>NC_092273.1:6693424-6700924 GCF_036320965.1 Panulirus ornatus
GCGGGTCTCGTCAGAGAAAGTCTCTCTCTCTCTCTCTCTCTCTCTCTCTCTCTCTCTCTCTCTCTCTCTCTCTCTCTCTCTCTCTCTCTCTCTCTCTCTCCACACACACACACACACACAGAGGTTAGCTCCAGCGTTGACCTTAGCTTCTCCCTCATGCATTTTGTAGCACCACATCCAGATGTTCACTGGATACAATATTGAACAGACCATTCCTGATGTTGAAGATAATTGATGTTCAACCTCCTCTTGTTGTCCTCTGGACTTCGTTGAATGACTAACTTCCCAAATTCGGCAATGTAACAGTATCGTTAATTTGACGTCTTCGTCAGTTTTTTTTCGTTCGGAAGCGATCAAGAGCTGCGTTTGAACGTGAGTTTCTTTTTCGTTCGAAAGAGATCAAGATCTGCGTTGAACGTAACACCGAAGCGTGACGCTTGAGGTAGGCATGAGTGCGTGGACATAACACCACACACAAAACATTTATCGTATTGTGGTGGGACGGGGGAGGGGGGGGAATTGTTGGTTACGGCGATGCCAAAACACAGAATACACTGAGGCAGATGTGGCTGTATTACAGACGTACGGGACAGGCCAGGTAACGCACAGAGACACAGACCTCGTCATCAGACATCGTAAAGATAACAGACAATTCTGTGCCCACAGACGATAGAGGAGGCGTAAGTTAACAGACATTTCTTTGCCCACAGACGATAGATTAGGCTTAAGTTAACAGACATTTCTGTGCCCACAGACGACAGAGGAGGCATAAGTTAACAGACATTTCTGTGCCCACAGACGACAGAGGAGGTATATGATAACAGACATTTCTGTGCCCACAGACGATAGATTAGGCATAAGATGACAGACATATCTGTGCCCACAGACGCTCGAGGAGGCATAAGTTAATAGACATTTCTGTGCCCACAAACGATAGAGGAGACATCAGTTAATATACATTTCTGTGCCCACAGACGATAGATTAGGCATAAGCTAACAGACATTTCTGTGCCCACAGACGTCAGAGGAGGCATATGATAACAGACATTTCTGTGCCCACAGACGCTCGAGGGCACTAAAACTGGACGACTGTTATGCAATCCATGACATTTACATCCTGTAAGAAAAAAAAAAGAGAGATCTTACCTCCTGGATATTCGAGGAAATGTAAATGTTTTACAAGGTTTTTTTTTCTGTGTGTCTTTTACCAGCCCGAGAGGATAAGAGAATTAGATGGGTTTTTCTTTTTCTTTGTTTTTGTTTACTACACTGTATTAGTAACGTCATGGGGGAAACAGATAGATAAAGCTACCTGAGCCTGGACTATCTGCCTTAAAAGAGATACTCGAGAGAAGACGAATATATATATATATATATATATATATATATATATATATATATATATATATATATATATATATATATATATATATATATATTTTTTTTTTCTTTTTCTCTACTGTACAAGATCTTGGCATGGGATGTGTTAAGAGCCGTCAGCATAGATCATGCGACAGATATGGTATCGAACATGTAACTGTATCATGTTACTGTATCATGTAACTGTATCATGTTACTTTATCATGTTACTGTATCATGTTACTATATCATGTAACTGTATCATGTTACTGGATCATGTTACTTTATCATGTTACTGTATCATGTTACTATATCATGTAACTGTATCATGTTACTATATCATGTTACTGTATCATGTTACTATATCATGTAACTATCATGTTACTATATCATGTTACTGTATCATGTTACTATATCATGTAACTGTATCATGTTACTATATCATGTAACTGTATCATGTTACTATATCATGTAACTGTATCATGTTGCTATATCATGTAACTGTATCATGTTACTATATCATATAACTGTATCATGTTACTATATCATGTAACTGTATCATGTTACTATATCATGTAACTGTATCATGTTGCTATATCATGTAACTGTATCATATTACTATATCATATAACTGTATCATGTTACTATATCATGTTTCTGTATCATGTTACTATATCATGTAACTGTATCATGGTACTATATCATGTTATTGTATCATGTTACTATATCTTGTTACTATATCATGTAACTGTATCATGTAACTGTATCATGTAACTGTATCATGTTACTGAAACATCTCTTCGCTTGCCAGAACTCTTTATGTGAGAGGGGAAATACATACATGATACATGTAGGTGATTATTTACTATAGTAACGTTTATATATATATATATATATATATATATATATATATATATATATATATATATATATATATATATATATATATATATTTCATGTGACCTGATGGTCTATGATTGAGGTTATCTGGTGGAGGACAGTACATGTGGAAAGCCAGATAACACAAGACCTGATGGTCTATGTCGAGGTTATCTTTTGGAAGACAGTAGCTTAAATTCCTGTACTATATAGGCAGCGACAGGATTGTAAAACAAAAGTTTTGATTTTACCGTAAGGAGAACAGCTGTTGTTCGCAAGACTTGAGAGGGAAGGGAGTAACATGAGGATAAGAGACGAGAAACATAAAGGGTAGTATGGAGGGAGAGAGAGAGAGAGAGAGAGAGAGAGAGAGAGAGAGAGAGAGAGAGAGAGAGAGAGAGAACAAGGTAAGTGAGAGTAAGAGATAGAAAGGCACGTGAGTGAGAGCGAGAGAGAGATGTAACCATCACGGGTCATGTGAAAGCGAGTGAGGAAGAGAAATGTAAGAGATAGACCAGAGAGAGTTTGAGCGATACGTGAAAGTGTGGGTATGAGGACCGATGCCATGAGAGAGAGAGAGAGAGAGAGAGAGAGAGAGAGAGAGAGAGAGAGAGAGAGAGAGAGAGAGAGTTATACGTGATTGAGAGAGAGAGAGATAAGGAGAGATGATCCCGTTTAGGTGGGGGGGGTTGTGGGGGGAAGGTAGTATAGAAGATTCCCGACCGGGGGAGAGATGGGGGGGACATCCCCCCCCCTGCTCAGGCAGGAGTATTGACGCTTGCTTCCCCTCTCTCTCTCTCTCTCTCTCTCTCTCTCTCTCTCTCTCTCTCTCTCTCTCTCCCTTCCTCACACAGCTGCTCAAAACTCTTATTTTTTTCTTTCCTTTTCTTTTTTTTGTTTCTTTTTAAGGAAGGAAGATGGTATATCCATGATCTGGGCCCCCCCCCCCCTTTTTTTTTAAGGATGGCTGGTATATTAGACCTTAAGGAAGAGATTGAGGCCCCCTCCCCTCCTTTAGAACTGTGGTTTGTGTGGTGTGTGTGTGTGTGTTTGCCCATACCATGTCTATTAGAAATGATGGTAGTAGACAGATGGATAGATAGATAGATAGATATAGATAGATAGATAAGTATGGTGTATCAGGGAGAATATTTCATGAGGAACTTGGGTTATCTGAGGTACATATACTGAACAATTTTTCTACCCATCACAGTGTCAACCCATCACCCTTCGGACCATCCTAGTTTCAACCCATCACCCCTTGGACCATCACAGTGTCAACCCATCACCTCTCGGACCATCATAAGTCTCCACAAATCATCAACGTCTTGGTCCATCAATGCTTCAAAGTACCTAACTTCTCGACCCCATCAACGTTCGCTTCATCATCAACGTTTCTCTGCTTCATTAACGTTTCGCTGCTTCATCAACGTTTCTCTGCTTCATCAACATTTCGTTGCTCCATCAACGTTTCGCTTCATCAACGTTTTCCTTCATCGTTTCTCTGCTTCATCAACGTTTCGCTACTTCATCAACGTTTCGCTTCTTCATCAATGTTTCTATTCTTCATCAACGTTTCGCTGCTTCATCAACGTTTCGCTGTTTCATAACGTTTCGGTCTGTGAGCGCGTCACCCCGGACTGTAAGAACTAGCCTCAGAGACGTAAAACGTTTATGCAAATTATTGATATTTTTTGAGAAGCGTAACGACATATTTATTTTATTTATCTATTTATTTATTTTGAAGAATAACGATGAATTTCATGCGTTGAAACTGCTCAGCGTATTAATCATTTTCTATTGGACACACGTTTCAGTGTGTGGTTTAGAGTTGAAACTGGATTCTCGGCAGCTGAAACTGAAACGTGCCACGTGGTCAGTTGGCGTTCAGTTTCACCTGTGTTTTGATGCTTCGGGTGTTTCTTTTCACTGAGGAGGGATTATTATGAAGTTTCAGTCTACTGAAGAGGGAGGCGTGTGAGATTGTAATGAGTCGAGTGGGATTATAAAGGAGTCCAGTGGGATTAACGAGTTTTGTGGGATTATAATGAGTCCAGGGGGATTAACGAGTTTTGTGGGATTATAATGAGTCCAGTGAGATTAACGAGTTTAGTGGGATTATAAGAAGTCCAGGGGGATTAACGAGTTTTGTGGGATTATGAGGAGTCCATCGGGATTAACGAGTTTTGTGGGATTGTAAGGAGCCCAGTGGGATTAACGAATCTAGTGAGATTGCTGGAAGTCTGGTGGGATTAACGAGTCTTGTGGGACTGTGAGGAAACTAGTGGGATTGCAGGGAGTCTAATGGGATTTCTCCTGTCTTGAGGGATTACGACGAATCTAATGGGACCTTTAAAGTGAGAGTGTAAACATGGCGCATACACAAGTGTGTTATACAAGCGCGTATGTCTGTTATACTCAGCACATATGTATGAGCATTATATAACCCGGTATATACAGACGATTACGTGCATTATACTCAGGAGACACGTTTGTGTACATCATACTCGCTACATATGTAAGTGCATTGTGCTCATTTTCTTTACATATGTGCATTTTGTGCGTTGCACGTTCGTGTATTTGATGCGCAGAAGATTTTGATATCCATTGTACGCATAGCACTTGGTATAATGCATCATACGGAATGTACACGAATCCATTTTGTCCCCATAGTACAAAAATATATATGTGCGTTTCGCACGTGTGAATGTCCGTGTACTTTTGTATACATAAGCTTTATACATATGTAAACATACATCAATACATACAGTTATGTAGTCCATCGAGTGCTCCCAGCTTGCGTTAGCCCTGGGCGTGTATTTGTGTACAGATCTGTGTACGTCCACTCTACGGCCGTGTACACACACACACACACACACACACACACACACTTGTACATTCACGTAAGAGTACACACATGTGCACGGTACTTGCGTCACTCCCCAGGTCAGTGGAAGGGGAGCACAAGCTTGATGACCTGTAACTCCCCAGGTCACAACTCCCCAGGTCAGTGGAGGGGGAGAGCACAAGCTTGATGACCTGTAACTCCCCAGGTCAGTGGAGGGGTGAGCACAAGCCCCAGGTCACTGGAGGGGGAGCACAAGCTTGATGACCTGTAACTCCCCAGGTCAGTGGAGGGGGAGCACAAGCCCCAGGTCAGTGGAGGGGGAGCACAAGCTTGATGACCTGTGAGTCAGCTTGTGCTGGGCTGGGAGCAGGTCACCACCACCTCTGCCACTCCAGCTGAGCCTCTCTCTCTCCCCCGCCCGACCTCCGCGTGACCTTCACATCCCCTTTATCAGTCCCCGTTCAACCAGGAAGTTACTCATGCCTCCCTACCTACCAAACTACCTATCTACCTACCTATCTACCTCCCTACCAAACTGCCTAAGTACCTACCTACCTACTTACCTACCTATCTACGTACCCGCTTATCTCCCTACTTCCCTATCTACTTACCCACCTACCAAGCTATCTTGTCTTCCTACCTACTTACCTACCTATCTATCTATCTACCTAAGTACCTACCTACCTACCTACTTACCTGCCTGTCAACCTACTTACCTACCTATCTACTTACCTACCTTTCTGCCTACCTATCTACTTACCTGTTTACTCACCTATCTACTTACCTGTTTACTTACTTACCCACCTACTAGTCCTGCTCGCCTCTTGGTGTCCGGCACAGACTGAACTTGGAGGGGGGGTTGCCTGTGTTGGAGAATAAGGAGGTGAGGATATGGATGGCAGGGAATCACCACCACCACAATCACCACCACAACCGCACTCATCACCATCACCACCACCTTCATCACCATCATCATCACCATCATCACCACCTTCATCATCATCACCATCATCATCATCATCATCATCATCATCATCACCATCATCATCTCGCGTCTCCTGGAGATGATGTGGGTCATCGTCATCACACACCCACCCCCCTTCTATTCTACCCTTACCCCCCAAGGTCACACTCCACCCACTCGAACTCGCCCGTCTTTGTTGTTGTTGTTGTTGTTGTTGTTGTTGTGCGTCTGTTTGAGGTCGCGGCGACCCGCAGCAGCAGGAGGAGAGGAGGGGAAACGGAGGGAATGGCTCATTGCGCAGCGGAAATAGAGAAACAAGAGGGGAGGGGGAGGGGATGGGAAGGGGTCGTTGGTTATAAGATGTTGGGAAACGTGGAGAAGAGGAGGTTGTCCCCCCCCCCCACACCCCCACACCTCATTCTTAACAGTCGTGCATGCATGGTGTCGTGCGCTCCTCCGCCCGGCCCTCTGCCATACACTGGCCGTCGTGCATGGTGTCGTGCGCTCCTCCGCCCGGCCCTCTGCCATACACTGGCCGTCGTGCATGGTGTCGTGCGCTCCTCCGCCCGCCCCTCTGCCGTACACTGACCGCCGTGCATGGTGTCGTGCGCTCCTCCGCCCGGCCCTCTGCCATACACTGACCGCCGTGCATGGTGTCGTGGCTCCTCCGCCCGCCCCTCTGCCGTACACTGGCCGCCGTGCATGGTGTCGTGCGCTCCTCCGCCCGGCGCTCTGCCATACACCGGCCTCACGGCGCTTCCTCGCACATCTATAAGGAAATAACTCATGATTTCAGGAATTTGTGTGATTTTTTTCTTTCTTTCTTGGATTGTTGTAATGTCAGGCAGGTTGTGAGGCTAGCTCGGGTTGTTGTTGTTGTTGTTGTTGTTGTTGTTGTTGTTCTCGCTCCGTCGGTGGCCATAACACGCGAAGATCATGTGGTCGAGAGGGTGCGGGTGTTGTTGTTGTTGTTGTTGTTGTTGTTGTTGTTGTTGTTCCGCGTCTTTCTCGGTTATGAATCGCATTACCGTCATGCAGGGGAATGCTTCAGCGTATGGAATGCGTGGGAAGAAATTTGAAATATGTGACGCGTTTCCGGTGGGGGATGGGGGAGGTTATAATGCGCGTCACGTACGTAATGTAACTCTATAACGTTTAGTGTGTGCGTGTGCCTGTGTGTGTGTGTGTGCGCGCGCGCGCGTGTGTGTGTGTGTGCGTGTGTGTGTGTGTGTGCGTGTGTGTGTGTGTATGCGTGTGTGTGTGTGTGTGTTGGGAGCACCAGCCGCGGGAACAGGAGCGGACGTTCCCCTTCAAGAACGCCGAAGCACCGCACTGACCATATTTTTCGTATTTATATTTAGAAATTTCGTTGTTGGAGGGAGGGAGGGAGGGAGGTGGTGGTAGGTGGGTAGGTGGGTGGGTGGGTGGGGAGGAGGGAGATTGGGTTATT
>NC_092273.1:6703424-6785924 GCF_036320965.1 Panulirus ornatus
GGAGGAGGAGATGGAGCGCCTCCTTTGCGCCTGGGCTGCCTTGGGTTAAAGGTGACTCCCGGTTAGGCCAAAGGTCAGATAAACAACACGGGGTGGTGGGGGGGGGGGGGCAGGGAGCGGGGAGGGGTATGGAGGGAGGAGGGGGGCGGGGGCTTCCACTGCTCAGTATTCTGGCCCCGCCAACGTTTGCATAGGGGTTGACAGACGCTGCGATTTTATTTATTTATCTTTTTTTCCTTCCTTCCGTTCGTGAGGGGTGGGAGGGGAGAGGGGTAGTAGCAGAGGAGGGGGGGGGAGAATATCCGCACGCACGAACGGGTACGACTCAGACGACAGCGGCAGGTGCGTGGGGGAGAGGCGCGCGCCCTCTTCGGGACCTGCTTTGCGTTACGTGGTTCTTTCACGCACGCACGCACGGGCGGGCGGCGGACCATCGGCGTACAGACCGACCACTCTGACAACGCGTAGACCCGACACAAACGTTCCTCCTCCTCCTCCTCCCTCCACACACACACACACACACACACACACGACCTCTACGCCCGCGCCCCGCTATGTAACATTTTCTCCGTGTGTGTGTGTGTGTGTGTGAGGGTGGGGGAGGGGGACGTCTTACTTAGGTGAAGCCTTCAAGGGCGTGTTTATCACTCGTTCTCCACGATTACCCATCGATCTGACGCGGGTTCGAGAGCCCGATACGCTCTTTTGTGTTATGGCCGTCGGAGGCGGACGGGTGTACGACAGCATAGGTTTGGGTGGCCACCAGGTCGTGGAGTGGGTTGTGATTATCAGCGCTGCTCTGGGGCGTGCCGTGCGTGTGGCCGTGCCGTGCAGTGCCGTGCTTGTGCGTGTGCCGTGCAGTGCCGTGCTTGTGGCTGTGCCGTGCCGTGCGGCTGTGAATTCACAGTGGATTTGTTGGCGTGGGGTACAAGCCATCGTTGCTCGCACACCGGAGCCCACCAGGTGATGTTGGTACAGATGCTGACGTACATTGGTGTGTTGTGGGGTTGGGGGGTGACGCCTGTGTGTGGTGTACATCTTGTACGTAGCGAAGAATCCATTTTCTTCTTCGCACAGTACACCTGCACATGAACATGTATATACACATTTAAGCACGGGAAGTGATTATGGATGTAAAGTACTTATGTACATGTGAAGTACGATTGTACATGAAGTACATGTGTGTATCTATGAATGAAATGCGACCGTATTTAAACTTGCTTTGCTCATGAAATGCTTCATTACGTGAAATTACATCTTACATGAAGTACATTATGTGAAGTACTTATGTACGTAGATTCCATATGCACTTGAAGTACTCTGTACGTGGATTCAGTGAGTGCGTGAAGTACATCTGTATGTGATGTACTTAAGTACTTCTGTACATGAGATTTTTGTGTATGAAGTACATTTGTACATATACATCAGTGTACATATATTACGTTTTCACATTAAATGTATCTTAGATAAAGTACATCAGTACATGAGTACCATCTATGGATGAATCATATGTGAAGTAATTTATACGTTAAAGTACATGTGCATGTGGAGTATCTGTACATGACGTACATTTGTATGTGATATACATATAAACATGAAGTACACATACGTAAATGAATCACTCCTGTTATGTAAGTGCACATGTACATGCGTGTACATCTTAACATGAAGCGTCTTTAAACGAAGTACAACCGTATTTGAAGTGGATTTGTACATGAAGTACATGGGTACATATATATGAAGTACATCTGTACAAGGAGTACATGTCACTTCATCACACGCAGGGTGTACTGTACCGTAGCCAATCAGGGTCATCGACCTTTGGTAAGTGTAAGTAATGTGTGTAATGTTGACTTAATGAGTGTTTGGTACTTTGCTGAAACTTAAAAGTTTGCACTGTAGTACTGAAACTTTTAGTTTGCACTGTAGTACTGAAACTTTTAGTTTTCACTGTTACTGAAACTCTTGTAAAGTTTTCACTGTGATAAACTCTAGGTTTGCACTGTAGTACTGAAACTTAGTTTTCACTGTTACTGAAACTCTTATAAAGTTTTCACTGTGATAAACTTTAGGTTTGCACTGTAGTACTGAAACTTTTAGTTTTCACTGTTACTGAAACTCTTATAAAGTTTTCACTGTGATAAACTTTAGTTTTGCACTGTAGTACAGAAACTTTTAGTTTTCACTGTTACTGAAACTCTTATAAAGTTTTCACTGTGATAAACTTTAAATTTGCACTGTAGTACTGAAACTTAAAGGTGGTACTGTAGTACTGAAACTTGAAGTTGGCACCGTAGTACTGAAACTTTTAAAGTTTGCTCTGCAGTGCTGAAACTTAAAGTTTGCACTGTAGTATTGAAACTTTTCACTAAAGTTTGCAATGTAGTACTGAAGCTTAAAGGTGGCAATGTACTACTGAAACTTGGAAGTTTGTAGTGTGCTGCTGAAACTTCTAAAAGTTTGCACTACTACTGAAACTTCTAAAAGTTTGCACTGTACTACTGAAACTTCTAATGTTGGCACTGTACTACTGAAACTTCTAAAGTTGGCACTGTACTACTGAAACTTAAAGTTGATGTTCCTTCTGGCTTAATTGTACTGTGGGCAGGTGACGTCACAAGCCGATGGTGTGGGTGTACTTAACTTCATAACGAAGGGGCACGGGTCGATGTTCTTGGCGCAGTCGATGAGAAGGATGTACATGTAAACTCCTCTGTATGTGGTCCAGGGATGTACATGTAAACTCATGTGTGTGTGTGTGTGTGTGTGTGTGTGTGCGTGGTCCAGGGGTGTACATGTAAACGTGTAAGTGGTAGGGATGTGCATTTAAACTCACGTGTATGTGTTACAGGGGTGTACATGTAAACTCATGTGTATGTGGTCCAGGGGTGTACATGTAAACTTATATGTATGTGGTTCACTGAGTGTACATGTAAACTCATATATGTATGTGGTTCATGGAGTGTACATTTAAACTCGTGTATGTGGTCCAGGGGTGTCCATGTAAACTCGTATGTGTATGTGGTTCACGGAATGTAATATAAACTCATATGTGTATGTGTTTCACGGAGGGTACATGAACTCTGTGGGTCAGGGGATGTACATGTAAACTCATGTGTATGTGGTTCAGGGGATGTACATGTAAACTCGTATGTGTATGTGGTTCAGGGAGTGTACATGTAAACTCATATGTGTATGTGGTCCACTGGATGTACACACACGTCTGGCCTTGCTGTGCGACGTGAAGGGTACATGTGACGCGCGTGTCGGTGTTGCACAGTACGTAAGGTGATGTACATGTGATGGTGTGGATGGTGTTGTTATGATTGTACAGTGCGTCAAATAGTGATGATGAACGTGTGACGTGATGTAATGGTGGTGTGCTGTACATCTTAAGTACAAGATGATGCACATGTGATACGGGATGTTGCCATACTGCACATGACTCTCTGGTATACATGTCATGGTGGAGATTGTCTTATGTACATGTACATGTTGCTCACGGTGTTGGTGTAGAAAGTGAGTGTACATAACTCGTATATGATGGTAATGGTTTACATAATGTGATGCACATAATGGGGATGGTTTACATGGTGTGATGTACATGATGGGGATAGTTTACATAGTGTGATGTACATGATGGTGGTTTACATTGCGTGATTTACATGATGGTCATTGTGTACATTTTGTGATGTTCATGATGGTACGATGGTGATATGTACACGTTGTTGGAATGATCATGAGGTGTGCATAGTAATGACGTACATATGGTCGTGCTTGATGTGGTAACAATGTACATGATGGTAATGTTGCTTAGGATGTTTATATGTACAGTGTACATGATCATGATATACATCATTATGATGTGTGTGTGTGTGTGTGTGTGTGTGTGTGTGTGTGTGTGTGTGTGGCTGGATTAGACAGTATAACGAATGGACATACTTTCCTTGTACTAATGTTAAGGAAAGTAATGTGTTCACATGAGTGGTGAGTGTGGTATACATGGATGAAGAGTGTGGTACAGCTATGTATACATGACTGGTGAGTGTGGTATGGTTATGTATATATGAATAATGTGTGTAGTACAGGAATGTATACTTGAGTGGTGGGTGTGATTTGGTTATGTATACGTAAGTGATGCGTGGAGTGTGGTTAGGTTTACATGAGAGATGTGTCGGGTATGGTTAAGTATACATGAGTGATGAGTGTGATATGGTTACGTGTACTTGAGTGGTGAGTGTGTTATGGTCGAGTATACATGAGTGAGGAGTGTGGTATGATTGTTTATACAGGGGTGAGTGTGTTATGGTTGAGTATACATGAGTGGTGAGTGTAGCATGTGAGTATACATTATTGGTGAGTGTGTTATGGTTGAGTATACATGAGTGGTGAGTGTAGCATGTGAGTATACATTATTGGTGAGTGTGTTATGGTTGAGTATACATGAGTGGTGAGTGTAGCATGTGAGTATACATTATTGGTGAGTGTGTTATGGTTGAGTATACATGAGTGGTGAGTGTAGCATGTGAGTATACATGATTGGTGAGTGTGTTATGGTTGAGTATACATGAGTGGTGAGTGTAGCATGTGAGTATACATGATTGGTGAGTGTGTTATGGTTGAGTATACATGAGTAGTGAGTGTAGCATGCGAGTATACATGAGTGGTGAGTGTGTTATGGTTGAGTATACATGAGTGGTGAGTGTACCATTTTAGTATACATGATTGGTGAGTGTGTTATGGTTGAGTATACATGAGTGGTGAGTGTAGCATGTGAGTATACATGAGTGGTGAGTGTGTCATGGTTGTGTATACATGAGTGGTGAGTGTGACATGTATACGTGAGTAATGAGTGTCATGGTTGTGTATACGTGAGTGGTGAGTGTGACTTGATGTATAAGAGTGTTGAGTGTGGCAGGGTTGAGTATACATGATGGGTGAGTGTGACATGTGTTGGTGATATACGTGCACGTACGTGGGTGGATGAACTTAAAGATGAGTGGCATGTATATGCATACAAATGGATAGATATGGTATGAGTGAGTGAACATGGATGGGACATGAGATGGGCGTACATGGGTGTCGCATGTGGAAGGTGGGTGTATATGGGTGTCGCGTGTGGTAGGTGTGTGTACATGGGTATCGCGTGTGTTAGGTGGGTGTACAGGGCATGTAAGGTCCACAGGGAGCGTGGTAGTACCCTCGGGTGTATTCACACCCTATAGGGTGCGTGTTGTGATAGCTCCAAGGTGTACATAAGGCGATGTACAGCGTGGCGGTGTACAGGGGCGGCGGTGTACAGTGAGAGAGAGAGATGGAGGGAGTGGGGTTGGGGGTGGTGTGTGCGTGTGCGTGGCTGGGGGTAGGCGAGGGTTGAGCGGCGCGGAGTTCGGCACTCGGGCTGGTGCCGTCGCTGCGTCCGCCCGCTGTGTCCCGCGTGAGTGTGTGTGTGTGAGTGCGTGAGTGTGCCGCGCCGCCCGCACGCCCACCGCAGCCGCCACCGCTCCTGGGCGGGGGAGAGGCGGCTCACTGATGGAGAGGAGGCTGGCTGGGTGTGCAGGTGTTCTTAGCAGTGATCGCCGGGCCCTCCCTCGGTGTGTGGTGGCGCCCAGCTAGCCCCGGGCCCCCCCTCCCCACCACCCACCCACCCACCCCCCCCGCTTAGTGAGCTCCGCCCGCCACCAGCCTCAGTGTTGTCCCCCCCCCCCACCCACCCCCACCCCCACCCCTCCCACCCACCCACCTGCCATGTGTCTCGTTGTTGTTGGTGTGTGCCCCGCCCGCCATGGCCCCCCGCCCGTCCCTCGCCGCTCCTCCGCCCACACTCCTCCTCCAGCAGAAGCAGCAGCAGCAGCAGCAGCAGCTGCCCCGCTGAGCCGGGCCGGGTGTCGCGCCCTCGCCGGTGTGTGAGGCAGCGTGAGGGCGTGGGGCGGGGAGAGCCAGCCAGGAGGCACCCCGGGGTGATGGGTTAGTGGGCCCCCGCGGGTGTGTGTGTGACAGGGGACGGACGGTGGTCACGTATAGTGTCAGGTGGCGGCCGCCGCCACCGCCGCCGCCCGGCAGCCATGTCCATGTCCTTCTTCACGTTTCCCGTGCCGCGCTTCTTGTTCCGCGGCTCCGCCGGCGACGCACGAGACGACAAGGCTCACCAGCAGAGCCGACAGAAGGAGTCGAAGTCCAACAAGGCCTACGAGACCTCCGACCACCAGCAGATCTCAGGGTAGGTCATGTCTTCTGCGCCGGCACCCCCTCTCCACCTCCTCCTCCTCCTCCTCCTCCCACTTTCCCACCACACCACACTACTCGTACCGCCCCCCCCCAAAAAAAGAAGTAAAACCCACCCACCTACCACCATCCGCCCACCATTGAAGGTCACCACATCACGACCCACCTCTGGGAAGGGATGTGGAGGAGGGGTCGGTTTAGGGGGAGGGGTGGGGAAGGGTCGTGACGACCACCCGTAAGATGCCATCAGTGGGACGTGGGTGGGTTCACCACAGCCTGTGACGTTCCCCACCCCACTGGGTAGGGGTAGCACCAGCACCATTTGAGAACCACTGTCACTCGTGGCTGTCACCCCTCCGTAGGATCCGTCGCCCACTGTCTTGTTACCTTAGGTGTGTGGGGTCAACACTGTCTTGTTACCTTAGGTGGGTGTAGGTGTGTGGGGTCAACACTGACGTCGGAAGATTAGCAATACCGCGATTGGGGGAGGGTGGGTCACCACACCATCACGTTGGTCACCCACTCTCACCTCTGGAAGTGGGGGGGACATCAACACATGGCAGGAGGTCAGCGTGAATTCCCCGGTAAGACGTCACTCACACTTTTAAGAGGTCGCCACCACCTCTCGGTGGTCACACAATACCTCGTAGGAGGTCGCATCGTCGCACTGGAGTGACCTCCACTCACCATGTGAGAGGTCACGAACGGAGGCTTCGGCCGGGGTGGTGGTGATGACCACGAGTCACATGGGTGTGTGTTGTGTGTGTGTGTGTGATCACCACTGCCTGGGAGTAGTCAGCTTTCAACTGTAATGGGTCGTACACGACTTGAAGAAGGGGGGATGGTTGGTCGCCACCCTCCCTTAGAAGGCCACCTCACACTGGTCAGTCACAGTGATACGTGGTTTGGGAAGAGAGAGAGAGAGAGAGAGAGAGAGAATCACACCACCTTCCCGACGTCCTTGTTGTGATGGAAAGTAAAGCACGTCTCATAACTCTTTGACCAGAGGTCCAACACTGCCCCCCTCCTCTCCTCTCTCCTCTCCTCTCTCCTCCTCCTCCTATACACCATCACCTCACTTTTGCCTCCTCCTCCCCCCTTTTTCTCCTCCCGGCTTGGGTTATCCTCCTGTGTCTCTGTCAGTTTCGCATCATTTTGTGTGGCGAGATCAATAAGTGGATCCGGTACGCCCTCCCCCACGCCCACATGAGGGGTGCTCAGGCTTTAGTACTTCAGGGAAACACGGCCTCGTCCACCATCCCTGGACGAGAGATATCACGCCCTCCTCCCTAAACAACCCCCCTCCCCTCCCCCCCAAATAATGGCATCTATGCCCCTTTTCCCCCTGGTGTAGGCGTGTGGGTTGTGTGTGTGTGTGTGTGTTGCTCCGCTTCGAGACCATCTCCCCGAGAGAGAGAGAGACCCTGGGGTTGTCTCGTGCTCGTCAATCCCTGCGAGTTAGCTCTACCAGGTAGAGTTTTCTCTCGTCTGGATCAGTCAGTCCGTAGTTAGTTTCTCGTCCCCCCTCGTCGTTGAGGTGGGAGAAGGGGGAAGAGAGCAAGCATAGGAGCGGCGTGTTCGTTGCAAGTGGTAACGTTGTTAGGAAACTTCTGTTCTGAGGTGTTTTGTGTGATCCCCTGTACGTCGCTGGCGTATTCGTACGTGTTCCCTCTCCTCCTTTGTACGTCAGGCTAGATGCTCGTTGTCCTCCTCCTCCTCCTGCCCACCACCATTTCCAAAGCGTCGTCTGGTTACGAAGTCCGTCTTGTGTGGAGGTAAAGCTCCATTGTGGGGGAGGGAAACGCAGTGTTAACACCGATGACAGAAAGAGGCAAATAGCCTTTACCCCTTTTTTTTTTTTTTTAGGAAAAATAATTTCGAGCTGCTAAGTGGGTAATTTGAAAGCGCATATCCTGCCAGGCCTGGGAGAGGATAAGTTTCTTCTGGGGTGTGGGCTATCTGCCTGGGCCGAGGGGAATATTACTGGTTTATTAACCAGGGCGGAAGTAAGGGAAGACCTCATGTCCGCCGCTCCTGCTGCTGATGCTCCTCCTGCTGCTGCTGATGATGATGATGCTCGGTGGTTTTGTCCTGGGCCAGGGATGAGGCCCTGGTGATGGGGGAGGCTCTCTTACCCAGGCTGGTGATGGGGGAGGCTCTCTTTCCCAGGCTGGTGATGGGGGAGGCTCTCTTTCCCAGGCTGGTGATGGGAGAGTCTCCCTTTGTATAGACTGAAGCTCAGAGGGAAGACGCCCCTCCCCGAGGCTGGCGATGGGAGATGGCTCTGGGTGTTGTATATTCCGTCGTGGTTTGCTTGGGGTCTGTGTGTCGTACGTCTGTGTGTCGTGGTCTTCTGTTGACGATGCGTCCTATGTATGTTGGTGGTAGTAGGAGAGGAAGGAGGTGGGTTGCTGAGGAGGAGGAGGAGGAGGAGGCCTCCTCTTCCTCCTGGGACGTGCACGTATTGCGTCCTGTGTTACGTGGTACACTGCATGTACACACACGCCCATACGTGGGTTCAGCTGGCACCAGTGTGGGGGTGGGTCAGGGCAGTGCCTCTCGTGGTTGCGTGTTGGTGGTGGTCAGTGGCTGAGGTGGCGATTGGTGGTGGTGGTGGTTGTTGGTGATGGTTGGTGGTGATGGTGGTAGTATCCGTACTGGTGACAATGGTGGTGGTGATAGTGGGTGTTGGTGTCTATAATGGTGGTAGGTGTAAGTAGTGGCGGTGATGGTGATTGTGGTAGTGTGTCTGAATGATGGGGGATGTCTGGTTGTTATCTGCAGTGGTTGTGGTTTGTGGTATCTCCAGTGTGGTGGAGACACCCGCATTGATGGTGATATCTGATGGTGATGCTTCGTGGTATCTGTGTAATGGTGGTGATGGTGATATCTTTACAGGTTGGCAGTATCTATAGTGATGGTGATGATGGTAGTGTATTCGATGGTGGTGATGTTGGAGTTATCTATCATTGTGGTGATGTTGGAGATGCTGTTGGGGATACGTATGATGGCGCCGATGACCATGTTATCTATAGTGATGGTGAGAGTATCTGCAGTGGTTGTGATGATGGTGGTATGTATAGTGATGGCGGTAATGGTGGTATGTATAGTGATGGCGGTGATGGTGGTATGTATAGTGATGGCGGTGATGGTGGTATGTATAGTGATGGCGGTGATGGTGGTATGTATAGTGATGGCGGTGATGGTGATATTCATAGTGAGGTTGTGATTATCTATAGTGATGGTGTTGGTGATGGTTATCTGTACTGATGGTGATCTTGGTATTATCTTAAGTGATGGTGATGGGTGATGGGGTATCTATCGCGATAGTGGTGGTGTCTGGGGTGGTGACAGTGGTGGTGGTTTTTGGTTTTCTCTGCAGTGGTTGTAGTGATGGTAACTAGTTGTAATTGTGGTAGCGTTGACGAGTGGTGATGGTGGTTGTGGTGATGGTGATGATGGTATCTTTAATGGTGATGATGATCGTGTTACGGTGATGGTGATGTCCCTCTTAATACTGAAAGTGATGGTGATATGTGTTGTTATAATGGTGGTGATGGTGTTCCCTGTAGTGGTGTAATGATGATGGTGCTGGTACGTCTATAGTGATGATGGTGACAGAATTAACACCACCGGTAGTAGTGGTAGTAGTAGTAGTAGTAGTAGTAGTAGTAATAGTAGTAGTAGTAGTAGTATTGATCGTGGTAGCATTAGCAGTAATTGTGGTAGTGGTGGTGGCAGAGGTAGTGTATGTGGGAAGTAAGGTGGTAGTGGCAATGCGAATTGTGGTAAGGGGCAAGGGATGGTTGTGGTGATAGTTGTGGTAGTAAGTAGATACTCAAGATGTCTTTTAACAACCATAGTTGTACATTAACTGGTAGTTGTAGTACTGTGGAGGGTATCTGGTACTGGCGTTACTGTCTGGTAACCCGAGTACCATATTTCCCGTTGTAACAGTACCCGTTTCTCTCCCTCTGTGCTAAACATAACAGTAGAGTGTTGGGGGACATCAAAACACTTACACAGGAATATCTAATGCTGTGTAAACAGTGATATAAAAACTATAATAGTGCTTGAATTATAAAAAGTATTTGTGATTTTCACATATAAACACCTGTATTATCATCATTATCATTATCATTATTATTATTATTATTTTTTTTTTTTTTTCATACTATTCGCTATTTCCCGCTATTAATATTTTTATTATCATCATCTCGGCAAGTGAGAGTTCAGAAATCACTTGATTTCAAAACTGATTTTTCAGTAGATGGGCCACCTGTGTAAACCGTACAAGTAAATATGTCAAAGACAAATTGAATATGCCGACCGCTAGCAATGTGACTGGTCTGAGTTATATGATATAATCATTTTCGTAACGTACAAGGCGACCCCCACGACCCATATGACAAGGTAGTAGGGGGGCCTCTAACGAACTTTCCAAACCCACATTTTACCACCAGGGGTAAAAGTCTAGGGTCGTCCCAACCCATATTTAAGTTTAGGACAAGGGAGAAGCTGACAGGATGGCCAGCTTGCGCTTCGTTAAATCAAGGGCAGTCCAGCTGACTGGGCGACCCGGTTTTTAACCTGTGACACGACCTTCTCCATCCCTAGGACAGCCATGCTCTGGAAACTCCCTTCTTCTTCTTCTTCTTCTCCCTCCTCCTCCTCCTCCTCCTCTCCTCCTCCTCCTCCTCCTCCTCCTCCTCCTCCTCCTCCTCCTCCTCATCCTCCTCCTCTTCCTCCTCCTCTCATCTTTTTCCTCTTCCTATAACCTTTCTTACCTTTAAGGAGTCGGCTCTGCAGACTCTTTAACAAGTTATGATTAATTTCTTCACTCCTTCACCCCGTTTTCTTCTCGGAAAAGATGGCCATTACTTGGGCTTGTTTTGCCGACACCATGTCCGCCATTATATATATATATATATATATATATATATATATATATATATATATATATATATATATATATATATATATATAAACACAAGAAAGAAACGACAGATTTCTGATCCAATATCTGTCAAACATGTGAATGTGTGAAAGGAAAGTAGCTGACACACACACACAACACACACACACACACACACACACACACACACACACACACACACACACACACACACACAGAAACAAAACCCAAAGGAAAAATAAAAATATTGACTTTCTAAAATATTTTTCCTCTCACTTAAACAGCTTAAAGTCTACGGTTGTTTTAAGTCACATTTAAGTAACATCGACGTATTCACTATCACTTAACACTAAAGGAGAAAAGTCTACGGACATACTACTTTATATTTAAGTATCACACACAAGTCAAAAGGGGGTGGGGGGGGGGGAGGCATGTTACCTCCCATTTAAGTAACACTTGGAAGAGGCCCTCCCATTTAAGTAACACTAGGAAGAGGCCATCTTTAATAACTTTACAGTTAAGTAACAAAGAGATTTGTCACTTGACATCCTAAAACCGTCACATCGCGAAGCCAGCGATTAAGTGTAGTGTGTGTCGTGTGTACCACGTACACGTGCAGTGTACACTGGTGTGGGCAAGGCCCTCCCTTCCCCGTTGGATGTGTGTTGACCTTGTACAGCGAGGGGGTCACTGGGGGGGGGGGGAAAGGGGGGGGGTGGCAGTTGCAGTGGTCAGCCCACGTGGTCAGTCCCGTCCCACCCTAGGGACGTGACGTCCCAATAGGAAATCCCAATAGGAATTCATTTCCAGCCGAGGTCAAAGAATGGGGAGGGAGGTAGAGGAGGTGAGGAGGGGGTGGAAAGGAAAACGAAACTGGATGATGTGATTGTGTTGTTATAATGCGTAGTGATAACATGAGAATGCCACGAGTAAGACTTCCTTCTTCTTTTGCCTGTCCCTGTGTCTACTCTTTGCCCCCGTGACCTTTGACCTTCGACCTCCTTCTTTGCTCCCTGACCTTTGACCCCGACAGCTGAAGGGTTGGGTCGGGGGGTTCACGCCATCACGACCACCACTCTGCCACTCTTTAACGACGTGGTGGGCGTCACAGGTACGGAAAACTGCCTCCTGGTGATTATGGGTCATGCTGTGTTGACCTTAGAATTGCCACACCCTCTGGAAGACGGTGGTTGGTTGGATGGTGCCCCGCCCCCCACGCGTATTGCCGTAGACAACGGAGGGGGCGGAGGTATGGGGGGGGGTAAATACAGCGTGACCTCACCGTCTTCCCCCCAGTATACATCATACAGCATACAAGAAGGGGAATGTGTATTTATGTATGCTATGTATGTATGTGTGAACTCCGTTTCCCACTCTCATTTTCTTGCACAATATCGACCGACCTTGCTCTCTTGTGGAGGATCTCTCTCTCTCTCTCTCTCTCTCTCTCTCTCTCTCTCTCTCTCTCTCTCTCTCTCTCTCTCTCTCTCTCGTGTGTGTGTGTGTGCTTGTTTGTTTGTTCAGCAACTTCTTGAACTTGGAGTATATAACCTCTCTCTACCCACCTCTATTGAATATTCGCAGTTGCTTACCCGAAGCACACGTTTTCGCCACACGTAACATGACCCAAGGGTTTTTTTTTTTTAAAAAAAAAGGTCCAAAAGGTCTTTTCGGCCAGTTCGGTGGCGTGAGATGGGTGAGGGGGGGGGGGAGGAGAAATCGAAAAAGAAAATGGGGGGGGAGAAAACTACAGGAGTGAAGTGAACTTATAAATTCGTAAAAGTTTTGTTTTGTCTCTTGGATCAAGTGATTAAAACGTAGGCTTTCATCCGACCTTAAAGTTCAACTTGGTATTTGAACGGTCGGCTTGTGGTGAATGTTAATAATGAATGGGGGGTCGGGGGGGGGGGGTCGTCGGCCTAATTGATGGTTGAGGTGCTTAATGAGGCCCCCCCCCCCCCCCCCCCCGAGACGTGGCCAGACGACGGCCGGTGCGCGTACATTGTGGTGCCCATGTATACCAGCCCGATAACATGAGTATTACTCATCTCTCATGGGTATTACTCATGAGGTTTCTGGTATGACTCATGCCTCGTTTATGACTGCCCTGATAACCTGAGTATTACTCATCTGACCTGGATATTACTCATGCTTCGTTTTATGACTGGCTAACTTGAGTATTACTCATCTATCCTGGGTATTACTCATGATTTTTGGTATTACTCATGGCTTCGTTTATTGCTTACTAACATGAGTATTACCCATCTATCCTGGGTATTACTCATGATTTTTGGTATTACTCATGGCTTCGTTTATTGCTTAATAACATGAGTATTTCTCATCTATCCTGGGGGAGGTGAGGGTGGGGGGGTGGGTAGTGGTTTCGGTGCCCCCCCCCCCCCCCCAGTAAATATCTAATTACTCGTTCTCGATTGATTAGAAGATCGTAATTAGCGTACAGTTTCTGTGTTCGTAATTACCTCTTTGTACTGTACGGCAAGGGAGTTGTACATTCATGTGTATGTGTGTGTGTGTGTGTCTGTGTGTGTGTGTCTGTGTAATTACCGATTTGTACTTCAAGGGGAGGAGAGTTCTACACTCCTGGGGGATCAGTCCTTTTTTTTTTTTTTTAACCTTCTCTGAGGGGAGGGGGTTCTACACTCCTGGAGAACCAGCGTCTTTTGAACCTTCTCTGCAATCGAACTCGGTTTTAGGAGAGAGAAAAAAATTGAACCTTGTTGTGCGTTCTACATTCACAGTGTATCGTCACTGTGTTCTATGCTATTCGTCCACTACTACGTTCGTCCTAGGAATGTGGCGCGTAGTGAAGTCATTTCTACCTTGTGGTTTCCCTGAGTTCATATTCTGGGAGGCGGCTACTCCCTCGTTGTATGTCTTGTAGAACTGTTCACGGTCCACTACATCATCATCGTCCTCATTCTGGTTTGAAAGCTTAAAGAGGGAGTGAGGTGTGGAGAGAGAGGGAGTGAGGTGTGGAGAGAGAGAGGGAGTGAGGTGTGGAGAGAGAGGGAGTGAGGTGTGGAGAGAGAGGTAGTGAGGTGTGGAGAGAGAGGTAGTGAGGTGTGGAGTGAGGGAGTGAGGTGTGGAGTGAGGGAGTGAGGTGTGGAGTGAGGGAGTGAGGTGTGGAGTGAGGGAGTGAGGTGTGGAGTGAGGGAGTGAGGTGTGGAGAGAGAGGGAGTGAAGTGTGGAGAGTGAGGGAGTGAGGTGTGGAGAGTGAGGGAGTGTGAAGGTCACCTCTTCCCTGGTTTTTTTTCCCTCTCACGGTGGGCCAACTTAGAGCCGAGCTGACCTTTTTTCTCTTAATTCGGTTTTTCCTCATTGTCTCATCTCTCTCTCTCTCTCTCTCTCTCTCTCTCTCTCTCTCTCTCTCTCTCTCTCTCTCTCTCTCTCTCTCTCTCTCTCTCTCTCACCTCGAGATGGGGGCTGGCGGGCGCCCTTTAGGGCTTCCGAGAGCTTTTGCTCAGCGGTTCCTCCGTCTTGCCCCATCTTCCATCCATATTTAGGGGCCAGCAGGAACCATCCACCACAATACCTTGGTTCCTGGCGACTGAACTCTCCCATTTTCTCCCACGCATTTATCATAGAAATCCGTTATGTTCTAGAGTACAGCTTCCGCGATTCTATTCCCTCTTTTAAAAACCCCGATGTCTCTTCTCTGTTCGGATGACCTCCACACAGTGAATTTCCCCGTCTATTGATGCTCAAAGATCCTTGATACCTGACCTGACCTAACCCGACCTGACCTAACCTAGCCTAACTTAACCTAACCTAACCTGACCTAACTTAACTTAACCTGACCTGACCTAACCTAACTTAACCTGACCTGACCTAACCCGACTTAACCTGACCTGACCTAACCTAGCCTGACCTGACCTAACCTAACCTAACCTGACCTAACCTAACCTGACCTGAGTGTTCCTTCCTTCGATTATTTTTGGCTTTTCTAAACTTTGATCATTTTTGGGCGTTTTAGTGGCAGGTCCTAGTCCACACAGACCCCTATCCCCTCCCACCCCCCACTACGTTACATGGCTCTCACCCCCTCCCCCCTTCTGTGGCCGTCCCCCTCCCCCGAAACACGGCCCACCCATTCCCATACCCCTGCACACCACACCCCAGCACGGGCCTCAAATCCCCGTCTCCCCTCCCAGGACCGGACCACCACCTTCTACACAGACCCCCAAAAGCCCGTCCAGTGGCAGTTGGTCCGTGTTTCCCTGCCTGGTCTTTTTTTTTGACCGTGGTGGTCCGTGCCGCTTAGTCCGCACAGACCCTTGTTCCATTTGTATTCACTAGACTAAAAATGAATATTTTTGACCATTTTTTTTTCGGGGATGTAATTTACAACACGGGAGAAGTGCTGCTGGGCGTGTGTTCTGTACTTACGTTCAGTATACCCTCTAAGCTTAAAGCCTGTCCCTATATATATATATATATATATATATATATATATATATATATATATATATATATATATATATATATATTTATTATACTTTGTCGCTGTCTCCCTCGTTAGCGAGGTAGCGCAAGGAAACAGACGAAAGAATGGCCCAACCCACCCACATACACATGCATATACATACACGTCCACACACCCACATATACACACCTATACATTTCAACGTATATATATATATATATATATATATATATATATATATATATATATATATATATATATATATATATATATATATATATACACACACACAGACATATTCATATATATACATGCACATAATTCGTATTTGCTGCCTTTATTCATTCTCGTCGCCACACACACATATATATGTGTGTGTGTGTGTGTGTGTGTGTGTGTGTGTGTGTGTTCATCCAGTTGGCTTAAGATATACATGGCTTCATCCATAAGTAGTGGTGATGTGATCATGTCCTTCCCAGTGTTCGGTATTGATGACCGCGACTCTCTCTCTCTCTCTCTCTCTCTCTCTCTCTCTCTCTCTCTCTCTCTCTCTCTCTCTCTCTCTCTCTCTCTCTCCCATCCCCTCCCCTCTTACCACCACCACCACCTCCCCAACTGAAACAATTATACAATTACCTTCTCCGTTCGCCTTGATAACTTGCAGATAAGGTGAGGGATGGCGCTGTGTGTGTGTGTGTGTGTGTGTGTGTGTGTGTGTGTGAAATACACCAGGTAGTGTTGCAGTGGTTTAGGCGGGACCTTGTGGTGTGCTGGGGGTCGAACCTGGGTAGGTTAGTTTGATGTATGGGGATCGAACCTGGGGAACTTGTTTGTGATGGTGTATTGGGGGTCGAACCTGGGGCAGCTTAGTTTGATGTATGTAGGATCGAACCTGGGGCAGCTTGTTTCTCTGGTGGACGAGGATTCGAACCTGTTGTGTGCTGTACATATGTGATGTTGTCTGGGTATTTTGACATCTGTAGGCTTATATGTGTCCATGTATTTTTTGCTCCTGATGTTAGACCGACGTCTAGGGGGGGAGGGGGGCCCCTCACCACCGCGCCATTACCTGCTGGGGGTACGCCCCAGGCCTGATAGGCAAGATAACGCTTACTAAACCGGGCCTCGGTGATGTTGCTATATTGCCGTTTATTGGCGTGGGGGGGGTCTCGCCATGTTTATAGAGACCATCATCGGTCGTGAGTGCTGGGGGGGAGGGGGGGCGAGGGGGGCGTGCGCGCCTGCGCGCGTCAAGGAAGTGCCTTTAGAGTCTCCATCGCCTTGAAGAGCTTCAGTTATTTTAGGGAGGGGGGAGGAGGAGAGGTGGGGGGGGGGGAAGGTAGGGTGTGGTGTGTGTTGGGGGGGGGGGGTCGACCACCACCTCCTCCTCCTCCTCCTCCTCCTCCTCCTCCTCCTCCTCCTCCTCCTCCTCCTCCCCACTACCCAGCAGTTGTCTGAACCAACTTTGTATTGTAACTAAAGTGGCTGGCTGACTCCACCCCTAGGGTGAGATAGAGATAGAAAGAGAGAGATCGCCGTAGATATGGCAGCTGCTGCTTCCCGTGGTTTCTTTGGCGGGAGTAACCACACGAGTGGGTTACTAATACCCTCCGGTCACACGGTAACGCCGTATGTGTTACCTCTACCCTCCGGTCACACGGTAACGCCGTATGTGTTACCTCTACCCTCCAGTCCCACGGTAACGCCGTATGTGTCTCCTCTACCCTCCAGTCACACGGTAACACCGTTATGAGTTACTTCCACTCACATCAACAACACCACCGCGTGAGTTACCTCATGCGCCTGCCACTCACATCGGTTGTGAGTGACGGATACCTTGCGTGGTAATGTCCATGATATGTGGTAAATGTGGTGGTGGTGGTGGCAGCAGCTGTGTTGTGATGTTGGCCTAGATCGTAAAGGCTGTGGGGGCATGTGTTATTATATATGATAATAGACTGATCATGACAGAACGGAGCGAGGTGATATATATATATATATATATATATATATATATATATATATA
Source organism: Panulirus ornatus (assembly GCF_036320965.1). Classification (NCBI taxonomy): domain Eukaryota; kingdom Metazoa; phylum Arthropoda; class Malacostraca; order Decapoda; family Palinuridae; genus Panulirus; species Panulirus ornatus. Next base: position 6,721,035 of record NC_092273.1, read on the forward strand.
TATATATATATATATATATATATATATATATATATATAGGGGATAGGGGGGAAAGAATACTTCCCACGTATTCCCTGCGTGTCGTAGAAGGCGACTAAAAGGGGAGGGAGCGGGGGGCTGGAAATCCTCCCCTCTCGTTTTTTTTTTTTAATTTTCCAAAAGAAGGAACAGAGAATTGGGCCAGGTGAGGGTATTCCCTCAAAGGCCCAGTCCTCTGTTCTTAACGCTACCTCGCTGATGCGGGAAATGGCGAATAGTTTGAAAGAAAAAGAAAAAGAATATATATTCCTATGAGTCAACGGGGAAAATGAAACACGATAAGTTCCCAAGTGCACTTTCGTGTAATAATCACATCATCAGGGGAGACACAAGAGAGAAATATAACAGTCAGTTGATTTACATCGAGGAGACGAAGCTAGGACGCCATTTGGTAAACATGTGATTATCCAGAACATACAACGAGCGTTCATAAACTTATAATTTTTTTTTTATATATATGTATATGTGTGTGTGTGTTAGTAGGAGTAGGGGGTCATTTATATAACAATTAAAGACAGCGTGCATTGTAGATAGTGTGTCTGTCTGTCTGTCTGTGTGAGTTGGTGATGAATAGAAGGAGAGAGAGAGAGAGAGAGAGAGAGAGAGAGAGAGAGAGAGAGAGAGAGAGAGAGAGAGAGAGAGGAGTACAGTCTGTGAATGGACATGTTATTTATAGAACAAGAGAAGAAGATCGCCTGTAAGTCATTTATTTATAGAAACAGAGGAAGATTGTCTTTATTTATGGGACAGAGGAAGATCGTCTCAGTTATTTATAGAACAGGAAATTGACATGGGAGTTATGTGTGTTCAGGTGAGGAAGATCACCTGTGGGAGGAGGAGGGTTGGTAATGGTAGAAGTGAGGAAGATCTCCTCTGTGCCAACGTTGTTCTTCACCATACACATCTCTCTCTCTCTCTCTCTCTCTCTCTCTCTCTCTCTCTCTCTCTCTCTCTCTCTCTCTCTCTCTCTCTCTCTCTCTAACCCCTTCCCTCAAGCTTTCTTGCACGAGATCCATTTTTTCTTTTTCTTTTTTCTTATATTGATATCATTTTCGTCTCTCGCCAATGAAGATGGGGCGTGGTAGCACTTGCTGCTCCCACCCAGTACGGGCTCGATGGAGGGAAGGTGTGGAGACACGCGAGATGGAGGGAAGGTGTGGAGACACGCGAGATGGAGGGAAGGTGTGGAGACACGCGAGATGGAGGGAAGGTGTGGAGACACGCGAGATGGAGGGAAGGTGTGGAGACATGCGATATGGCCCGTCGCTTCTGTCGGCAAAATTGTAGCATTTCGGAGTGGATTCCGTTTATGGTGGGTTTCCACGGGCCCATTGTATGGAAGGGACGTGATTAGGTCAAAGGTCAGGTTATGGTTTTGTGTGTGTGTGTGTGTGTATGGAGGATGGGTGGGTGGGTGGGGTGGGTTTGTGTTCTTTGGATCAGTGATTAGAGAGAGAGAGAGAGAGAGAGAGAGAGAGAGAGAGAGAGAGAGAGAGAGAGAGAGAGAGAGAGAGAGAGACTAGGTCATTGGTTCACGAGGGGGAAAGGTTAATGGTGGTCGAGGGTAAGGTCATACGGGCTTGCCGTAGGTCAGAGATCATCAGAGTGGCGGTGCGAGGGGAGGGGCTTGGAGAGAAGGATATGGTGGATCATGAAACTGTTAGATTCCGGCGAAGGTGTTTCCAGACGTAACAGGTATGGTCAATGCGTGTGTGGGTGTGTGTGTGTGGGAAATATGATAGGCAGCGAGGGACGATATCAGAAAGATGTCGTAGTGTGATAACGTTTGACCATCATATCATCCTATTTATTCGCTTGGCTATTTGGTTATATGCTTAATTTTTTGTTTGGAAAACACACACACACACACACACACACACACACACACACACACACACACACACACACACACACACACACACAGGCTCGAGGTATGCTGGTATGGCACAACCGACCAGAGGAGGTAATAAACACGACATTAAGCCAGGAACTTATGTATGAAAGACGTCAAGAAACACCATCCCAACAAACAAAAAGATATAACCCATATAAGATATAACCCATATAAGATATAACCCATATACCTGATATACCTGAAGTTTGAAACATCATCATTAGCAAGACAAATGGGGCGACCTCTTTTTCCCCCTCGTATATTTCCTTTCTCCCCGCCTCCACCCCAAAAAAAATATATATCCATGGTGGTTTCATCCTGTAGGCGTAGGGAATGGGAGATCGAGTGAGCGCCAAGTTGTCTTATTCTTATTGTCATTTTATTCACCTCGGGGGCGAGGAGAAGGCCCCGTGTCTCCGTAACGTATACTGGTGGGGGAGGTGGTGGAGGTGGAGGACGAAGTGACAGCTTGATATAGGATGTTGGAGGTTGTTCAAGAGGGTGTGTGGGAGAGCGAGGGAGAGTGACGATGCTGCACTTCGCGGTAGACGAGGGTGAGGGATGGGCCGAGGGAGAAGGCTTGGGTGGTGGAGAAAGTGGGAGCTTAGGCTTGTGTTCGGAGGGCCTGAGGTGGTGTAGATGTGAGGAGGAGATGGAGGAGGACACACAGTGATAGACGTTAGAGAGAGAGAGAGAGAGTGTGTGTGTGTGTGTGTGTTTGGTGACCGGACGGACGTAGGGAGTGCTCGTCGCACCGGTAGAGTGTGTGTGAGAGTGTGTGTGGCGGTGATGGCAGGGGGTGTGAGGGTGTGAGAAGAGTGCTGTTGAAACTGTGGCAAGGCGCCAGGCACAAGTGGTGAGGCGAGGTGTGTGTGTGTGTGTGTGTGTGTGTGTGTGTGTGTGGAATTGCTGTTTCGAGGGAGCGGGTTGATGGGTGGGGGAGTTTAGGATGGTCGTACCGATGGGTGACGGCAAAGCGCCCTCTCATGCGTCGGGTGTGGTCGGTGATGGGTCGTTCGGTCGGGTCGGCACAGGGTAGCCCCCCCCCCTCCTCTCATGCGTCGGGGTGTGGTCGGTGGTCGGCACACGAGGCAGTAATAATGAGTCGGTGCAGACAGCGAGGGTCCTCAATAGCCACCTTGGTGGTGGAGCGCGCCCCACCCCAGACCCGACCCTTCCTCCAACCCTACCCTAATTTGGCCTGGTGCATTATGTGCTGTAGTCTGCCTGGTGCCACACACAGACACACACACAGACACACACACACACACACACACGTCGTGTTGACCACAAGTGGTGTCAAGGGTCGGCGTTTAGTTTAGTTTTTCCGGTGTTTAACCTGGCTAATGGGGCTGATATGAAGGCGCGGGTGCGTGGGACGGCATCGGCGAAGGCGCGGCTGTTAAGCCACACGGGGAGAGAAATATCCCCCACCAGAAGGTGTCCACGCGCGCGCGCGTGTGTGTGTGTGTGTGTGTGTGTGTGTGTGTGTGTGTGAGGCAAGGGACAGTGGAGGGAGGGAGAATGTGAGGTGTACGGGAGGCTGGGTGAAGGCACGGCACAAGGGGGAGGAGGAGGAGGAGGAGGGAGGAAATGGACGGATCATTGTGAACGAGGCGAGGTGGATGACTGCTGGACACGTTCCGTAGAGGGGAGAGGGAGAGGGAGAGAGAGACGGGAGGAGAGTTCAGGGGCGGGAAGAGAAGAGGAGGAGGAGGCGGTATCGGCAATTTGGATCGAGAAGGGAATGAATGAAGGAAGGAAGGAAGGAGTGTAATCCTATCTGATTTTATTGCATGGAGGGGTTTTCCCCCAATCCTTCTATTTCCCCTCCTTTTTCCCCCCCAGCTCAAGTGTGTCCCCTTGATTGTTTTTGTCGTTCGCCTTTGCTTAGGGGGAGGGAGGGAAGGAGTTCTCTCTCCTCCCATTTTCTTTACTGGGATTTGTTTTTGTTTTATTTATTTTTTTTATTGCTAAGCTTTACTAGGGTGAAGTTTCCTTTTTTTTTATCTTTAATGGGTCTCTCTCTCTCTCTCTCTCTCTCTCTCTCTCTCTCTCTCTCTCTCTCTCTCTCTCTCTCTCTCTCTATCTCTCTCTCTCTCTAGCACAAGTCCACCATCACAAGCAACGTAAAAGCCACCACGAGACACGGAGCCTCAACATGCAACCTGTTCATTAAGGATGGGATCAAGAGAACATTTCCACTCGGGTCGACTCTCGAAAACCTCTCTTCCCAACAGCTCAAGATAAGGGGCGAATATGAAGTCATTCTTCTTCTTCTTCTTCTACTCCGTCTACCTCTTCTTCTTCTTGTAATCCTTCTACTTCTTCTTCTTCTACTTCTTCTTCTTGTAATCCTTCTACCTCTTCTTCTTCTTCTTCTTCTTCTTCTAATCCTTTTACCTCTTCTTCTTCTTCTTCTTCTTCTTCTTCTTCTTCTAATCGTTCTACCTCTTCTTCTTTTTCCTCTTCCTCTTCTTCTAATCCCTCTACCTCTTCTTCTTCTTCTTCCTCTTCCTCTTCTTCTTCTTCTTCTTCTTCTCCTTCTTTTTCTTCATGGGGGACAACAGCTGTCATGGGGATATGGGATTGGAGGGGAGGGGTGGGTGGGAGAAAATCACCATCTAGTAAAGGCATGAACGATCACCTAACAGCCCCCCTCCCTTCCCCCCCCACCCCATCTTACCTTAAGGTCTTGACAAGATGAATATACATATACTTCTTAGTCACCCTGGTTTGGAGAGAGAGAGAGAGAGAGAGAGAGAGAGAGAGAGAGAATGGACGCCGTGAATCTGGCGAGGACGGTGTTACGTGACTGGCGAGGACGGTGTTACGTGACTGGCGAGGACGGTGTTACGTGACTGGCGAGGACGGTGTTGTGTGACTGGCGAGGACGATGTTACGTGACTGGCGAGGACGGTGTTACGTGACTGGCGAGGACGATGTTATGTGACTGGCGAGGACGGTGTTACGTGACTGGCGAGGACGGTGTTACGTGACTGGCGAGGACGGTGTTACGTGACTGGCGAGGACGGTGTTGTGTGACTGGCGAGGACGATGTTACGTGACTGGTGAGGACGGTGTTACGTGACTGGCGAGGACGATGTTATGTGACTGGCGAGGACGGTGTTACGTGACTGGCGAGGACGGTGTTGTGTGACTGGCGAGGACGATGTTACGTGACTGGCGAGGACGGTGTTACGTGACTGGCGAGGACGGTGTTGTGTGACTGGCGAGGACGATGTTACGTGACTGGCGAGGACGGTGTTACGTGACTGGCGAGGACGATGTTACGTGACTGGCGAGGACGGTGTTGTGTGACTGGCGAGGACGATGTTACGTGACTGGCGAGGACGGTGTTATGTGACTGGCGAGGACGGTGTTATGTGACTGGCGAGGACGATGTTGTATTCAGAGGTCGTCACGTCTCTCTCGAGGACACACGCTCAAGGGTCGTCCTGTCGTGCTCAAGAGATCATATATAACCCTTATACAATTTCTTCCTCCTCCCTACCACCACCTACCACCATCTCCCACCACTCACCACCACCCACTTACTACCACCACCACCTACCACCTACAAGCATCTACCACCGCCACCTACCACCACGACCACCCACTTACCACCACCACCACCTACCACTCACTCACCACCTACCACTCACTCACCACCACCACCTACCTACCACCACCCATCACCTGCTACCAACACCCACTCACCACCATCACCACCACCTACCACAACCTACCACCACCACAAGGACGTTACCGTCTGGGAGTTGCGTATTGCTCGCTCGTTTGCACGTGTGACGTGTGACGTATTCGCCGGAGGAACGTAAAATAGATCCTTGAGAAATGACGTCATACGTTCCTGACGGATTCAGACACCTTGAGGGGGAGGTGGGGGGGATGGGGTTGGGGGAGGGGGTCATTACCACTCGATATTCGAGGTCGACCTCACACTCGTTCGCTCGCTGCTCAAGTTCATTCCTCATATTTGGTATGCGAGGTGATCAAGAGTCACCCCCCTCCCCTCCCTCCTCCAACCCCCTCATCATACTTAAGTATTCTGTCCCCCCCTTCCCTTCCCTCCCCTCCCTCCTCTTCCCTCCCTCGTCACACTTAAGTATTCTATCCCCCTTACCTCACCCCCCCACCACATACTTACCCGGTGTACGAGGTCGTCCCTCCATTCTCTATCCCCCTCCTCATACTTGCTCCTCACTCAAGGTCGCCCCCCCGCTCCCTCATACTTGTGAGGGACGACCTTGTCGGCAGAGCGTAACGAGAAGACACAGGGTCGTAATTTGCTGTCATATATATATATATATATATATATATATATATATATATATATATATATATATATATATATATATATATATATACATATATTCCTATTAGCTTCGTCTCTTCAATGTATATCAACTGACTGTTATATTTCTCTCTTGTGTCTCCCCTGATGATGTGATTATTACACGAAAGTGCACTTGGGAACTTTTCATGTTTCATTTTCCCCGTGGACTCATAGGAATATCTTGATCACGTGCAAAATTGTGATCCTTTCCAATATATATATATATATATATATATATATATATATATATATATATATATATATATATATATATATATATATATATACATTGGGAGACACCGATCCTGTTTACGTTTTAGGCCATTGTGGTGTTGTGGTTCATTTGACATTAGCATTACAGCCTGTCCCCATCCCCCCCCACCACCACCACCATCTCCCCCTCCTCAATAGAAACAATAAAAAAAAAAAGGATCATTCAAAAAAGCTTTTTTCCCCCCTAACTTGCTTTTATTATGACCACAACAGACAATCCCTGAAGTTTGATATATTTAATCTCCTTTACCCCCCCCCCCCCCCCCCGCCTCCCCCTCTCCCCCAGAGAATATAATTAACCTCGCTTCATCATTGTTGTCAGCTGAGGTAATTTGGAGAACAGATGTGTGTGTGTGTGATGCGTGTCTGTTGTGTGTGTGTGTGTGTGTGTGGTGTGTGTGTTTGTGATGCGTGTCTGTTGTGTGTGTGTGTGTGTGTGTGTGTGTGGGTGTGTGTGTGTGTGTGAGTGTGTGTGTGTGTGTGTGTGTGTGTGTGTGTGTGTGGTGTGTGTGTGTTAGTGTGTGTGTGTGGTGTGTGTGTGTGTGTGTGTGTGTGTGTGTGTGTGTGTGTGTGTGTGATAAGTGAGTGTGGTGTGTGTGTGTGTGTGTGTGTGTGTGTGTGTGTGTGTGTGTGATAAGTGAGTGTGGTGTGTGTGTGTGTGTGTGATAAGTGAGTGTGGTGTGTGTGTGTGTGTGTGTGTGTGTGTGTGTGTGTGTGTGATAAGTGAGTGTGGTGTGTGTGTGTGTGTGTGATAAGTGAGTGTGGTGTGTGTGTGTGTGTGTGTGTGTGTGTGTGTGCGCGCGCGCAGCACGCTGAGCAGTACCCGGTCATCACTGTTGTGGCTGCCGTGGTAATGTATGAAGGTACATTCTTGGTAAGGAAGGTACCGAGGGGAAATAATGTGATCATTACGACCCACCTCTTTATTAAGTCGTCCGTGCCCGGTGTTAAGACCGCTCGAAGGTTTTCGTAAAACACCTGGAGCGTCGCACGAAGGGCGTGTGCGACGCTTTTGAGCGCGACGGTACGACCCTTTGAGCACGACGGTACGACCCTTTGAGCACGACGGTACGACCCTTTGAGCACGACGACGTGGCACTCGACTGATACCCTTAAGGGTCAAGCCCATTATGCCCAAGGGTAGTTGTACCGCCGTGGTCAAGGGTCGTAACACTTGAGGTCAAGGGTCGTACCCTCCGTGCTCAAGGGTCGTAGCACTTGAGGTCAAGGGTCGTACCCTCCGTGCTCAAGGGGTAACGTAACGGTGAGGTGCCATACTCACCTTCCTGAAGTCATACTGGACTCGGTTGAAGCGGGGGAGGAAGGCGTGGAAGGGGTCTGTGGTGAGGGTGGGGAAATGTAGTGTCATTACATTGTCGACCTTGTCATGTTTACCCGTTGACTGAACACCCCTATCTATCCCCGCGTGTCTTAGAGCCGCTCACCCATCTTCGTCTCCAGTGGTGGTGGTGTGTGAAGCGTGTGTCATTTTAATGGCCCTGGGAGACATCTCGTATCAATAGTCCTCCTACGCTGCTATTATCATTCTTGAGGGTTTGTTATTATTATTATTATTGTTATTATCATTATTATTATTATTATTATCATTATTATTATTATTATTATTATTATTATTATTATTATTATTATTATTATTATTGATCTCAGTATCAAAGTTATCTGCTGGAGGACAGTGCGTTGGAAGAGGCCAGATGAACAAGGCCTCGTATAGGTTTACGATGAGGTGATCAGTTGGAGGAGAGGACATGGGACAGCCAGGTGGTAGCCTCCACGCCCGACGCATCCTGCTGAGGGAGAGCAACAGCATCGTGATCTCCTCAAGTCTATATAGGAGACAATACAGTAAAGCAGGAGATAGTAAAAACCCGGCGCTTATCTTTTCAAAACTTTCCTCATTTGCTCTGGACACCCTCGCATATAGTTATCTTTATTTCCGGTTTCCCTTTATTGCCAGCCAACTCCTTTAACTTCGTTCAGTATGGCTATAATTTTTTTTTTCTTTTTTTTTCACCAGTAGGAGGCACCTGTGGTCATGATTGACCAGTTATTCTCGTTCTGTCTGGGAATTTTCCTCTCTCAGTTTCGTTCACTTTGTTTACCTTATCATCTCTTTTTTTTCTCCCCTGTGTGTGTGTGTGTGTGTGTGTGTATCAGGTTTTGCTGTTTTGGAGGGCTTAACCCTCGCCGTATTTACTCTTTTCCAGCGTGCGATGTTATTTCCTTTTTCTTTTCCGTGGCGCGTTATTTACCGCGGTGACGCAATTACGTTAGGGAGAGTCCGGCGGATTTTTGTCCCTGGCATATTGGCCACAGCGTAAACAGATACAGCCAGTGCGAGGGATGGCAAGTACATAACGTATGCCATATGACCCGCAAGTCCTGTGGGAGAGGAAAGCCAGATAACACAAGACCTGATGGTCTGTGGCGAGGTTATCTGCTGGAGGAGAGTACATGGGAAAACCAGATAACACAAGACCTGATGGTCTGTGGCGAGGTTATCTGCTGGAGGAGAGTACATGGGAAAACCAGACAACACAAGACCTGATGGTCTGTGACTGGAGTTATCTGCTGGAGGAGAGTACATGGGAAAGCCAGATAACACAAGACCTGATGGTCTATGACTGAGGTTATCTGCTGGAGGAGAGCTATTGACCTACCATAGATAGTGGGAGGGCCATGGTAGTGGCTTGGTGGGCCATGGTGTCGTAGGCTGGGCCAGGCGTCGTCACCTCCCTGTGTTGTGTTGCCCAGGTAACAGAAATGTCAGCCATTAAACCAAAATAAACCCTTGAGCCCAGGAGGAAAATGCTTGTGGACAGATTCAATTGGTGGAAAGTTCAAAAGCCTCGGTATATGTCAGAGAGAGAGAGAGAGAGAGAGAGAGAGAGAGAGAGAGGAGGAGGAAGGGAGAGGAGGAGCTCACGGTCTACGGAAACTTGCCATGAAGACGCACGGTTGCCCCTCTCCTGTGGCCACGCACAGCAACGTCCAGACGGCGTACCAAGAAAGTATCGTCTCACTCCTCCTCCTCCTGCTGCCCCTCTTCCTCCTCCTCCTTCTCTCCCTCCTGCTGTCCCTCCTCCTCCTCCTCCTCCTCCTCTCCCTCTCCTCCTCCGCCTCCCTGCTGCCCTTCAAGCCACTGTGTATGCTTCCTCACCACCAGAGGTTCACTGTGAAGCGGCGTGAACCGGCGGGTTGGTGCGCCCAGCGGCCGGGGGGGGTAACTGTCTGCCTCTGTCTGTGATTACTATAGGTCAAAGGGTGGGACGCTAAGGCTTGCCCGGGATTTAAAGGTCACGGGGTGGACTGCAGGGGAGGGGATGGGGGTCGGTGGTGGGTCCCGAGGAGGAGGAGGAGGAGGGGGGGGAGACATGGGGTGTGAGGAGGGAGGGTGTTTCGTGGATGGGGGTTTGGTTCGTCACCCGGCCCGCTGTATGGAGGGAGGGAGGGAGGGTTGGATGGGAGGAGAGGAGGCGGGTGGCCTGGGGGCCTGGTTAGTGTTGGTGTTGGTGTTGGAGGTTGTGGTGGTGGGTGGTGGTGGTGAGGGCTGTATGCCTTGTTGTTGCCTCCTCCGCCGCCGCCTCTTGGTGCTGTTGAACGATAGATAGATAGATGGATAGATAGATAGATGACTCAGCAGCGGGAGAGAGATAACGTGGACTTGATCTCTTGGAAGGAATGGAGAGTCTCTCTCTCTCTCTCTCTCTCGGTCTGAAGAAAACACGGCCCGACGTATCTCCCGTGTTCAACTTCTTCCTTAATTTACATCAAGACTGCCAGACGTACGATGGTCTTGACTTGTGTGTACGTGTGTGTGTGTGTGTGTGTGTCTGTATGTGTGTGTGGCACCGTATGTATGTGCATGGGTCCGTGCGATGTCCTTGACTCGAGCTGGAATATATTTTTTGGGGGGGAGAAGTGTTTTCTTAGGCTCAGTATGTGGGGTCCCAGGCCCGGAGATACGGAAACACAAGCAGCGCTTACCCCACGCAGCGCTTACCCCAAGCAGCGCTTACCCTAAGCAGCGCTTGCCCCAAGCAGCGCTTACCACAAGCAGCGCTTACCCTAAGCAGCGCTTTCCCCACGCAGCGCTTGCCCTAAGCAGCGCTTGTCCCACGCAGCGCTTGCCCTAAGCACCGCTTACCCTAAGCACCGCTTACCCCACGCAGCGCTTGCCCCACGCAGCGCTTGCCCTAAGCAGCGCTTACCCTAAGCACCGCTTACCCTAAGCAGCGCTTGTCCCGCGCAGCGCTTACCCCAAGCTTGTCCTTTGCTTGTGCCCTCACTGTTCATTGAACTTGTAAAGACGTGAAGATGAAGTGTTGCTGGAGGAACGCTCGCCAGATTGTAAAGCCACAGGTCAAATCTGTTTCCATGCTATTCCTGGCTTGTAAGAGAGGTGGGTCAGTCTTCAGTACAAATCAGTTGTTCCTGTAACTAAGGGAGGAAGGCGGTACTGGCAACGCAGGTCCTTGTTAGGACGGCCGTGCTAGCAACCCATGTCCAGACAGGAAGGCTGTACTGGCAACACATGTTCTTAATAAGTAGGCTGTCCTGGCAACTCCATGACTGGAAGGCCGTACGAGCAACACATGTCCTTGACTGGAAGGCCGTACTAGCAACACATGTCCATGACTTCAAGGCCGTACTAGCAACACATGTCCTTGACTTCAAGGCCGTACTAGCAACACATGTCCTTGACTTCAAGGCCGTACTGGCAACACATGTCCTTGACTGGAAGGCCGTACTAGCAAAACATGTCCTTGACTTCAAGGCCGTACTAGCAACACATGTCCTTGACTTCAAGGCCGTACTGGCAACACATGTCCTTGACTTCATGGCCGTACTAGCAACACATGTCCATGTTGGGAAAGGTTTTTTGTTTAAGTCGTAGCGCTCAATATGCCTGGGAGCTGGGGATTGTGTAGCTAGAAGACTATGAAGCAGACCATCCAGTGGAAGGCGAAAGGTCGTCCTTGGGTTGAAGTGTGACTTTGAGGGGCCGTGTGTGTGTGTGTGTGTGTGTGTGTGTGTGTGTGTGGGTTCGTGCCCGCGCACGAGCCTAATCCATCCCACTAAGAGCCCTGAAAGCAGTTGTAATAAAGCAGTTTTCGTCCTAACGGAAGAAAAAGGGTGGTGGATAGGGGAGAGAGAGGAGGGTCCTCTATCCTCCTTCTCCATATGGAGGTAGAAAACTAGAAGGAAAAAAAGAGAAAACGAAATGACGGAAGATTTGTCATGTGAGAGAAATGTGGGCGTGTGGTGGGTCTGCATGAGGAAGGCGCGGGGCGTGTGGTGTGTCTGCATGAGGAAGGCGCGGGGCGTGTAGTGGGTCTGCACGAGGAAGGCGCGGGGCGTGTGGTGGGTCTGCATGAGGAAGGCGCGGGGCGTGTGGTGTGTCTGCATGAGGAAGGCGCGGGGCGTGTGGTGGGTCTGCATGAGGAAGGCGCGGGGCGTGTGGTGGGTCTGCATGAGGAAGGCGCGGGGCGTGTGGTGGGTCTGCATGAGGAAGGCGCGGGGCCAGGATGTCAAGAGAGGTTTGATATACTGACGTTCAATCAGTCACTTTTGCTTGTGCTTCAGGAAACTGTTTCTTGTGTGTGTGTCCGTGTGTGTATAAGTGTGTGTCCGTGTTTGTGTTCATATGTGTGCCTGTGTGTGTATGCGTGTGTGTGTGTGTGTGTGTGTGTGTCCGTGTGTGTGTGTGTGTGTGTGTGTGTGTGTGTGTGTGTGTGTGTGTGTATGTGTCCGTCCGTGTCCGTGTGTATGTGTGTCTGTGTCCGTGTGTGTGTGTGTGTGTGTGTGTGTGTGTATGTATGTGTGTGTGTGTCCGTCCGTGTCCGTGTGTATGTGTGTCTGTGTTCGTGTTTGTGTGTGTGTGTTTGTGTGTGTGGAGGGAGGGAGGAGGGTAAGGGGCACGGACAGATGCAGTTGGGTGACATCAGAATTTGGGAGTTGGGTCGTTGGTTCACCTTTATCACGGGGGAGGGGGAAGGGGCGGAGTTGGGGGGGGTGGGACTAGAGGCGAGGCTGGCTGTGGACTGTACTTGCGCCGGGGGGGGGGGGGAGAGGGGGGGCAGGAGAGGACAGTAAGGGCGGCTTTACTCACTGTCTGTTATCAACTGCCTGGATTTTCGTCTTTTAAAAGACCCGACGAGCCTCGGGTGGTGTGTATCAGCACTTTATTCCCCCGCGCATGTGTGTGAGAGAGCGTCAGTTAACGTGTGACGCGGATTACGCATTTCTCTTGTCTTGGTGGCTAACTTTGGGCGTCTCCCCTGCGTTACGGAGGGACGGAAAGTTTGAACAGCAGCGGATCACAGGCCGAACGCGTCGCCCACATCAGGGAATATAAATCCCTTGTAGACGTTATATAAATCCCTTGTAGACATTATATAAATCCCTTGTAGACATTCACTCTTCATGTCTCACCCATACAAACTCGCTGCCTGGCCTCAGACGAATGTATATATGTATGGCGTGCGTCTCCTTTATCACTCTCGGTGGCGCCTTTCGCTCCGTATTCAACTGTTTATCGTCCATGTTGAAGATCTGCTGGGGAGTTCACGGTTAGCGCCGGCAGAGGTTGTCTCTCCTGAGCTGGAGAGTTTGGCTTGTTTTGGAAGGCCTGGCTTGCTGCTGTCTGGCCTGGTTGTTTGACAACAGCATGATCGCCCGTGGAGTGAATATTGTACGTGGTGATCTTCTGTAGAGTGAATATTGTATGTCGTAGTCTTCCGTGGAGTGAATATTGTACTTGGTAATCTTGTGGAGTGAATATTGTACATGGTAGAGTGAATATTGGACGTGGTGATCTTCAGTAGAGAGCGAATATTGTACGTGGTAATCTTCTGTAGAGTCACTATTGGACGAGGTAATCTTCAGTAGAGAGCGAATATTGTAAATGGCAATCTTCTGTAGAGTGAATATTGTACGTGATAATCTTCTGTAGAGTGAATATTGTACGTGATGATCTTCTGTAGAGTGAATATTGGACGTGATAATCTTCAGTAGAGAGCGAGTATTGTACATGGCAGTCGTCCGTTGTGACTGAACGGAACTGTGTTATAATCCCGCCTCAGAGAGCGAGTGTGTGACTCCAGGAGGATGATCGCGCGGGTTTTGGCAGGGTTGGTGACGGGCCAGCACTTTATGTGGCTATCATGTGTCACTCCTTTGGCCCAGGTGGCTTTTCTGTCTCTCTGCCTCACCTATACGCTCGCTACAGACGTCCAGTCCACAAACAACACAGTCTTTCCATCTCACACGTGTACATATATATATATATATATATATATATATATATATATATATATATATATATATATATATATATATATTGGAAAGGATCACAGTATTGCGCGTGATCAAGTATATTCGTAAGAGTCCAGAGGGAAAATGAAACACGGTAAGTTCCCAAGTGCACTTTCGTGTAATAATCACATCATCAGGGGAGACGCAAGAGTGAAATATAACAGTCAGTTGATATACAACGAAGAGACGTAGCTAGGACGCCACGTAGGTCGACGTAAAGGAGAATACATGTACAAATCTGTATTCTTCCTGAGTATGCATAGCCAAAGCTCAGTATATTCAGTGGTGTGTATGTATTCTTCGAGTATACATAGCCAAATCCAGGTATGTTCCGTGGTGTGTTGTGTGTGTTTTGTGCAGCGGTGGGGTTGGGGTTCACTCTGTCAGTAGTGGAGAGAGAGAGAGAGAGAGAGAGAGAGAGAGAGAGAGAGAGAGAGAGAGAGAGAGAGAGAGAGAGGACGCACCTGTAGGAGGGGGGGGAGCCTGAACTTCGGCATTTACAACGGAGCAGGAGGAGGAGGAGGAGAGGGAGGGTTGTGGGGGGCCAGAGCTGGTCGGCCCAGTGGTCCTCACTGATGGGGTGTGGGAGGAGGAGGAGGAGGAGCGGCGGTGGTGGTGGTGGTGTTGGTGGTGGACCTGCTCCCTGCCTGCTGCCACGGTTGGCCCCCCCAGACCTAGGGGAGTGGGAGGAGGGGGCAGAAACACTGCCCCTTGTGTTCTCTCGGAGAGAGAGAGAGAGAGAGAGAGAGAGAGAGAGAGAGAGAGAGAGAGAGAGAGAGAGAGAGAGAGAGAGAGTTACGAAAGTGAATAAGGCTTGCTGCTCAGAGTAGGGGAAAGTGTATGGTCGTTATGTATGTGTTATGGAGTAGGTATGAGCGCCTGGTGGTGCTGCTGCTGGTGTGAGTTAAATAACCAATCACTCGAACTCCGCCACTTCTGTAACAGCTGTAGCTTCAACTCCTCTCTCTCTCTCTCTCTCTCTCTCTCTCTCTCTCTCTCTCTCTCTCTCTCTCTCTCTCTCTCTCTCTCTCTCTCCCCTGTATTTATCCGGGCGCTCTATCTTTCCCCGGGATCATGTTGTACTCATTGTTTTATGTATTCCCCGTACAACATATAATGTTATCTGTGTACTCACTGTTCCTCCCCTTCTCCGTGGTTCACTGCATTATACATAGTTCTCATTCTCTCCAGTCGACGTACATACATACATACATGTATGCGTTCCTTCAGTCTCCTGTTGTCTCATTCTCTTTGCCTTCCATCTGTTCTCCTCCCTTTTGATTTTTCCCCGAGTTTCCTTCCCCTCCTCGCCATTTCTTCCTCACCCCCTGGCTTCTCTCTAAACCCTTACCTGCAAACAGAGGGCGCGGAACGCCGGTTGGAACCCCCAGGAGCAAAGCGGTGGACACAGGGGGCTGTGCTCCCTGGCTGCATGCTCACAGGGGGGGGAACAAGGTGATGATTATAGCAATAATATATCTGTGGGGGGAGGATTATTACGGAGGGAGGGAGGGAGGGACTGAAGGATCGAGGGAGAAGCCCACCGAGGTAGGGAGGCGAAGGGCTGGGCAAGGCAAGGATCAAGGGAGAGCGAAGGATGTGGGGAGGTGGTGAAAGGTAAGGATGAGGGAGAGAGAGAGAGAGAGAGAGAGAGAGAGAGAGAGAGAGAGAGAGAGAGAGAGAGAGAGAGAGAGGAAGTGAGAGTGACGAATTGGAAGAGGGGGTGGGGGTGGTAGGTCGTTGTGAGAGTGAGTAAAGGGAAGGGAGTGTGTGGGAAGGTGAGAGTCAGCAAGGGAGAGGGGAGTGGGGGAAGGTGAGAGTGAGTTGGGGAAAGAGGGTGAGGGAAGGAGAGAGTGAGTAAAGGGGAGAGGGGGGTGAGAGTGAGACATGGGAGGGGTCGGGCAAGACAAGTGAGGTGGAGGCATTGTCAGCAGACATGCACGGAGGAGGAGGAGGGGAAGCCAACACCGACCGCGGGAACACCAGCTGGCTCACAGGACCTCGGCCTGACCACCCTCAGGCGCTGACACAGAACAACGACGCTACTACACCTGGGGACGACGGTACGACCCCTGGGGGAGACGATACGACCCCATGGGACCACGATACGACCCCTGGGGACGACGGTGCGACCCCTGGGGACCACGATACCACCCCTGGGGACGACGGTACGACCCCCTGGGGACGACGGTACGACCCCCTGGGGACGACGGTACGACCCCCTGGGGACGACGGTACGACCCCTGGGGACGACGCTGCGACCCCTTGGGGACCACGATACGACCTCTGGGGACGACGCCGTGTGGTCCTTTGGGGTCATGACGGCTTGGTCATCAAGGGATCAGGTCACACACACGTGTGTGCCAGGCCGGGGGGTTGGGGGGGGGGGGGTAAGGGTCCATAACCAGGGTTCGAACCTGCGTTGTATGCAGGGAGGCGGGAGTAACACTTACCCCCTCCTCCTCCTCCTCCTCCTCCCCCTGCCGCCAACTGTACACAGCTGTTGGCA
Source organism: Panulirus ornatus (assembly GCF_036320965.1). NCBI lineage: Eukaryota > Metazoa > Arthropoda > Malacostraca > Decapoda > Palinuridae > Panulirus > Panulirus ornatus. Next base: position 6,737,442 of record NC_092273.1, read on the forward strand.
TTGAACAACTCAGGACTCGAACCGAGGACACTGTAGTTGCATCTGTGTGTGTGTGTGTGTGCGCGCGCCGCCGCCACCACCACCACCATGGACGAACTGATTGTTTACGCCCTCATCCAAACACCGCAGACCAGCTGATTGTGTTTACGCCCTCATCCAACACACACACACACACACACACACACCTCCGAGTGTATAGTGGGTCACGCAGTTTTGCACGGGCGCCCCCTAAAAAAAAAGATAATGGCAATACCTACGCGTCCTTGATAATTCACGCGGGTCCCACAACACCTCCACGCGCGCCTCCCTGCTCCGCCCCCCCTGTGTGATACATGTCTGAACACCCTGGCTTGTATTTTGGTCTGGCCGAGGGAGCCTCCGGCCTGAATCAATTAATATGCTCATTTACCTCACCCAGGGGTAACTGGGGGGCGGGGGCTGCCCCCTGGCCTTCGTGGTTGTTCAGGTTCCCCTGTGTGTGTGTGTGTGTGTGTGTGTGTGTGTGTGTGTTTGTGTGTGTAGGTTGGCAGTCGTGGGAGTTTGTGTGTTTGCATAGGCGGTTTGTACGTCAGGGCTTGTGTATGTGTATTTCTGTTTGGCTTTGGATGCGCGCGCACACACACACACACACAACACACACATACACACACACGTGTTTGTATGTAAGGGTGTATGCGCAATCGAGGAGCGCTGTCTTCTCCAATAACCCTGAGAAAAACTTGTTAAAGTTCCGTATATTGTGGCAGAGGGGCTCGAACCCTCCCCACGGCCCCTCGCTTTCCCCATCTGGCGTCGCATCCACTCCGCAAGTGCCACAGATTCCTTTTCTTTCCTTTATTTTTTTCAAGTTTTTCTGTCTCTTGTTCGTCCTGGTTTATTTTCCCTTTCATAAGAAGTGATGGGATGGTACAACTCTTGAGCACGACGGTACGACTCTTGAGCACGACGGTACGACTCTTGAGCACGACGTTACGACCCTTGAGCACATCGGTACGACTCTTGAGCACGACGGTACGACCCTGGAGCACGACGGCACGACTCTTGAGCACGACGGTACAACCCTTGAGCACGACGGTACGACCCTGGAGCACGACGGTGCGGCTCTTGAGCTCGACGGTACGACTCGAGCACGACGGTATGACTCTTGAACATATCAGTACGACTCGAGCACGACAGTACGACTTGAGCACGTCGGTACGACCCTTGAGCACGACGGTACGACTCCAAAGAAACGCATACATGAACGACTATGTTTTGGAAAGGGGTCATACCCACTCAAGATGAAGGCTGCGTTACGAGAACGAGGAACATCATCTGTTGGGTTTATGCTTCGTGTCAATTCAGTTTCAGAATTAGTTGTTTGTGTGTGTGTGTGTGTGTGTGTGTGTGTCGTAGGTAAGGTGACCAAACTTGAGAAGCATGTTCTAGTTTTGGCTCAGTGGAAGATGTGACCAGCTCGCTGAATATTTCCTTGAATGCATTTTACGTTATTTGGAAGCAGTCAGCTTGTCTCCTTCCCTGCTCTAGGGAATGTAGGGCCCTTGGTTACATGATAGGGGGGGCGACGTCAACTCCCACGTCCCTCTGTCGCTCATATTTCCTGCCTCTCGTTTCTTGCCAGATGACGTTAATGTCCAGGCTTCCTTCCTCTGTGTGTCAGCCAAGTGTCAAACCCACTTTCGAAGGTTCGGTCAGGGATCCCCTTTAACGCATGTACGTTGATGCGGTCCTCCTCGCTTTCCAGTTATCCCACGACCTCTTGATTGTATGAAACGTAGATTCATGGCAAGACCTTCGTCCCGATCAGAATGAGCGGTGGTCCCAAAACAGGATCCTGCGGCACTCCGCCGACGCTCTCGACCCGTATTTCGAGAAGCTTTCCCTCCTCCCCCCCTGACAATTCGTCCCGTGTTCCCTTCCACTGAGGTAATCCTCTGTCCATCGAAGGAGTTTTCCATTTATTGCTTTATGTGTGTGTGTGTGTGTGTGTGTGTGTGTGTGTGTGTGTGTGTGTGGGAAGGGGGAGCGGAGGGGGAAATTGAAGGCGGCCCGGGGATTTTGTTGTCAGTGAGGGGTTGTTGTTGTTGTTGTTGTTGTTGTTGTTGCTGGTGGTGGTGGTGCTGGGGCTAGTGGCTTGGCCCTCTGTGCCACACGGACACACACTCTCTCTGTTCCTCTCGCCGCTCACACAGACGATATGCGTTGATGAGCGTCTCTGTGTGCTGTGTGGCCCTCACGGTGTCTGTACCCCAGCCCTCACGGTGTCTGTACCCCAGCCCTCACGGTGTCTGTACCCCAGCCCTCACGGTGTCTGTACCCCAGCCCTCACGGTGTCTTTACCCCAGCCCTCACGGTGTCTCTACCCCAGCCCTCACGGTGTCTCTACCCCAACCTTCACGGTGTCTGTACCCCACCCCTCACGGTGTCTATTCCCCAGCCCTCACTGTAGTACCTCACTGGAGATGGCCATTGTAAACGAAAGACATGGAGTGGTAGGTTCCACGCGTGACTTAATATCACAGACGTCCGTAAACGTCCACAGCAGGTTACCACCCCCAGCGTGTGACCCAGGCAGCGTCGAAGCGAAGCCTCGGAGAGATATTCCCCCTAGATATTCGTGGGTTACATCATGTCCACTTCTCTGACACCCTTTATGCAGTGGTGTTTATCCAACCAGCAACGAGATTGAGCCATGCCAGGCCCGGACCGGGGCTACCAGACCGAGAGAGAGAGAGAGAGAGAGAGAGAGAGAGAGAGAGAGAGAGAGAGAGAGAGAGGAGAAATGGGTCGCCCTGGCTGTCAACCACGGCCATTTAATGTAACTATAGATTAAAAGTTTTAAAGAGAGAGTTCTGTCGATGGTAGGGGGTGGTGGGGGGTGAAAAGAAAGAAAGATATCAGGGTTGGATCCTGTTCCATCGTGTTCACTTAGCTGGACTCCATGTTCCCGATGGTGTTCGTTACTTATAATCCTCTTCTTCAAGGATTACGTCAGTGTTGAAGTTGATTATTAAGTTGATTATTACGGCAACGTCTGTTGTGTAATGAGGAGGCATTCGTTGTTCTGTGGTGTGTGTGTGTATATATATACACACACAACACCGTACATGTACAGAAGACAGACGCAGTGCACATGTAGACTCACCACACATGTGGTAGATGCACTACACATGTGGTGGACGCACTACACATATGGTAGACACATTTCACATATGGTAGACACTCTACACATGTGATAGACGCATTGCACATGTGATAGACGCATTGCACATGTGGTAGACGCATTGCACAAGTGATAGACACTCTACACTTGTGATAGACACTCTACACTTGTGGTAGACACATTACACATGCGGTAGACACGTTGCACGTGGTAGATACTCTACGCATGTGGTAGACGCCCCGCACATGTGATAGACATGTGGTAGAGCGTTATATTAACCTTTCAAGTTTAGCGTGTTGTTCTTCCCTGGCACGCCTGGTAAGATGTTCATTTATGATAACCCATGTGATTAAGGTCATGAATATTGTAGTCTTATTGATTTACGCATTCGTTACTGTATGGCAGAATGCAGCGGTGCTGTATATTATTATTATTATTATTATTATTATTATTATTATTATTATTATCATTATTTATTATTATTATTATTATTATTATTATTATTATTATTATTACTTCTACTACTACTACTACTACTACTACTACTACTACTACTACTACTACTACTACTACTACTACTGCAGCTACTACTATTGTTACTACTACTACTACTACTACTATTATTATTATTATTATTATTATTATTATTATTATCATCATCATTATTATCTTTATTATTATTATTGTATTCACGTGGAAGATTCGTTTAATGGATTATCTTTAGTTATCTTTATTCATGTTCTTTATCCCCCTCTTTCGTAGTCTTGTTTCAGTTCTGTTGTATACCAGTTTACTGCGTGTCACCTGAGCTGGCTGTCTTGGTAGTTACAATCATACAATTCTGCTTTGTGTCTTAGATTATTTTTTTCGATTTCTGTTTTAAGATTACCTGTGTGATCTCACGTACACAGACCCTGCGTCTCGTCGCCTGGATACTCCCAGGTCTGTTTTTCTCCCTTGTCGATCACTCAATTGTTTATGTGAGGTTTAACCAAGTCGTATTCCTCTGGTGTCTCATATTTGCATATTATTTAGTATTAATTGACTGAATTGTTTTTCTTCATCATCCGTCGTAAGTCTGTAATGTTATTTTGTTTGTTTGTTTTCAAGCATTCTTCTGTAATGTTTCTTGTATGTTATTTATATTTGGTCTTCCTAGCTTCGTGTGTACTCGCTCACGTTATCACCCTTCCTCCTTCGCGCGCGTGTGTGTGTGTGTGTGTGTGTGTGTGTGTGTGTGTGTGTGTGTGTGTGTGTGTTCTCAGACATCGGTGGTTCATATTAGTAATGTGTGTACGGGAGAGATCGGGTCCCAGTTATGGTTAGGTTGTTAGTGAATCGTGTACTGCTTGCAGGGTTGGAATTGGTTTGTCCAGGTCCTGGGGAGATAGGTCAGGTCCTAGGGAGATAGATCAGGTCCTGGGGAGATAGGTCAGGTCCTAGGGAGATAAATCAAGTCCTGGGGAGATAGATAAGGTCCTGGGGAGATAGATCAGGTCCTGGGGAGATAGATCAGGTCCTGGGGAGATAGATCAGGTCCTGGGGTGTATATATTGACGGGGGTCTTGTTAAGGACTGGGTTCCCCTGTGTACGCTACGGGTGTGGGAGTGAAGGGAAGGAGTGAGGGAGGGAGGCGAGGCGCGCTACATGGTCGTCATGTGCCAAGTGCACCATTCATCATTGTCACTCACTGTCCTCTTATACTACCCACCCCCAACCACCGCACTATCATCACTATCACCACTTTCACCATTATGATACCAGGTTCCCGGGCACACACACACACACACACACACACACACACACACACACACACACACACACACACACACACACACACACCCCATCTGTCGACTCCAAAGCCACTCTCTCCCTCTCTCTCCTGTGTGGTGAAGAAATGAAGTTCTGGAGGGAGGACGTCGGATATCGCCCCCCCCCCACCCCCAAACACACACACACACACACACACACACACACACACACACACACACACAGAGACGGACTGGCCCGGGTCGGGCGACACTATTGGTCGCCCTCATAAATTCCCGCCATTTGTCGAGCGCCATATTTTTACAGCTGCCGGAGGAAGCTGTCTTCTCCTCTCCCATCCCTCCTCCTCCCTCCTCCCTCCTCCTCCCTCCTCCCTCCTCCTCCCTCCCTCCTCCCTCCTCCCCCTTTTTTTTTTTTACTCAGTTTATTCTTCTTATATTTCGTTTCATTTTTCGCCCAATTTTTACGCCCATACCCAAGCCTCTTGTTACGTAAATGGCCAGTATCAACATCTCGTGTGTGTGTGTGTGTGTGTGTGCATATATATATATATATATATATATATATATATATATATATATATATATATATATATATATATATATATATATATATATATCTTTTTCGTTCGATTTTATGATAAAGAAATAACATATTTACGGGTGGGAGAATCGTCTCCAGAGGTAATTTATCGGGACGGTGTTTACGAGATGGGGTCTCCCTTCCTCCCTCTTCCTCCCCTTCCCCGTGGATGTGGTCCCTCCCTCGTCCTCCTCCCCTTCCCCGTGGTTGTGGTAACACTGGTGGTCTTCCAGGAGGAGCCACTGCTGCGCCTCCTCCCCCCCCCCTTCCCCCTCCTCCGTGGGGGGGGAAGGTGAGGCCTTCATCATACCCCTAGTTAATTGAAGTGTCGGGGTTATTGGAGCATCCGTTAATGGGACTATCGGCTAATGGGAAGGAAGGAAGGGGGGGGGGTGTTGGGGGAAGGTGGGGGGGAAGAAGAAGAAGAAGGTGGTGGTGGTGGTGGTTGGGGGTCGGTCATCTGTAATGACGTCTTAGTTTAGATCGGCCGAAGGTTTATAGCCTTAATAACCTCCTAGCTCCTAGCTCCCAGCTCCCAGCTCCCAGCCAGCTGTGTAATGATGACCCGTGTTTAGTGTGACCTTGGACGACCCCCCCCCCCCATCCCCACAACTTCAGTTTTAGCCAGAATTATCCACAATCGTTATTTTTCTTTCTCTTTTTTTATCTTTCTTTCTTTATTTTTTTTTTCATCTTTTGGACTTAGCGTCATAGCAGCACGCACCCCGATCTCGAGACTGGAGTTGCGTTTTGTTAGCGGACACGTCCCCTCAAACACCACACAAAACAACCACACCACACACAACAAAAAAAAAAAAAAAAAAAAAAAAAAATTTGACGACAAACCACCCCCTCTTTCCTGTTGTGAAAAAATTATTCTTTTTTAAAACCCCCTTTTTTTATATTTTTTTCCCCCCCCCCCCCCCACCCCCCCACCCCCAAACCCCCAAAAAAGGGGGACTTCCCGGGGTCCGGGGCTTTTTGTCGGCCCTCTTTTTCCCGGGGGGCCCTTTGTTCGAAGCCATAAATTTTACAAACCCTGGGGGGGGGGAAGCGGGGGGGGGGCTTCCCCCCCCCCTCCCCCCCATTCCCCCCTTTTTAATCCCTCCTCTCCCTTTCCCCCCCCCATCCTCCTCCTCCCCTCCCTCCCTCTCCTCCTTCCCCCTTTTTTTTTTTTTTTTTTTTTCATCTTTTGGACTTAGCGTCATAGCAGCACGCACCCCGATCTCGAGACTGGAGTTGCGTTTTGTTAGCGGACGACGTCCTCACACACACACACACACACACACACACACACACACACACACACAAACACACACACACACACACACACACATACAGAGAGAGAGAGAGAGAGAGAGAGAGAGAGAGAGAGAGAGAGAGAGAGAGTTATGAGGCGAGGCAGAACCACACCCCAGTAAACAAAGTGTTCCATAGAATATCAAGTGACAGACGACGTCTACTTCTTTTAATTCAACTCTTTCTCTTGTTCTTCTTCATATTCTTTTTCTTCTTCTTCTTCTTCTTCTTCTTCTTCCTCTTCTTCTTCTTCTTCTTCTTCTTCTTTCGTCTGTCATTTTCTGTCTCTCGAGGTGACAGTTATCAGTAAATGACAGGGAGGTACTTCCTCTTGGCTTGGTGACCGGGCTTAGGGGTGTGGGGACAGGTTCCGTCTCAGTGGTGTGGTTAGCGGGTAGGGCACAGTTGCTTCTGCAGAATTGCCTAGTGGGAACGCCCCGTGCGCTCGGCCAGCACCAACACTGGAGGAGGAGGAGGAGGGCAGCAGGAGGCAGGTGTGGCATGGACGGCGACCTCCCCCTCGAGCTGAAACGGGACCATTGAGAACCAACCACGGGGTGGACAGATGTGGTGGGGGGGAGGCTCGGGCAGTGCATGAGAAAGACGTGGCGTTCCACAATGGGGGGGTTCCCCCCCCCCATCTCTCTCTCTCTCTCTCTCTCTCTCTCTCTCTCTCTCTCTCTCTCTCTCTCTCTCTCTCTCTCTCTCTCTCTCTCTCTCTCTCTCTCTCTCTCTCTCTCTGTACAATTTTTTTGTTTTGTGTGCCATACGTGGGAGCGTCGTGGACTGACTACTGGGGGCGGGATGGGGTGGTGGTGTCCATCAGGTCTTGATAAGGGTGGACGGAGGGGGTCGTGTGGTGTGGGTGTGGGTGGGTCAGGCAGGCAAGGTGAGCTGCTGCTGCTGGTGTGTGTGTGTGTGTGTGTGTGTGTGTGTGTGTAGGGGGGGGGGGGTGATGTGTGTAGGGGGTTCGATCCACCGCTGCACTCATCACGCATTGATGATCCTGTTTGAGGATCACGACGTAAATGTTTCTGTTGTCAGATACTCCCGTGGGTTCCTGTTGTCTCCTGTTGGCCCTCTACAGCTGTGGTAGAACTCTCCCTCCCTCCCTCTCTTCCTCCCTCTTTCCCTCCCATCTTCCTTCCCTCCTCCAGCAAGGCAAAGTAAGGCAGTTCCCACACAACCACTACCAGTCCTCAGTGTTCCTCCACCCCTTCCTTCCCTCCCTCCCTCCTCGCTACAAACAACGCCGTACGTTTCCGTATTACCCCGTTCATATACAGTTTCAGGGCCCCCGGCACGGCAGACAGTGCCCGGAGGGGCGGCGAGCGGCACTCGCTTTCCGCCCTCCAAGTCATCACCCTCCACCACCCATCTCCTCCTCCAAGAAACAAGACCCCGGGGCCCCATGGGTCGCTACGGGTCCTACTGAGTACGGATGCGAAGCCATCTTCACTCACTCACTCCCTCACTCCCTCCTCACCCGCACCGTTGTCTATATCCTCCTCCTCCTCCTCCTCTACCACCTCCCTCTCTCCTTCCCTCCTCCCCAGCAAACAATGCCGGTTCCTCATCACCTCATTAAGATTCTTCTTCCCTCCTCCTCCTCCTCCTCCTCCTCATGGCTCAGCTCCCCGCTGGCAAAACTGGATTTTGCAAAGTGACAAGATGCTAAGCCACTCTTGCTGTCTGGGTTTGCCTGCCTTTTGCCTCCTCACCGTAGCGCCCCCTGCTGGCGGTGGTGTTGGAGAGTGTAGGGTGTAGTAACCACTGCTGGTGGTGGTGGTTGTGGTGGTGTTGGAGAGTGTAGGGTGTAGTAGCCACTGGTGGTGGTGGTTGTGGTGGTGTTGGAGAGTGTAGGGTGTACTAGCCACTGTGGTGTTGGTGTTGGAGAGTGTAGGGTGTAGTATCCGCCGCTGTGGTGAGTGTAGGTTGTAGTAGCCACTGGTGGTGGTGGTGTGTTGGAGATGGTGGGGGTGTAGTGGATCAAACTAGACTGCACAGACTGGCTGGGTGGATCAGGCTAGACTGCACACACTGGCTGGGTGGATCAGGCTAGACTGCACAGACTGGCTGTGTGGATCAGGCTAGACTGCACAGACTGGCTGGGTGGATCAGGCTAGACTGCACAGACTGGCTGGGTGGATCAGGCTAGACTGCACACACTGGCTGTGTGGATCAGGCCAGACTGCACAGACTGGCTGTGTGGATCAGGCTAGACTGCACAGACTGGCTGGGTGGATCAGGCTAGACTGCACAGACTGGCTGGGTGGATCAGGCTAGACTGCACAGACTGGCTGTGTGGATCGTGAGGTCCGGTAGAAATGGGAGATCCTAATTAGCCGTTGTTGGAAGTGGTTAGGACGTAATAAGGGAAATACGAATGGTTAGGGACGTCCCTGTCGTCCGTTGGGGGGTATATCCCGAAGACCTTACGGTCCGCAGGGAATAAGGCACCGATAACCTTATGGTCCGTAGGTGATAACTAACTAAAGACCTTATGGTCCGTTGGTAACTGATACCCAAACACCTTATGGTCCGGAGGTAATAACTCCTGCGAGAGCCTTAGGGTCTCTGGGTAGTTACGAGGCAAAGACCTCATGGTCCGTTTCAGGCAATAAGGAACCAAACTATCGTATGGTCCGCAGGGTAATCACTAACCCACAACCGTGTATGGTCTTCAGGTTGTAATACGTCATCACAGTCCATACGGTTCTCGAAGGACTGACTCGGCTATGTGACTCCATTGCCTGAAGACCCTCGACGAAGGAGGGGTGGTGGTGGGGAGGCGGGGGGGGCAAGACGAACCACCCCGGGGTGACGAGCGAGCGACCCCCCCAAACCCCTCCAACCCCTCAACCCCCTCAAACCCCTCCCACCTCCTTTTCCCCATGATTCGTCAGGGAAGGGAGGGAGGAGGTGGTGGAGGTTGTTCATGGCGTGGGGGGTTGAGGGTGGGGGAGAGGGTTGTAGACTTGCTGCAGTGGGTGGTGGTGGTGGCAGGAGTGGAGTGGTGGTGGTGGCAGCAGGAGTGGGGTGTGGTGGTGGTGGTTGGGGGAGGGTGATGATGATGATGGGGCAGGCTGTGGTGGTAACAACAACAACAACAACAACAGTTGTTGTTGTTTACATCTAACAGTAGTTAGATGTAAACAGGAACGGTTAAAGATATTTAAAAAAAAAAACTGACTTCGAGGAAGCAACGGGAGGGTGTAGCAGCCAGTGGCACAGGCAGACAGAAGCAGCAAGCGGTAGGGAGAGGAAGAGGAGGAGGAGGAGGAGGAGGAGTTGTTCCGGCGGAAGCAGTTTAACAGGAGTAGCAGCAGCAGCAGCAGCAGTAGCAGGAGCTGCAGCAGGAGGAGGAGGAACCACCCCGGGAGTGCAGGAGGAGCCTGTGGGTGGGGCGGCCAGGGTCAATATTCCCAGCTGATGCTTCAAGAGAGTCTTGCCTCCTGTAGCCCCCACCCGGCCCATTGTGCTGTTGCTGCAGGGCTGGTGTGGCCCGGGCCCAGGCCCGGCCCTAGGTGCTAGGGCCCCCCTCCTCCTCCTCCTCTAGCCCACGTAAGTCATTGGGCTGTTGCTGTGAGGGCTGGCCCGGCCCAGGCTGGACAAGGTACTGGTCCCCTCCTCCAGCCCACCCGGCCCATTGCTGTAGGGCAGATTAAGGCACTGGGGGCGGGGCGGGGCTGGGCTGGGGTGGGGGGTTTACTGGTGGCTCATGGTAGTAGGGGGGGCGGGGGGTTTGAAAGTGTCATGAGAAGTAGTTGTAGGTTGTGTGTGTGTGTGTGGATGGTGGTTGTGGTGGTTGTTTAAGTACTGGTGTACGTGCCCGAGGAACTGAAGGGGTTGTTAGTTAAGGGTGTTGGTTGTGGTTAGTGTTGGTTATTAGTTAAGGGTTGTGGTGGTGGTTATTAGTTAAGGGTGTTGGTTGTAGTTAGTTTTGGTTATTTCGTTTTATGGGAGTAAATGGGAAGAACAGATAACTGCCTGATGGTCCATGACACATTAATCTGGTATGTACTTTACGTGGATTGTGGTGGAAACGAGATATTAAAGTAGATGGCACCTCACCTCACCCACCACCACCACCTCCCTCCTCCACCGTCTCAGTCACCATGTAGCGTCTGGGAAGTATACTGCCACGGAAGTTATACAGGGAAGTGTTAACGGGAAGAGAGTAAGGTTAACTGTTGAAATGAACGGCTTCACCCGGGTTGCAATCTGAAGAAAAACAGGATTTTTGTCACACGTAATTAAGCAGGAATGTTTATTGTTAACGGATACCACTGACGTATTTGTCTAGACTCGAATGTCTGTGCATTGAAAGGAAGTATATTCCATTGTTTTGCCATTCTACAACTAAGAAAAAAAAGAATTGCCCTCGTTGCTATTAACAGTTCCTTCCGTTTATCTTCACGCCATTATTTCTGGTCACAGAATCTCCTGTTAAGATGATTTTTTTCCGAACACTTTATGTTGTCGTAATTTTGAGATATTCAAACTCTATAAGGCGTCGTAGAAGAGAGAATAGGTATAAGTCTTTACGTCTCACTTCATGAGGCTTATTTCTGAACGAAGGGGGTTAGTTTGGTTGGCCTTCTTTGAATTAGTTTTAGCCTTGTTTGACATTAATGTCTTTGATTCCGTTCGATGAGCAGAAGTGAGCAGTGTACTCCAGGTGAGGTCTGGTCAGTGTGGTGGAAAGAAAATGAGCACTTGTGTCCATTTTCTCGTAATTAATATTTCTGTCTTCGAACCTTTGCGTCTGTTGGCTTTCTCGCGTCTAAGCTAGGCATTGTCTTCAGTAATTTTAGTTCAGTTCATGACAGGTAATGATAATCAGTCTATGGTATTTCGTCTTCTTTCAGTGATACACAAGTATATTGTATTCGTGATTGATATGTCTTTCTTCTCTTCGTCGTACGGGCATGACTTTCGTCTACCGAAAACCCTCGTCAAAGGCCACCAGGTCTTGTGTTATTTGGCTTTCCCATGTAATGTCCTCCAGCAGATAACCTCGCCATAGACCATCAGGTCTCGTGTCATGTGGCTTACATATGATGCACCACCCAGTAACCCCATCCTCTCATGAGTACACAAAGCAACCAATGCTTCACTGATGATGATGAGGAGGAAATGAATGGGGTCCCAGGACTGTGCCTTGTGGTGCCCCCCGCTCGCCACGTAAGCGCCATGGGTCGTAATGCCTTCATTTTTTTTTCTTTCCCATTCAATAACATTAGTTGTTTCCTGTGTGAGGGCCATTCCGCTGTCCTCTCGCAGATTGCATCTGACCTTCGATATTATTTAGCAATGTTTTATGGGCACTTTGTCGAAAGTTTTGAGGAAGATCAAATATATGACGCATACGTATATAGATATATAATACCTTGAGGCCCAAGCGTTATATGCTCGACTTGATAATCCACTTATATTCGTTAGATATGGTCTCGCACTCCGATAACCATGTTTATGATCAGTTAGTGGTCTGTTATTTTTCTGTTTAGAAATCTTACGGTTTTCTCTCTGTCGCTTTCTTAAAACTGAATTAAGGCTAATGGAAGGGGAGGTCGAAGTGTATATTTGATGGGAGAAGCAGTTTGCCAGCTAACGTCTTTGATGGGGGAAGCAGTTTGCCAGCTAACGTCTTTGATGGGGGAAGCAGTTTGCCAGCTAACGTCTTTCATTACTGAGGGGAGGGTGTACCATCTGGATCAGCTGACTTGACCGGGTTTAGTTTACGTGACGTATTTTATGGTGTTCAATTCCTTCAGTGTCCAACTCTTCATTTTCTGTGCCCAGGAATACATTTTCTGTGTGCGGGATGTTGGACGAATTTTTCGAAGTATTTGTTAAGTGTTGGTTGTTTTTGTGTACTGATGGGAGGCTGGGATTACTGACTGCATGGTACATTATGCAAGTCTCATGACACAATACCTGTTGGTCTGTGACGAGATCATCTGCTGAAGGACAGTAAAATGGAAGGACAGATAACAAAAGACCTTATGGTCTGTGACGAGGTTATCTGTTAGAGGACAGTACATGGAAAGCCAGATAACAGAAGACCTGATGGTTTATAACTGCGTTATCTGCTGGAGGACAGTACATGGAAAACCAGATAACAGAAGACCTGATGGTTTATAACGTGTGTTATCTGCTGGAGGACAGTACATGGGAAAGCCAGATAACAGAAGACCTGGTGGTTTATAACGTGTGTTATCTGCTGGAGGACAGTACATGGGAAAGCCAGATAGCAGAAGACCTGATGGCCTATAACACTGTTATCTGCTGGAGGACAAGCAACGGTATCCTAAAACCCCCAATCAGGGCATTAGAGATAGAAGGGTATATGAATACGTACTGCTTGGCTTAAAGGGAAATTCTCTTATGATCCCAGACCACAGTGCTCTGGCATGATTACTGAGAGGTAGACAAAACTAAGATGAATTTCCCAGTTCAGTGAGGGAAATATTCTCGGTTCAACCTTCCCCCCCCCCCCCCCCCCCCCCCCTCATTCGGCAAGAACCTTTACATACTGGAGGAGGAGGAGGAGGAGGAAGAGGAGGAGGAGGAGGAGGAGGAGGAAGAGGAGGAGGAGGAGGAGGAAGACGTAAGGTGAGGCAGCATTCCTGTGTTTATTGGGATCATGTTGATGCCTTATTTTCTCTTGCCTTTGCTTCTCTCCACAACTGTCCTGCTAATGAAAGTTATAGACCCAGTGGTTAATGCAGTCAGGAATTGGCTAATTGGGTTTTCCACTGGATAGCCACTTTGGCCATTAGTCTCCGTTAGGCCAGCACTAGTCTAGGGGCTGGGCTGGCGGCCATGGGATGTATTGGACGAGAGACGACCTCCCTCAGGCCGAGGTCACGGGGTCAGTTTTGTCTTGAGGTTGAGGGGGGGGGGGGGGTAATTTGAGTGTGGTGGGGTCACGGTGTATCCGAGGGAGTTATTGTATGTTGGGGGTTAGGGTAATGTGTGTTGGAGGGAGTTATTGTATGTTGGGGGTTAGGGTAATGTGTGTTGGAGGGAGTTTTTTTGTATTTTGGGGGTTAGGGTAATGTGTGTTGGAGGGAGTTATTGTGTGTTGGGGGTTGGGGTAATGTGTGTTGGAGGGGTTTTTTGGTTTTTGGGGGGGTTAGGGTAAGTTGGTTGGGGGGATTCCCTTGTATGTTGGGGGTTAGGGTAATGTGTGTTGGAGGGGGTTTTTCTTGTATGTTGGGGGGGTTAGGGAAAAGGGGGTGGGGGAGGGTTATTGTGGGGGTTGGGTTTGTGTTTGTTGGGGGGGTTTAAACTGGTGCGGGTTACTTACTTTGTTGGGGGTTTTTGGTTGGGGGGTTTACTTTGGTGGGGAGGGGGTTTTGGAGTTGGCCTGTTTTGGGCATATGCTATTGCATATTGTCTGCAAGTCTTGGGGGTTTATGGATAACTTTTGAAATTAGAGTGTATGATATGTATGAGGAGGGGGTTATACATGCCTTCGGTATCAGGGTATGTATAGGGGGGTTTAGGTTGGTAGGGGTTTGGGGGGGGTGTCATCCCCCCATATCAGGGGGTGTAGAGGGGAGGTTGGACCTGGGGTGTTTCGAGGGTTTTGAGGAGATGATTAGTTTTTTTTTGGGGGGTGTTTGTTTTTCTGGGCGTTCAACACTTTAACTTGACGTGTTGGGAAGGTAATGTTCCTGCAACACTGTCTATGGGAAAGAGAGATGGGAAAGGAGGGAGTGGGTGGGTGGGAGTTTCCCCTCCTTAAAAGAAATACAGGTGGTGTGAGGGAGGGAGGGAGGGGTGGATTCCCTCATACAGATGGTGTGGGGAGGGGGGAAACCTGGGTATATTTTCTTTTGTATTTTCTCCGGTCGTAATTTTATAACTGGTTGCGCGATCTTCGAGGGGTTTGGGGCCTGAATTGCTGGTCGTCGTAAAAGGCTGGGGTATTTACCGACTGTCGTAAGTCCTGGGTCGTGGTCGGGATGGGTGGTGGGCGTTTGAGCCGCAAGGGTTGTGGTGGTGGTTATGGGACGTTGCCGCCGCTGCCTCGAGATGGTTGTTACAGGCTCCGAGGGGAGGAAGGTGAAGTACGGGTGTAGCGACGCAGGGCGTGTTGTAAGGTTGTGAGTTGTTGAGGAAGTTGCTTCCCTCGGGGAGTGGTGGGGAGCTGAAAAGACCCAGCATCGTAATGAACTGTTGTGGCCCCAGGGTTATGAGTGTTATATAGTTGTTATAACACTCATAACTTACTCTTTTTTTTCTCTCTCTCTCACGAAATTGTGACTTGGGGGTGGGCAACGCCTCCGCTGTTGTGTGAGCCCGGGAGGTGTTGTGGAGGGAGGCATCCTACCTACACCCTCCTCCCTCAGGCGTGGCTGTACGGCGTGCCCCGGGGCTCAGCGGGGGAAAGGGAGGGAGGGAGATGCTGCTGGCGTGGTGGTGCCCATGCTTTCTTGCCAGGGTGCTGGTTGGTGGCCCCTGTTTGCCGTCCCCCCTTTGCGGGCCGCCCTTTTGTCTGGGGCGGCGGCAGTCCCCCCCCCTGTGCCCCCCTCCCCCCCTTTTCCGCCCCTGCGCGCTTGCCGAGGCCGCCCCACCATTTTCCCCCCCCCACTTCCTCTCTCCCCCCCCCGTCACCTCCCCGGTCTTCAACCCCCCTCTTTTTTTTGCCCCCCCCCTCCAACCCCCCCCCCCCCCAACCCCCCCTCCCCCCCCCTTCCCTCCCTCCCCTATGAGCCCCCCCCGGTCGGCCCCGCCCCCTCCTCCCCCCCACACTCACACATCATATCATCCCCCCCCACTCACTCACTCATCATGGGGGCCCCGATAACCCTCTAGTTTTAAAGGTTGTATTTTTCCTTCTTCTCCCTCTCTCTCTCTTTTTCTCTCTCCTCTCTTTTTTTCTCTTCTCCTCTCTCGGTTTTTTAAACACCTCTTCTCCCTTTTCCAAAAATGACCAGCGGAGGAAAGAGGAAAGGAGGGTGGTTTTTGCCCTTGCCCACGGTGTCTCGGTCCCGGTACCCTCTCTCTCCTTTTCCTCTCCTCTTTTCCCTCTCTCTCTCTCTCTCTTCCCCCCCTCTCCTTCTCTTTCTCTTCCCTCCTCCCCCCCCCCCTCCGCCTTTTTGGTTGGGGTCCCTCACTCACTCACTAGGGGGGGGTAAAGGGGGTTCAAAGCGTAGACATAAGGGGGCCAAGGGGCCGTCGT
Source organism: Panulirus ornatus (assembly GCF_036320965.1). Taxonomy (NCBI): domain Eukaryota; kingdom Metazoa; phylum Arthropoda; class Malacostraca; order Decapoda; family Palinuridae; genus Panulirus; species Panulirus ornatus. The sequence goes on from NC_092273.1 coordinate 6,753,453, forward strand.
CTCTTGCCTCTTTCTCCCATGGGGTCCGCTTGCGCGCCGCGGGGCGCGCCGGGGTTGTTGGTGTGGTGGTGTGGTGTGGGGGTGTTTCCCCCCCCCCCCGGCCTGGTGGGTAAACGGGAGGGTTACAACCTTGGATCTTAGCTGTCGGGGCGCAAAGGGCCAGCGCGTAGGGGTGATGGCGTGGTGGTCCTCCCCGCCACCCCCCCCCCCAACCCATCCCAGCTCACTTTTTCCTGACTGCCCTGCCGCCGCTCTCCTCCTCCTCGTCCTTGCCTCTCTCTCGTCTCCCCCTCCTCTCTCCTCCTCCCTCTCTCTCCCAGCGGGCTTGTACCCCGAGGTACCTGAAGGCGGGCAAGGGAGCGAGAGAGGGAGGCAGGCGAGCCCAGACCAGGCCAGGCGGGCGAAGGGTTTCCTGGGGATTTACATATACACACACACACCACCGTAGCTTTACCTTTGTCTTTCTGGCTCTGATTCTTGTCTCCTCCTCCTCCTCCTCCTCCTCCTCCTCCTCCTCCTCCTCCTCCTCCTCCTCCTCCTCTTCCTCCTCCTCCTCTTCTTCCTCTTCTTCCTCCTCCTCCTCCTCCTCCTGTTACCCTCCCATCCCCTCCCCCCTCCCTGTATTCAGCACGTCTTTCCCGGAATTCAGGCATTCAAAAAGAGAAAGAAAAAAAAGAAAGAAAAGGCCATGGAGTTGTCTTTATTTTGTCTCTCTCTCTCTCTCTCTCTCTCTCTCTCTCTCTCTCTCTCTCTCTCTCTCTCTCTCTCTCTCTCTCTCTCTCTCTCTCTCTCTCTCTCTCTCTCATTATATATATATATATATATATATATATATATATATATATATATATATATATATATATATATACAAACCTCTTGTGGTGCCGTAGTTATCATCTGCCTCACTTCTTGCGTCCCGTAAGGTGTAAGTTACCCATTGCCTCCCTGCCTCCCTCCCTGCCACTGAGGAGCATGAGTTAGAGAGTGGAGGAAAGGGCGGGGACAAGGCTATAGAAACGAGCAGACAGTATATATATATATATATATATATATATATATATATATATATATATATATATATATATATGTATATATATATATATATATATATATATATATATATATATATATATATATATATATATATATATATAGCTAGATGCATGAACACGTAAGGTTTCTGTTCTCTTGTGTGGGCCGTGTGCATTTCGTCCACGTAAGAATATATCCACTGTTTTACCATTGTCGTCCTTATCTTGCCGTTATGGTAAGAATATTGGCCTTATTTTCCCCCGTGAAGGGAGGGACATAAACCTCGTTTTTACAACTTTGGGGAGGAATATAGACCTTATTTTTGCCAGTGTGTGTGTGGAGGGGGGGGATATAGAGTCCCTATATTGCCACTGCGAGGGGAAAATACACATTACTTTGCCACTGTGGAAAGGTTATAGACCACACATAGACCACACGTAGACCACACATAGTTCGTCGGTAAAATGATTTCCTTTCCTTCGCCTTTGTCGTCAGTGCGAATATGGCCAGAAGGTTTATATGTTAGTTTATATATCTGTCTATCCATTTATCTATCTATCTATCTATTTATGTATCTTATTTATATATATATATATATATATATATATATATATATATATATATATATATATATATATATATGTATGTATGTATGTATGTATAGTGTATATGAGCCATGAGTAGGGCATTTCGTGGCCCAAGTTTAACGATCATTAAGCAGTTATTCAAAAGGATATCAAATATGACCACGGGTTTTTTCTATTTCTTATTCCCTCTTTATTATTTGTTATTCACTCGTTCCCCACAGTTCCTCGACTTTCCATCCCATGCCAGACGGCGTTTACTCGCCTACGTGTGCTGGGGTCCATCCCTCATCTCTTCTTTTCTTTTTCTCTAAGCTCGTCCTTACTTCTTTTGTTTTACTCTCTCTCTCTCTCTCTCTCTCTCTCTCTCTCTCTCTCTCTCTCTCTCTCTCTCTCTCTCTCTCTCTCTCTCTCTCTCTCATTTACTTTTGAAAGGCCCTCCTACGTTACTGCCTCTCTCTCTCTCTCTCTCTCTCTCTCTCTCTCTCTCTCTCTCTCTCTCTCTCTCTCTCTCTCTCTCTCTCTCTCTCTCTCTCTCTCTCTCTCCTCCTCCTCCTCTACGCGTTCACCGCCATCCACGGTATGGATACCCCTCCTTAGTATCGTCTCCCTCCTGAGAGAAGGAGGAGGAGGAGAACACCACCACACTCCCCCTTCCTCCCCCACCTAACCCTTCCCTCCCTCCATCCCTCCCTCCATCCCTCCATCCCTTGGCTGGCCGTCCTAGAGGTAATATTTCAGGCCGTAATATCCCTCCCTACTCAGACTGGGTCCACGACCACGAAGGGGGTGAGGGGGGAGAATCCGTCTTCAAGGGGCTGATGCTCCGCTGGGGGGGTGAGACGATGTACGCCAGCGAGCACACGGGTGTTTGTGTAACGAAACAGTTTGGAGAGTTCCCTGCCATTGGGTTGGCTGGGGGTAGACGGGGGGGGAGAGAAAGGAAGGGGGGGGTTGAAGAGGACTGGGAGAGAGAGAGAGAGAGAGAGAGAGAGGCACTAAAAGGTCTTGAAATTTGGAGAGTTCCCTTCCTTTGGGTGGGGGGGGGGGAGAGAGAAAAGGGGTTGAAGGAGAGAGAGAGAGAGAGAGAGAGAGAGAGAGAGAGACAGAGAGAGAGAGAGAGAGACAGAGAGAGAGAGAGAGACAGAGAGAGAGAAAATTTGTCAAGCCAGAGTTATGTGAGGGCAAAGATCGGGAATATAGAAATACACAAGAAGTCCGATCGAATATTTGGCTTGCATGGTAGTTGAGTGTGTGTGTGTGTGTGTGTGTGTGTGTGTGTGTGTGTGTGTGTGTGTGTGCGTGTGTGTGTGTGTGTGATGGACAGCCGCATGATCACCTGTGACCTTGACGATTTCAGGGGCTCTTCCATTATGCTAACAATCCACCCCCACCGCTCCCTCCCACCGCTCCCTCCTCCTCCTCCTCCTCCCCTACCCCCTTGCACTACGCACGGTCGCCTTGAGGTAGGAGTGTTCGGGGCGGGGGGAGGATGTCCCCCCGTCACTCCTTCGTCGTCGCCTTCGTCGTCATCACTCGTCGTCGTACACCCGGCAGTGCATTTGGCCGGCGTCCAGGTGGCCGGCGCCGCATCTGCTGCCGCTCGCCCGGTGAAATGTCGTACATCTAGAGAGAGAGAGAGAGAGAGACAGAGAAAGAAAAAAGAATTAGTATTGAAAAAGGAAGATCTAGACTATGTATATACACACACATTGTTATGCTTTATGATTTGCCTTCGTTAAAGTTACCCTTAATACTTCATTAATTATCCTGTATTGAAAGAAAACGGGAGACGCGTAAACAGAACCCCTTTTGAGAATGACCGTAAGACACGTCAGTAAACAGCAGGGATCCTGATGCCCCGTTTTCTCTCTGCCTGCCGTCCCCCCTTCTTAACCTCATTGTTTTCCATCGTGGGATATCTATGGGATGCCATGGGATCATGGTGCTGTAGATTAGCGATGCCCCTCAGATGCCGGTAGTCCCATGCTTGCGATGCTGGCAGGGATGTATGCTTGCGATGCTGGCAGGGACGTATGCTTGCGATGTTGGCAGGGACGTATGCTTGCGATGCTGGCAGGGATGTATGCTTGCGATGCTGGCAGGGACGTATGCTTGCGATGCTGGCAGGGACGTATGCTTGCGATGCTGGCAGGGACGTATGCTTGCGATGCTGGCAGGGACGTATGCTTGCGATGCTGGCAGGGACGTATGCTTGCGATGCTGGCAGGGACGTATGCTTGCGATGTTGGCAGGGACGTATGCTTGCGATGCTGGCAGGGACGTATGATTGCGATGTTGGCAGGGACATATGATTGCGATGTTTGCAGGGACGTATGCTTGCGATGTTGGCAAGGACGTATGATTGCGATGCTGGCAGGGACGTATGCTTGCGATGTTGGCAAGGACGTATGATTGCGATGCTGGCAGGGACGTATGCTTGCGATGTTGGCAGGGACGTATGCTTGCGATGTTGGCAAGGACGTATGATTGCGATGCTGGCAGGGACGTATGCTTGCGATGCTGGCAGGGACGTATGCTTGCGATGCTGGCAGGGACGTATGCTTGCGATGCTGGCAGGGACGTATGCTTGCGATGCTGGCAGGGACGTATGCTTGCGATGTTGGCAGGGACGTATGCTTGCGATGCTGGCAGGGACGTATGCTTGCGATGCTGGCAGGGACGTATGATTGCGATGTTGGCAGGGACGTATGCTTGCGATGCTGGCAGGGACGTATGCTTGCGATGTTGGCAGGGACATATGATTGCGATGCTGGCAGGGACGTATGCTTGCGATGCTGGCAGGGACGTATGCTTGCGATGCTGGCAGGGACGTATGCTCTCGATGCTGGCAGGGACGTATGCTCTCGATGCTGGCAGGGACGTATGCTTGCGATGCTGGCAGGGACGTATGCTTGCGATGTTGGCAGGGACGTATGCTTGCGATGCTGGCAGGGACGTATGCTCTCGATGCTGGCAGGGACGTATGCTCTCGATGCTGGCAGGGACGTATGCTTGCGATGCTGGCAGGGACGTATGCTTGCGACTCCTTCTGGTCCGTTCCGTTCCACTGTGATTCGCTCCGTCTTCAGGAACATGTATACCGTGGAAAGAGGAGCCTATAGATCTGATATATTGATATAGATATATTATTATATATTGTTGTTGCAGTGTGCTGTAATAAGGTGCGATGGCGTCCCAGCTACGTCTCTTCGTCGTATATCAACTGACTGTTATATTTCTTTCTTGTATCTCCCCTGATGATGTGATTACGACACGAAAGTGCACTTGGGAACTTATCGTGTTCCATTTTCCCCGCTGACTCGTAGGAATATATATATATATATATATATATATATATATATATATATATATATATATATATATATATATATATATTGCCTCTCTTTTTAAGATTGGAGGCTCTGGTGTCCCATTGCAACGCTTTGTCGTTCGTGCTTAGGATTATTCTACGGTAATTAAGCCAATGTTGAAGCTCGTGCAGTATACGAGAATCGTCCTGTGCGTAAACATCGCTTTCGCAGGTGGTGATTTCGTGTCTCTGATTAGTTTGTAGTAGTTTGGTCGTCCCAGGTCACGTTGTTCCCCTTTCTGGGATGGTTATCCAGTGGTCGTGTGCCACTGTAGTAACTGAAGTGGTTATCCAGTGGTCGTGTGCCACTGTTATCACTGAAGTGGTTATCCAGTGGTCGTGTGCCACTGTAATCACTGAAGTGGTTATCCAGTGGTCGTGTGCCACTGTAACCACTGAAGTGAAGGCGTGGAAGTGAACCGGAGCGTTCTGGTGTAAAAGGTTTATTTATGGTATTAGAATGTTCGAACCTGGAGCATGAAACGAACCTCCCACTGTCTCCCGTATAGGTAATGGGGAAGGGAAGAAGAGGAGGAAGGGGAGAAAAAAGAAGGAAAAGGGAAAAGCTTTATCAGAATTCATATCGAAGCCATCTTAGCTTGGGGAGGTATTTCGTTCACCCCGGGGAGAGGATATGCTGTGTGGGGAGTTGAGCTGGGATGTTTGTTGCACGTGATACAGTGAGTACATAATGATACAGTCTGTACCAGGAGGATGTGTGTGTGTGTGTGTGTGTGTGTCCTTGGTTGAACAGGCTGTAGGACCTGCCGTGGCGGGGGGGGGGGTCATTAAGGCAGGCATCGTCTTCGTGTTGTACTCATCCACCGAATTGAACAGACCACGTACACTCCCTCACTCACGGTGCATCCTGGCTCAACTGTTCTCTCTCTCTCTCTCTCTCTCTCTCTCTCTCTCTCTCTCTCTCTCTCTCTCTCTCTCTCTCTCTCTCTCTCTCTGCCTGTGTCACTATGTCACACGAGGCCTGTAGTTTGTGTACTCACACACACACACACACACACACACACACACACACACACACACACACACACACACACACACACACACGACTTTAGTTAGAGTGGGTCCTGGTGGCGTATTACCAGTTGACCGTGGGTTGGGGAGGCAAGCCTGGGTTTTAACTTGTTACTCGGTGGAGACCCCTGTCTATGTCTGGTATTGATTACTGGCTCTTGCTCTCTCTCTCTCTCTCTCTCTCTCTCTCTCTCTCTCTCTCTCTCTCTCTCTCTCTCTCTCTCTCTCTCTCTCTCTCTCCTCTTCTCTTCTCTCTCCTTTCATTCCCCTCCCTCCCTCCCTCCCTCTCTTCTTCACTCCAAATCCTGTCCTGTATTCTTATTATTCCCTCGTGTTTTTATGCTTGTGTTTATACATGTATGTAGACCTTTTACACACACACACACTCACACACACACACACACACTCACAACACACGTCTCTCCTTCGAATTACCTCAGATGTGTATACACTCTAAATATATCCCCCTACCCCAGTAAACACGACAGTAGCAAACCATATACACTTTCGGAATGACCCAGCAAACGTTGAACAGCCGCCCACCCTGCTGAGCCTTAACCGCACCAGACGTACAACCATCTGAAACCACACTCCCCAGACATATGCGGGTTACGCTCTCTCGTCTTCGCTTTGGACGTCACCTCTCACGAACACTGATTCGACCCCTGATCAAGTCTGCGATGGAAGAAGTACCACAGTGGAAAACACTGGACCTACCTAGACGCTTGCGGAAGATCATTACACTCTGTGACCTGTAGCCCGACCCGTTGGACGTGGCCGACGTCGCGGGCGCTGCGGGAGCCCCATAGATAGATGGAAGGGACTCCTGAGGCGAGAGGGTGAGGGAAGGTATCTTTACTTCCCGTCGCAGGAGCTCCCTCTGTCTCTGTTAGGCCTTCGCCGGGTAGGATCATAAGATATTAAAGTGTAGCGATGTGTGTATGTGTGTGTGTGTGTGTGTGTGAGAGAGAGAGAGAGAGAGAGAGAGAGAGAGAGAGAGGGTCCCTTAGTTGTGGTAGGTGAATCGTGGAGCATGAAGGGGGCCTTGGAATATGCTGATAGAGTGTTCGTAGCGTCGTAGTGATAACGTGGTGTGAGGACAGTGGACGGGGGGAAAGTGCGACTTTGCGTTTGTCTGGAGAGTGTTGCCCCAGATGGAGGTGTACGTACGTACGTGCACGTCTGGTAGGGTGGGGGTTTTTGAAGACTCGGAAGGTCCGTTGTTCGGTGGGGTTCGACCCCAGGGCACTTTAGTGGTGCGTATTGTTTGCATCGATCCGTATGTTGCACATCCCATGTTCTGTGATACAGACATTATTGTGGGTGACTCTATAGAGTGAACTAGAAGCCACCAGAGGCCCGTATGTCGGGGTAGTTATCCCCTCTGTATAGATAGATAGATAGATAGATAGATAGATAGATAGATAGATGTTGGCGAGGTTTTATCCTTCGTCAGCGAATGAAGCGGAATACAGTCTCGTCAGATAACTTGCCCCGCTCATAAGGACTCCATCCTCTCCCTGCAAGTGAGTGTAGCGCAGACTTGAAGTTTCAGGAGCCACTGGAGAGAGATTCTTTGGGTAATATATATATATATATATATATATATATATATATATATATATATATATATATATATATATGAAAGTTTCAAGAAAAATATTTGAGAAGTTGGTAATATATCGTAAGAAGAGGAAGGGCTTTATTGTGGGTATTTTATTAAGGGTTGGGGGAAAGTAATTAAAGATATTTTTTGGGGGGGTTAAGAGAGAGAGAGAGAGAGAGAGAGAGAGAGAGAGAGAGAGAGAGAGAGAGAGAGAGAGAGAGAGAGGAGCAATGAGTACTTGCTGGATGGGTGTTTTACCGTGACGTAATACCCTCTCTTAAACGAAAGTATTAGTTTTCCCTCACGTGAGGGAATCCGGCTCGCTGGGGTCCGGAGATCTTCGTTACGCTGGGTGGAAACCCCCTGGATTGAGGTGTGTATGTGTGTGTGTGTGTGTGTGGAGGAGGCATACACACACACAGAGGAAGGTGGATGAGGAGGGTGAGATGGTGGAAGCGTATGTGTGTGTGTGTGGGGGAGAGTGTTTGAAGGGGCGGTGGTGGTGGATGATGTGAATGTCGTGGGGTGGATGCACTTTGGGTGGATGTGTACGATGCGAAGGATGGTGGATGATGTTGTGAATGCCTGTCTTTCGATCTGTCATGTTTGTTTTATCTCGTACCCCGACCGTCCGTCCGTCGTCCCTCTCGTACCCCGACCGTCCGTCCGTCCGTCCCTCTCGTACCCCGACCGGCCGTCCGTCCGTCCGTCCGTCCGTCCGTCTCCCACCACGTTAGGTGGTGTGGGTCAGACGTGTGTACACACATACACACCCTGTACACAACATCACCCAGGTGGAGGCCCCAAGTGAGTTCTTCTCGTCCTTAAAGGAGGTGTGAGTCCATGAACTGTTGTCGTTTGGTGAACCCTGGGTGACCTTTCATCCCACCACCACCACCACCCCTCTCTCTCCCTCTCTCCCTCTCTCTCCCTCCTCCTCCTCCCCGGCTTTGACCTTTCCCTTTATGTACCTTTATAGGTGCTGACTGAGCCTTTTTTTTCTTTTAAAGTCGCTCATGGCATCTCGCACGTCGGTCATGAGGGTGTCTGTTTCGTTGCTCGTACGCTTTCCCTCTGTCTTGTTTCCAAGTGTTGATGTTACCAGCAAGTTCGGCAAGACGAAGCGTGTCTGTGTCTTTGTGTTTTTGTTGTCTTTTTTTAATTGTTTGTTTGTTTGTTCTCGAGTTCCTCCTCCTCCTCCTATGTTCGCTTCCATAGTCGTGTATGCTGGGTCACTAGGACGAGTCTGGGAGGAGGGACTCACTCGACGAGAAGTCTCGTGAGACGAAAGTCTCTTGGACGAGAGCCACTGGAACGAGAGTCTCTTGGACGAGAACCACTGGAACGAGAGTCTCTTGCACGAGAGCCACTGGAACGAGAGTCTCTTGGACGAGAACCACTGGAACGAGAGTCTCTTGCACGAGAACCACTGGAACGAGAGTCTCTTGGACGAGAACCACTGGAACGAGAGTCTCTTGCACGAGAACCACTGGAACGAGAGTCTCTTGCACGAGAGCCACTAGAACGAGAGTCTCTTGCACGAGAACCACTGGAACGAGAGTCTCTTGCACGAGAACCACTGGAACGAGAGTCTCTTGGACGAGAGCCACTGGAACGAGAGTCTCTTGGACGAGAACCACTGGAACGAGAGTCTCTTGGACGAGAGCCACTGGAACGAGAGTCTCTTGGACGAGGGCCACTGGAACGAGAGTCTCTTGGACAAGAACCACTGGAACGAGAGTCTCTTGGACGAGAACCACTGGGACGAGTCTCTCTAGGACGAAAACCACTGGAACGAGAGTCGTTGGACGAGAACCACTGGGACGAGTCTCTCTTGGACGAGAACCACTGGGACGAGTCTCTCTTGGACGAGTCAGTTTTGCTCTCCTCCCAAACTGGGCTGTGTTTCTGTTCTTTCTTCGTGTTGTTGTTGTTGTTTTTCTTTGTTTTTTTCTTTTTCATTCTTCTTTTCATCGTCTGCGGGTCAGCTGTATTCATTTTTCCCTTGAGCCGTTCCACATCCTTCCACCAGACTACCATATTCCTTTCCTTGTCTTTGTCCCGGTGTTCTGTTTCCTTCTTTTCAGCCGGACTTGTCGTCTGTCTGTCCTTCGGTGTACACCTATTTCCATTCCTCTTCCCGTGCTTAATATTTTTTTTTTTTCTCCTCTGCCTCCGTTTTTCTCTCCTGGTTCTCCCGTTTTTTGTTTTGAAATACGTTCTTCCGTGTTGCTCCTGTTTTCTACCTTTGGCGACATTCCTTTGTTGACATAGTTGTTGCCGTTTTCCTCCATGATGGCAAGGTAGCATCTCTTCTCCGTTGGCAGAATTCTGTTTCCTTTTTCCTTCCGTTGGCACGCTTCTGTTTCCGTCTTTTTCCGCAGACACTTCCGTTCACAATTTTTTTTTCTTTTTTTTTTTAATGTGGGACAAATACGTCTCTTCTGGCACTCCTGTCTCTTGGGATAATTGGCTCTCGGAATTCTGGAATTATTTGGCTTTCGGGATTCTGCGATTATTTGGCTTTCGGGATCCTTGATCTCTCTCATACCGTTTCGTTCATCGGGGATTCGTTGCGTGTGTGTGTGTGTGTGTGTGTGTGTGTGTGTGTGTGTGTGTGTGTGTGTGTGTGTGTCTGTGTGTGTGTGTGTGTGTGTGTGTGTGTGTGTGTGTGACGGGCGGGGGAACTTAGGCTCCGTGACGGAATGGATGATGGCGGTGAGGGGGGGGGGTGGTAACGGTGGTGAAGGGGGGGTGGCAGGTAACACAGCAGGAGCGTTACAGGGTCATCCAGCGTGACAGGAGCGTGACCCACACGAAGACGCTTCCGAGTAACACTGGGGCATTTGCGCTCTGTAACGTTATTTTTTTTTTCCTTTTTTTTCCCCTCTCCCCCTTTTTTCCCTATCAGTTTTTTTGTTTGTTTGTCTGTTTGTTTGTTTCCCTCGTATTTTCGTCGTTGTCGCCTCGCCGTGAGCGGTTTCGCGCCGGCGGGAACAGACAGACGGATGAGCCACTGAGGATTCGTCCTTGGTGTTCATCGAAAGTGATCGTACAGGAGGGGAGGAGGAGGAATTCCAAACACACCCCCCCACCCACCACACACCCCCCCTTCCCCCCCTTTTTATCATCTTGCCCCCCTTTTGATTCGACGCATGACGCGCAGGAGATGTGTGGGCAGCCTTACGTCTCCCTTATCAACAGGGATGATAACAGATTAGATATCTACTTATTATTAGTGCAGTAGACACCAATAGATAGTAGATTGCGTTTAGTCAAATTTGCATCTATGTTATATATATATATATATATATATATATATATATATATATATATATATATATATATATATATATATATATATATATATCGTATGTATATGTATATATGTACGTATAACAGATTCACTCATCCATCGCTTGAGGTAAGATGTATTCTCTTGAGTATATATATATATATATATATATATATATATATATATATATATATATATATATATATATATATATATATAATTTTTTCTCATAACTTTTGTGTTGTTAATTTCATACATGTCTGGCTTCCCCCGGCCCAGCCAACCATTCCTTATTTATTTTGTGGTGTGATTTATGGAAAAGAAAAAAGAAAAAGGAAAAAAAAAAAGTGCCCAAACTTCCTGCATTGGAAATGAGAAACAGACTAGGCCGTTGAGGGCCTGGCGGCAGTGTGGAACAGAAGGGAAAGTTCTGGGCACGAGATGGAATAGTGACGATAGAAAACGGTGCAGGGGAAACAAGTGATGTGAAACGAGTGACGTAGTGATCACGAGACGTTCCGCCGCCCCCTAGCGGTGATGGGAAACGTGGAATATAGTGCCGGGGAGTGTATGTGGCAGAGATGTGAAGTGGACGAGATAATTGGCTTCAAGGAATTATATTAGTAAAGTTGTTGACTGAACGAGGAAGGCGATGATGAACTGGACAGTTCAAAAATAAAAAAAAAAAATAAAAAGTTTCCAAAAAAAAAAGACTTTTTCTCACCTGGAACATGTCGGGGAAACTTAGTGAGTTAAACGAGTGTGGAACAGATCGAAAGTTCTCTCTATTAATGGCAGAGCCTAACGTGTGAACAAGCGAAGTGGTGGGCAGTGAACAGATGACACAAACGGAAGTGGTCGGCAGTGAACAGTTGACGCAAACGGAAGTGGTCGGCAGTGAACAGTTGACGCAAACGGAAGTGGTCGGCAGTGAACAGTTGACACAAACGGAAATGGTCGGCAGTGAACAGTTGACACAAACGGAAGTGGTCGGCAGTGAACAGTTGACACAAACGGAAGTGGTCGGCAGTGAACAGTTGACGCAAACGGAAGTGGTCGGCAGTGAACAGATGACACAAACGGAAGTGGTCAGCAGTGAACGATTGACACACACGAAGTGGTCGGCAGTGAACAATTGACACAAACGAAGTGGTTGGCAGTGAACAGTTGACACAAACGAAGTGGTCAGCAGTGAACAGTTGACACAAACCAAACCGTCATCTTTGAACCAGTGACAAACGAAATGATCGTTAGTGAACAAACGAAGTGGTGGTCATTGAACCCGTGACTAATAAAGTACACGTCAGTGAACATATGACACACACACACACACACACACACACACACACACACACACACACACACACATACACGTACATATATATAACACTTTTTCCAGTGTACAAATAGAACCATATTTATACTATAGATAGAATGAGAGTTTTTATATGTTTATGTTTGTTTATTTGGGTATATGCATATACGTACGTATGCATGCATGTATGTATGTATGTATGTATGTATGTATGTATGTGTGTCTCAGTTTGTATGTATCTTCGTCAGTAGAGAAGCTGGCGATTTGGAACGCTGGTGATGTGATCCGCTGGCCCGACTTCGACCATACTGTATGCGTCGGTTGGGTTGCCTAAGGCGAACGAACCAATCCGCGAGCGATACGTCTGGTCGCTGAGTTACCATTGGTGGACGGGAGGGCGCGATCTCTTTATTTTGAACCTAACGAACCAATCCGCGAGCGATACGTCTGATCGCTGAGTTACCATTGGTGAATGGGAGGGCGCGATCTCTTTATTTTGAACGTCATCTTCAGGGCTCGGCCGGGGCTGAGGTCAGGCGTGTCGTACTGAAGGGACGTCCCCGACCTCGTGCCCGGGGGTCGTTCTGGTCGTATTCGATAGCCGTACAGTCGTGCTCAAGGGTCGTTCCATTCTCTGTTCGTGGAGTCGTGCTCTGGAGTCGTGACCGTCGTTGCTCGGGGGTCGTGTGCGACGCCGTGTTCGAGGATCGTGTGCGACGCCGTGTTCAAGCTTCGTCCCGTTTTATGTTGTGGGCAAATTGTGACGACAAGACTTTGCATTGTCGCAGAGAGTTGACGCGCACACACACACACACACACACACAGTTCTTCCTTGTGAAAATGACTTGTAGATTACTTGTCAGATTCAGAGGCCAGTGTTATATATATATATATATATATATATATATATATATATATATATATATATATATATATATATGTATGTATAAAGACCTCTCGTTGATGGCTCCTTGTGGTAACCACTCGCGGGTGATGTACAGTCACCATCTCCCTCTCCGCATCGTTTGCATAGAAACGAGACATTGGCTTGCAAATTGTAAAGTTATCCTTGGGAGAGTGAGGGCTGCTAACCTGATTAACAGCATCCCCGGACTATAAATAGGACGTGTTAATGTTAACATATATTTCAACATTCCAGTGATAAAGGAGTTTTTGTCGCTTGGGGGCCTGTTTTATTTTTCATTTTATTTTTTTAACATTTATTGATAATTTGGCGATGTTTTGCTCGTCTTTGTAGCGACATTTGGTTTATTACACTGATTCAGCACGGCCGTACGACCCTTAAAGACGACCGTACGACCCCAGGGTGTGATGATGGCCATGTCTTTTAAGAAAGGGAGGGGGGGGTCGTGTTAACAAAGGCCACCGTCATAGGCAAGGGTCGTACCGTCGTGCACAAGGGTCGTCCTGTTGCTCTCAAGGGGTCGCAACCGTCGCGCTCTAGGATCGTACCGTCGTGTTCATGAGTCGTACCGTCGTGCTCATGGGTCGTACCGTCGTGTTCATGGGTCGTACCGTCGTGTTCATGAGTCGTACCGTCGTGTTCATGGGTCCTACCGTCGTGTTCATGAGTCGTACCGTCGTGCTCGTAGGTCGTACCGTCGTGCTCATGAGTCGTACCGTCGTGTTCGGGGGTCGCACCGTCGTGCTCAAGGGTCGTACCGTCGTACTCAAAGGTTCAACGAGAGGGTTAGGTCGGGTCAGGTGAAAGAGGGTAGAGGTAGAAGTAGAAGAAGAGGTAGAATAGGAGGAGGAGGAGGAGGAGGAGGAGAACCAACCGACGTAGCGTGAGTTCTGAAGTTCATCCCAGACACAGTTGTGGTGGAGGGAGTGGGTAAGGAGGTGGGACGAAGGAGGGGAGGGTGTTGGTGGTAGGACGAGGCGGGGATTGGCTGGAGGGAGTGTGGTGGTGGTGGTTGTGGTGGTTGCTGGTGAGAGACGGATCATCTGTGGTCAGTTTGGTTCATTGTTATATTTTTTTCTTCTTCTACATGTGGTTCCTTCCCTTTAATGTTGACGACCTTGTCTGGTAAACGTCCGAGATTGGTTTTCACCCCGTTTTCTATAGAATTCTTAGCCATATATATATATATATATATATATATATATATATATATATATATATATATATATATATATATATATATACAAGTTTTCGTCAGGCTGTTATGGGTCGCTGATGTCTGTTTTTAAACTGCATCTTTCTTGTGTGGACAGAACCATTTTTTTCTCTCTCTCTCTCTCTCTCTCTCTCTCTCTCTCTCTCTCTCTCTCTCTCTCTCTCTCTCTCTCTCTCTCTCTCTCTCTGTATGTATGTATGTATGTACTGTATGGCATCTGTGTTGGTATGGAAACAGAAGCATATGATGGGTGTCTTAGAAAAAACGGTAGATTTTTTTCTCTTCTTTTTTTTAGTCACAGTTGCATTATAATATCATCCAAAGACGAATTTCAACCCGAGAGTTGAAAACACTGTGAACCTTTTAGAAATATCTTGGCACGACGGTGACAGATAGAATAGCTAGAAAATAGATTGGAAATGTGAGCAACAGTGACTGAAATGGACGCTCCAAGGAGACGCAGGTGACGAAAATTTGAACGTGGAAAAAAAGAAATCGAAGTGACGTGACGAAATATGTGTACGTGGTGGAAAAGGAAAAAAAATAGTGGAAAACGAAGCAAATATGCACAAGTGACGAAGGATCTGAACAAAGAACTAAAGATATGAACAAATGATGTGAACAGTGACTAATGAACAAATGACAAAAATATAATGAGGACAAGTGACAAAAAAAAATGTGGGCATGGGACAAAAATAGAAAGTGGACAAGTAACAAAGAAATGTGGACGGGTTACAAAGATGTGGACAAAAAAAATAAAAAAATGTGGACAAATAACCATAGAGACAGAATATGTGAACATGTAACTACAAATGTGGACAAATGACAGAAAACGTGGGGAGGAGACACACACCAAGAAAATGGGAAACAAATCACAATTGAACAAGTGACTATAATGAGCCCCCCCCCCCCCCCCCCCCTCCCCCGACAAAATGTAGCCAAGTGACAAAAAGATGTGAACAATTTTGACCAAATGTGGACTAGTAGTGTTAAAGATGAGCGACACACCAGTGACAAAGATAGCTACCTATAGATACCAGTGAGATATTAAAGTGGACAACAGTGACAGTTATATTACGGTCAGCAGTGAAGAAGAAGCGATAACGCGTGACAGAAAGGCAGGAAAGCAGTGACAAAGTGTTTCCTCTGTGACAGAACTTGATATCCACCCGTGAGAAAGAAAACGGACGCAGGTGGACAACAGCAAGAACAAAAAAATATGTAGATAAATGACGAAATATGATATGTAAGCATCAGTGACAGATGGGATGAATGTTATTATTGTGTAAGAAAACGTGAGATGAGATTTGCCCAGAAAGAAAACGTAAGGCAGGAGTGACAAAGAAAGACGTGGACATCAGTCACAAAAAAAAATTAAGACGTGAAATAAGCTTAGATAAACGTTTAGAAAAAAGAAAGGGCTTAACAGCAGTGACAAAAATGCATTTGATGTAGAAAAAACAATATTAAACGGTATTCGAAAAATACGTGGACAAAAAAAAACTAAAAACGATCAGTGACAGAAACATATAAAGTGGTCAGGACGGAAGAGGTCTAAGATAAAAATGTTCAAAGTTGAAATGAACAGAGGTTAGGAAATGACCAATGAACAGGAAACAGAAATGTGAACAAAAAAGTTTGTTTGTTTGTTTGTTTTTTGTCCATAACAAGAACAGAAATAAAGCATTATAATTCCATGAAACCGCCAAAGGTTGCTGCATGTTATGTACTAAAGTCAGAACAGCCCACATTAGAAATGTAAACATTGTAAGAGTGAATGTCATCTAGAGCGAGACCTGTGAACTAGAACAGTGGATAGAACAGCAACGTAGAACATAGGTGAGTGCAGAACGGGAACACTGCACAGAACAAATTGCTGGACGAGTGTCAGAAAATGGAGAAACGGTGACCATTCTTCGGAATTTGTTGGATGAATGTTGTTATTGTGTAAGAAAACGCGAGATGAGATTTGCTCAGAAAGAAAACGTAAGGCAGGAGTACTCTTGAAATAAAGAAATATTCGTTAAGACCACACAGTTTGCTGAACAAGGAAACGTATGGCATTATGTTTTAGGGGAGAAAATGAGGGTGTGTGTTTTGAAAGAAAACGTGAAGCTGTTTTAGCTTAAAAGGGAAGCTCAAGAATATATATATATATATATATATATATATATATATATATATATATATATATATATATATATATGTATATATATATTAGTGTCAAGAAACCTAAAGGGGTTATAACGAAGTTCATTATACTAACAAGTAATTAAACTGGAGAAAAAAGGCCAAGATGAATAATTATCTTGACGTTTAAATGAAGACTATAAAAGAAAAAAAATGCAAGAACGACCTTGCTTGTAGGATGAACTTCAAAAATGTTATACAAAAATAACTGGACCAAAAAAAAAAGAATGATTGTACTGTAACAGTAGATTTGACAAGAATTGCACAACAGAAGTCTTAAAGTTGAATGATGACGGTCGAGTGATTAAAAGCGAGGAAGAACAAACAGAGAATGAACAGTAGTTGTTCAGAACTGAACATTTGGGGTCAATATAGAGAACAGTGGCGAGAATGTTCATATACAATAGGGGCAATGTATGCCACAGTGGCATGTGTTCAGCAGTGTGTTTGTTCAAAAGGCTGTGTGATGAGGGGAAAGATGTAGCGACAAGAACTTTCATGAACTTGATAACACATGGCAGAGTTGCCACCGTAGAGGCAAGAACTGAACAGTCTGAGTAGAGTGAACACCTGTGGCCCAGGGGTGAACAGCAGACTCAGAGTGAACGCAGCAAAAGAGCAGTGGCAAAGACCTTTGAACAGTGACGCAGAGAGTGGGCGTAGGAATTGAACAAGAGAGAGAGAGAGAGAGAGAGAGAGAGAGAGAGAGAGAGAGAGAGAGAGAGAGAGAGAGAGAGAGAGAGAGAGGAAAAAAATTCAGCAAGATTTGAACATTTGAACAAGTGAAAAGACAGCACCAGGAACTTTTAACTGGGGGGAACAGAGCTAACAAATCTGACAGAAGGTGAACAGCGCTAAGCAAAACATGCCAGAGTTTTTAAGAAGTGAACAATAGGGATTAAGTGAACAGCGATGACGTGGTGGGGAGGGATCCCCTGTAGAGAACACAAAGTGAACAAGAACCGGGGAAAAAAGATGAACGGAAAATGTGGTGTGTGGCTAAAACTGGACACCAGGCGGCGGGAAGTGAACAGCTTTTGCAAGAAATGAATATTGAAATATAGACTCGAAACCTGAACATCTGTGGCTGTAACTGAACACAGTGAACATTTTAAGTAGGCACTGGACGGGCAGGCAGCGAGATGCGGGCATTGAACCGAATGAACCATAGCAAGGGGAAGTGAACAGTCGACAGAGATCGAACGCGATGGCCTGAAAGTTCAGTGTGATGAACGCAGGTGACAAGAGCAGAGTGGCACTGGACCGAGTTGATAAAATGACAAGAAATGAATATGTACGTATATATATATATATATATATATATATATATATATATATATATATATATATATATATATATATTGGAAAGGATGTGATTATTACACGAAAGTGCACTTGGGAACTTTTCTTGTTTCATTTTCCCCCGTGGACTCATAGGAATATATATATATATATATATATATATATATATATATATATATATATATATATATATATATATATATATATACGTTTGTGTGTATTTGAGGGAGGGACGAATGAAAGAAACGTTTCTGAGGATCGTTCAAGTGTGACATACTAGGGCTAGGGTGGGACGCCTAACCAGTCTGCCGGGGACTGGACAGCTGTGGGACAGGCGAACACCCGCGTCTCTTGAATAACAGCTGGCAAGGAAGGGGCCAGTGGAGGAAAGGTTGCAGAGCGGAGACGAAATGCGTGGTGGTGGGGGTGGGGGGAAAATATATACACAGAAGTCGATATTTTTTTCTGTTATGAAATGTACTTTTTGCAGTACTGCATGTACACGTTATGTACTAAGTTATATATATTGTACAGTTACGGTGTGGTAGGCGCAGGTGTAGATGCACACGTACGTGCTGTTTTGGTGCTGTGAAGATCTGGCAGATAGTGTGTTAGGTAAATGACAGATCCTTGTGTGGGTACCAGGAGGTAATACAGTTACTGGCAGATATCATCAAGTACTGTGCACTTGTACTGACATACTGTGCTGTTACAGGCGGACAGTGTACAGTTACTCGCATCCTGTACATTTTCCTGGTATCCTGACAGATACTCACTGTACAGTTACTGGCAGACGCGGTACAGTTGATGGACATTGTGCACGTTTTCTGACACATACTATGCACCTCCTGGCAGACACTGTGCCTGGCTACTGGCATATGACACATTCTCTTGAAATCCTGTGCAATGATTAGCAGACACTCTGTGCAGTTGCTGCCGGATACGCTACAGTTATTGATAGATTTGTTCCATTTTTTTGACACCTACTGTGCAGTGACTGGAGGCTTGTCGTTCGTCCAAGGACCTTATATATATAAGGAGCCAGTGCTGCTCAGCATCTCCCTCGCACACACCCATAAGGGACCTGTGCTGCTCAGCACCCACTCTTGTACACACGCGCCTCATCCCCACTGACCACTGCCCGGACCATCGTGCTGGCGTGGTGTGAGATGCACTCAAAGTCGGATGGAGTTCACTACCTTTGGGCACCCGCCTGTCGGTTTTGCCTTCTGCCCCTGCTCCTGCTGCTGCTGCTGCTCCTCCACCCCTCCTCACTGCAGTAGAACCTCCCAGAGACCACGAACTGTGGAACTGAGCCAGGGGAGTTGGTAGAGATGTGAAAGAATTTACATCCATTGTGTGTAATGGTAGCGGATGAATGGGATGAAGAGATCACGCGGACAGGATGGGATATAGAGGTTTGGAAAGTCGTGTGGTTACATCTGGTTCAGCAGCCTGTTTCATGCCAAGCGGTGGAGGAAGAGGGAGGGAGGAGACGGAGGTGGGTAGGTAGGATGAGGGGGAGAATGTATGTGTGTGTGTGTGTGGTGGAGGAGGAGGAAGAGAAAGAGATCAGTGTTAGGGGAAAGACGCAAAGGGAGGACAGTGTTTTTAAGGGAGGGTGAGGGGGAAAGGGGCAGGTGGAGGTGGAGGGAGGGTGGGCAGTGCTGGGGGAGGATGGAGGGAGAGGCAGTGCTGGGGAGAGTGGAGGGGTGGCACTAGTTAAAATGTTCTGCCCTCAATATTTTCCCGGGTCTGTGTTCACGTTTGTTAGTGGTGGAGGGAGGGACACACAGAGCCGGAGCGGGGCGGCCCTAGGACACCAAGCCGGGCTAGTGGCTGGCTGGTCCTGTAATGTGATGATACCCTCGCCCCCCCCCCCTTTTTCTCATCCCCCCCTCCCTCCCACCCCCTCAAAGATATTGGTTTATTCAACTTTTTCCTCTGCACACCCCTCCCAATCCCTCAATCCCTCAGTCCACCTTCTTTTTTGTGTGTGTATGTATTTTTACGAAACGTTTCGCTGTAACGAACGGTCGCATATCGACAGAACCGAGTGGCTGGGTCTCTCGCCGTGGGCAGTCGTCTGTCGTCCCCCTTCCCCCCTTCACGCCACCTCAGGGACCAGGTGTAGAGGCCTTCGCTCAGGCTCTAAGGGCGAGAGAACGGACGAGGGTAGGAAGAGATATCATCATCATCATCATCACCCACCCCTCACTACCCCAGCCACGATAGCGGGAGAAGCTGTGGATGATAACAGGAGGCGAAGGGGAGGACAAGGGGTGATAAGAGCGATCCTTAACTGATGACCTGTTTCGTGGTGGTGGTCACCGGGACCCGTCGAGACCTGCTTGCTGGTGGTGGTCCACAGGTCGGGTACCTGGTGTGGTCAGTACAGGTCTGCAGTGCAGGTCGTTGGGCACTTGGTGATTCTTCAGGTCCACAGGTCGTGTGATGATCAATGCAGGTCTCTCTTATATTGAGACACAGACGGCAGGAGACTCCTCCTCCTCCTCCTCCTCCATTGTTACGATATCGCTTGAAAGGTCAAGAGGTATGGGTACATGTATTGATCACAGTATTACCAGTAGACGACAGACGTCCCACACACACACACACACACACACACAAGGTCTTCAGGTGTAGGGGGCCCCACACGTGTGCACTTCACTGTTGCAGGTGTGGAGGGAAAGACCTCACATATGTGACCAAGGGACAGGTGTGGAGAGAGAGAGAGACACGGGGCCAAATACACCTGAGGGGTCAATACGTATGCCTGGGCTTGCAGGTGTGGAGAGTGAGACATGTATTAAAGGTCGCACATGGAGAGAGAGAGAGAGAGAGAGAGAGAGCACTCCATCTACACCTTAGCTACAGAGAGACGGTTCTTGGGGTTGTGGTACTGGAGGCTACAAGAAGGTTGGGATACAAAATAGGGTTGATCTAGGGTGGGGTTGGGTTGGGAGGTATATACACTACAGCAGGAGCTTTGGAGGAGGTGTTAGATATTTTTTTTGGAGGTGGGTGTCTCTCGTGTGTGTGTGTGGGGGGGTGGGAAAGGGGAGGAAGGGGGGGATTTGGATGACGCGTTCTATGAATAAGGAACTATTCACTTCCCAGACCTGTTTGAGCAACACATTCCTCATCCCGTATGCAACACAAGTGTGTTCTTGTGTTCCTTCCCTCCACTCAGGGGGTGGTGTTCTTCGATGGGGCGAGAGGAGGAAGTGTGTTGCCAGTGGAGGAGGAGGACGAAGCATGAGCAATGGGATTGAATGACTGTATGAGAGTGTGCGATGGCTAGGAGGGAGGGATTGGGGTAGGGGAGGTTATAGGGGAGAAGAACGATGTTGAGGAGAGGAGAGGGGGAGAAAGATGGCGGGTCTGAGCTGTGGCTGGGGGAGGGGAGAGACAGTGACGAGGTGGCGATGACCTCCCGTAGAGGTGTGTAAGCAGTGACAGGAGCGTTCCACCCAGTGGACGACAGCACTGCTGCGTCTGGGAGAGGGAGAGTCCAAGTGGACGGAGGGAGAGGAAGGACAAAATTATTGTGGGAGAGTAATGCAGGAGGCAGTAGAATAAGGAGAGGGAGAGAGAGAGGGGGAGGGTTGTTAGGGAGTGAGTTAGATAATAAGAGAGAGGGGGAGAGGGTTGAGAGAGAGAGAGAGAGAGAGAGAGAGAGAGAGAGAGAGAGAGAGAGAGAGAGAGAGAGAGAGAGAGAGAGAGAGATTAGGGAGGGAGTTAGATAGCAAGAGAGAGAGGGGGGAGGGTTGAGAGAGAGAGAGAGAGAGAGAGAGAGAGAGAGAGAGAGAGAGAGATTAGGGAGGGAGTTAGATAGCAAGAGAGAGAGAGAGGGGAGGGTTGAGAGAGAGAGAGAGAGAGAGAGAGAGAGAGAGAGAGAGAGAGAGAGAGAGAGAGAGAGAGAGAGAGAGAGATTAGGGAGTGAGTTAGATAGCGAGAGAGAGAGAGAGAGAGAGAGAGAGAGGAGAGAGAGAGAGAGAGAGAGAGGATGAGAGTGGTGAGTGAGTGAGTGAGGGAGGGAGGGCGTCATTACGGGAGTGGAGGAAGAGAGAGAGCTTTCAAGGTGGCGTGGCAAGAGCGCGGATATTGACCAAGTAAAGAAACTCCTCATACACCCGCGCCTACAATATGGATGATATTTACTCCACCACCTTTCACGGGGTCGGACCCACGCCAGGCGGGGGGCCCTGGCCGCGCCACGCAACGCCCTCCACCAAGCCACCCACCCCACCCCCGGTTACACGCCTGCTCGGGAGGAGGAAGTCTATCCATCTATCTGTGTATCTGTATTTGCCTGTCAGTCTCTGTGTGTCTATTTGTCTACCTGTGTCGCTTGTCTGTCTGTCTGTCTGTCTGTCTGTCTATGGACATTTGTTCCAAAGTGTATTCTGTCTATCTGTAGCTATCTATCCACCTTTTCGATAATCTATTTTGTCTTATCAGTCTCTCTCTCTCTCTCTCTCTCTCTCTCTCTCTCTCTCTCTCTCTCTCTCTCTCTCTCTCTCTCTCTCTCTCTCTCTCTCTCGTCTTTGTGAATGGGTCTGATGCTTAATTGATATCTGCTCGTGTGTGTGTGTGTGTGTGTGTGTGTGTGTGTGTGTTTTCTTATCTCTAAAGTTCATCTATATCCCTCCATGTCCCTGTATATATGTCGGTCTGTCTTATCTGTCTATTTATACGTACGTAAGGACAGCACACTCCTCGTCGCCTGTCTCAGACAATGCTGTCAGATATGTTATCTTCATTCTTCCTTCGTTTCTTTCAATATTATCTAAAGTGTTCTTTCATTTCTTTCTTTCCGTGTTATCATCTTAATTCTTCCTTCGTTTCTTTCAATATTATCTAAGGTCTTCCTTGATTTCTTTCTTTCCATATCATCATCTTAATTCTTCCTTCATTTCTTTCTTTCCATATCATTATCTTAATTCTTCCTTCATTTCTTTCTTTCCATATCATTATCTTAATTCTTCCTTCATTTCTTTCTTTCCATATTATTATCAGTGTCCTCAAGCAGAGTACATCTCTTCTGTATTCGTATAGCATTATACTCCTACGTTACGTATCGTAGTAATATCTTGGTATATCTTATTTATCTTATATATATTTCTTATCATTCATTGGTATCTTACTGTTCCTCTTCCTTCCTCCTTCAATCCCTGATTTATCTCGTCTCCCTGGATTCATTCATTCACCACCACCCCTCCCTCCCTCCCCCCCCCCCCCTTCATTCACTGGGTTCCTTCGTCTTCCGTTGGATAACAGTAGCCGTAAATAACGGGAGTGGAGGTCCTGCAGCGGAAGCCGTTGTAATCACTTCTCCCGGACGAGCGCTCTGTTGCCACCCGTTTCTCTCTCTCTCTCTCTCTCTCTCTCTCTCTCTCTCTCTCTCTCTCTCTCTCTCTCTCTCTCTCTCTCCCGTTTTTCCCCTGCCACCCGCACACCAGCTTCCGTTATCCCAGCGTTGCCGCTTTTACGTTCCCTCGCTCTACGCCTGTGTGGCTTCGAGATCGGTTCCTCCTTCGTCGTCCTCGCCTGCGTGTAGTGGCGTCTTGTTACCTTGGGTTTGCCTCGTCCAGCAGACAGGGACCGCATGTATGAACTTCTGGTCATGTATGTGTATGTATGTATGTATATATATATGTGTATGTATGTATGTGTAGGGAGGCTCGCGTCCCTGGGACGAAGATTCTTGAGGTATGTTGATTGGTGCAATGTAGTGCCTAGAGTGTACACTTGCGTGTTTTCAAGCTATATGTGGTTTCTAGAGTATACTAAGGTGGTTTCCGGATATGTGGTTTCTAGACTATACTAAGATGGTTTCCAGCATGTATTTCATGGTTTCTAAAGTGTACACACGTCCTCTGCAGATCATCTCTGGGTAGTTTTCGAAGTATATATGGCGGTTTCCATTTCATCCCTCGGTAGTTTTCGAAGTATATTGGCGGTTTCCAATTCGTCTTTCGGTAGTTTTGAGTATGTATCCAACAAGGATCACATGGTTTCCAGTCATTTACCCCCTCCCCCCCTCCCCCTCTTTCCTTCGCCTGTAGTTAGGTAGTTTGAAGGTGTTTTTCTGGTTATCCCCACTGAGTTGTGACTCTTACCAGTGGGTGTTTTGGTTTGTTTTTTTTTTCCCCAGTTCGCCCCTGGGGTTGTGGCCTTCGTCTGACCCTTATACAATACGCTAACTTGGGCCACGTTCATCACCACGTTCACTGAAGGGTTCCGTCTCATAATTTCGTTCGTGTTTAAAATATTCTTAACCTTGCAGTGTAGGACATACGTATTGATCCATGTTTTTTTTTTTTTATCATCATTTATTTTCGTATCTGCTCATTTCGTATGAATGAATTATCATTTATCTTCGTATCTGTTCATTTTGTGTGAATAAACTTTGCTTTTTATCATTATTTATTTTCGTATCTTTTGATTTTGTGTTAATAAACTTTTTATCATTATTTATTTTCGTATCTGTTCATTTTGTGTGAATAAACATGTTTTTTATCATTATTTATTTTCGTATCTTCATTTTGTGTGAATAAACTTGTTTTTATCATTATTTACTTTCGTGTCTGCTCATTTCTTATGAATAAACTTTTTTATTATCATTTATTTTCGTATCTGTTCATTTTCAATTAATAGACTTGTCCCATCTTACTGTAGGTACAGTGAAGTACCATTACATCTGTGTGTGTACTGTTGTACTCAAGAGTAGTACAATTAGGCTCGAGAGGCAAAGAAGACCAATCTCTCTCTCTCTCTCTCTCTCTCTCTCTCTCTCTCTCTCTCTCTCTCTCTCTCTCTCTCTCTCTCTCTCTCTCTCTCGCTCCTTTTTCCCTCTATAAACTTCGTTCCTTCCGCTGTCTCCTCCCCCTTTTTTTTCATAGCATTCCGTCGTTATCATCATTATTATTATTATTATTATTATTATTATTATTATTATTATTATCATTATTATCATTATTATTATCATTATTATTATTATTATTATTATTTATTATTATTATTATTATTTTTTTTTTTTTCTTTTTTTTTTTCATACTTTTCGCCATTTCCCGCGATAGCAAGGTAGCGTTAAGAACAGAGGACTGGGCCTCTGAGGGAATATCCTCACCTGGCCCCCTTCTCCGTTCCTTCTTTTGGAAAAAAAAAAAAAAAAAAAAAAAACTCCCTCCTTGGCCCATAGTATTATTATTATTATTATTATCATTATTATTATTATTATTATTATTATTATTACCGTACTGATGTACTCCTCCTCCTCCTGTATTATATCATTCTTACCTGCTGTACCTCCTCGTGTTAATCCCGCCCCTTGTTCACGCTATTCTCCTCCAGCCAGACTGAAGATGAGGGGGGGCCTCCCCCCCACACCCCTCCCTCAGCCGTGGCCTCGCCCCCGGAGAGAGAGAGAGAGAGAGAGAGCCGCGTTGTCACAGACCCCGAACCCACCCCCCCCCCCCCCCGAGGGGCCGAGCTGGGCTCCTCCTCCTCCTCCTCCTCCTCCTCCTCCTCCTCCTCATCCTCCTCCTCCTCCTCCTCCTTACCCCTCCTCCCCCCTCCGCAGCTTCACTCATTAGCCTAAGTCAATAATGGAAACAAAAGAAAATTCCATTACGAAAGGGGGGGGGCTTTTATTTATTTATTTTTTTAATATTATTATTTAAGACTTTTTTTTTTTGGGTGGGGGGGGGGTTGTAGAAATATATCACCATATATTATACAATCTCAAGACACGGTGAAGGGGGGGGGAGGGGGAGGGAAGGGGCTGGGTTGTTAAAGGGATGGGGGGGAGGGGGGGGGAGGGGGGGGAGCTCTGTTTTCCCTGTGGGTTTATAATGTTACGTATCGGTAGGGGGAACCCTGATACGTTTTCTATACTTTGTGTCTGATGTGCATCGCCTTTTTTTTTTATATTAACCCCCACGGCCGTTTTCTTTTTTCTGCATTGTCTCAAGGGTTTGAGGCGAGAGGCTGTGTGTGTGTGTGTGTGTGTGTGTGTGTGTGTGTGTGTGTGATATCCGTCGCATTAACATGATACAATCAGAACATGGAAGTTTTTTACTGACACATATCCGAAAGTGGGTTTACGACTCGTGTCTTTATGAGTTTATGAGTGAGTGAGGAAGGGCGTAGGTAAGGTAGAGGGTGGGTGGGTTGTGGGTTGGGTCGAGTGAGTTTGAGGGGTGGGTTGGCGAGAGAGTGTGTGTGTGTGGTGAGGTGTGGTGAGTGTATGTGTGTGTGTGTGTGTGTGGTGAGGTGTGGTGAGTGTATGTGTGTGTGTGTGTGTGTGTGTGTGGTGAGGTGTGGTGAGTGTATGTGTGTGTGTGTGTGGTGAGGTGTGGTGTGAATGTGTGTTTGTGTGTGTGTATGTGTGATGAGGTGTGTGTGTGTGTGTGTGTGTGTGTGTGAGTATGTGTGTGTGTGTGTGTGTGTGTGTGTGTCTGTGTGTGTGTGTGTGTGTGTGTGTGTGTGTGTGTGTGTGTGGTGATATACACTCTCGGGGTTGCAGCGTAATATTTGAACGAGGCTGTAAAAGCATCCTTGCTTTGTTCCTGTGTCATTGTTTAATGCTCTCTCTCTCTCTCTCTCTCTCTCTCTCTCTCTCTCTCTCTCTCTCTCTCTCTCTCTCTCTCTCTCTCTCTCTCTCTCTCTCTCTCTCCCGTTGCTCCACCTCTTGCAATTTTCACTCCAGGAACCTGGCAGGCCAGACCCCACACCCTCCCCCTCCCCCCTCCTCTCCCCCCACCCCCCCAAGTGGAGCTTGGCTGTGCCGCTGAGTTTTTAGAAAATTCATAATAATTTTTTTTTTCTTTTCGTTATCTCGGGTTTTCTATAGATACCGTTGTGTTTTCGCTGCTGGACGGTTGTGTTTTTGTTGTTGTTGTTGTTGTTGTTGTCGTTGTTGTTGTTGTTCCGTGGTAGTGGTGTGTGTGTGTGTGTGTGTGTGTGTGTGTGTGTGTGTGTGTGTGTGTGACCCAACGTGTGGATCAGGTCTTTAAGGACATAAAGGGGGCGTGTGCAACCTGCCCTCCTCCCTTCCCAGGAGACGACCCTGCCCTATGCTCCTGCTGTAGCTGCTGCTGTAGCTGCTGCTGCAGCTGCTGTAGGTGCTGCTGTAGCTACTGTAGGTGCTTCTGTAGTTACTGTAGCTGCTGTAGGTGCTGCTGCAGCTGTAGCTGCTGCTGTAGGCGCGCCCGTCGTACCAGCGTTTGTACTACTACTACCACCGCCCTGAGGCACTTGGCCTCACTGCACTCTGATTAATGTCAACTAAACCCTGGCTTTGTGTGGTGTCCTCCTCCTCCTGTTCCTCCTCCTCCTCCTCCTCCTCCTCCTCCTCCTCCTCCTCCTCCTCCTCACACTCTTCCTGCTCCTCTGGCGTCGAGAGATCGCCCCTCCTCCTCCTTCTCCTCCTCCGCCGCCGCCACCGCCGCTGGCCGAGATGCTGGTGTCGTGTGGAGGAGGACGACGACGAGGAGGATCATCGTCGCTTTCCTTCCCTTCCTCCTCTCCTCCGTTGCCTCACACACACACACACACACACACACACACACACACACACACACACACACACACACACGTCAGGTCCTGGTCCCACTCATGATGGTGTGTCCTCACACGTTCCGTGTGTGAGGCGGTGGTGAACATGTGGGCGGCGACGGGTCGTGTGGCAGTGGGCTGTGGTGGCGGCGGAGGGGATGGGCGGCCCGTTGGTGGTGGAGATGGTGGTGACGGGGCCTGGTCCTGGTGGTGGCGATGGTGGTGGTGTTGTTGGCTGTGGTGGTGGTGGTGTGTTGGTGTTGGAGGAGAGCAGCGGGCGGGCCAGGGAGGAGGAGGAGAAGGGAGCGGGGAGGGAGGGAGGGAGGGACACCTGCACGATGCTTCCATCACCTTCAATGTCGTCACCCACTCCCTCTGGACCACCTCTCCTCCTCCACCACTACCATCCCATTTTTGCTCCCTCCCGTTTCCTTCTCTCCCCTTTCTTCTTCCTTCCTTCCCTCCCTCCCTCCGCCAGCCTCTCCCCAGATCCTCTCCTCCCCCGCCCTCCTCAGACCTCCACACGACCCACCACTGTACCCCGACCCACCCCAGACCTCCACACGACCCACCACTGTACCCCGACCCACCCCAGACCTCCACACGACCCACCACTGTACCCCGACCCACCCCAGACCTCCACACGACCCATCACTGTACCATCGCCCCACCCCAGACCCCCACGCGACCCCCACTGTACCTCGACCCACCCCAACCCTCCACACGACCCACCACTGTACCTCGACCCACCCCAGAGCTCCACACGACCCACCACTGTACCCCGACCCACCTCAGCCCTCCATGATCCTCCGCCTCATTTATCCCTCCCTCCCTCCTTCCCTCCCTATTCTAACCCACTATCCTCTCCCGCTCCATCCATCCTCTTCCTCCTACTCTTCCTCCACATATCTTCCTTTCCTCTTCCTTTCCTCCACACCCACGTCCTCACCGACCTCCTCCTCCACCCCCTCCCCTCAACCACCACCACTCCACAACGCTCACCCCCTCCTGCTCCGGCTGAGTGGAGCGTCATCCACTTCCCTGCCGGCCGGGCCCAGGCCCCCCCTCCCCCCCACCTCTCCCCTGGTCTTATCAGGGCCAGACATCCTCCCTCCACCCTCCCTCCTTCCCTCCACCTTCCCTCCACTCTGTTATCAGTTACACCAGGATTGTGTGGGTTTTTTTTTAGAAAACTTTTAAGATGCTCGAGGATTTCCTCTCTCTCTCTCTCTCTCTCTCTCTCTCTCTCTCTCTCTCTCTCTCTCTCTCTCTCTCTCTCTCTCTCTCTCTCTCTCTCTTTCTCTCTCTCTCTCTCTCTCTCTCTCTCTCTCTCTCTCTCTCTCTCTCTCTCTCTCTCTCTCCGTCGTGCACGGCCGGGGCCCATATTTTCCGAGCCGATTGGTCGTCCTTGCACTTGATTATCGCGGTAGTTTCTGCCGTCGGGGCTTTGGGAGGAAGGGAGAGAGAGAGAGAGAGAGAGGGAGAGGGAGGAGGAGGGAAGGTGACTCTCTTATCGCACTGTGTTGCCCCCGAACCTTCAAGATCCCCTCGAGTTAACTCTTGGTTGATCGTCTGCATATTATTTCGCACGATCATTAAAAACGTGTGTGTGAGAGAGTTTGAGGAAGGAGGAGGAGGAGGGGAAGCGTTTGAGGGGGGGTGAGGAGAGAGGATGAGGGGAAGAGTTTGAGGAAGGAGGAGGAGGAGGAGGGAAAGAGTTTGAGGAAGGAGGAGGAGGGGAAGAGTTTGAGGAAGGGGGAGGAGGAGGAGGAGGAGGAGTTTGAGGAAGGAGGAGGAGGTGAAGAGTTTGATGAGGGGGGGGGGGGAGGAGGGAGGGAAAGGAAAGAATATAATCGTGGAATTATATTTTCCAAGTATTGGATTATAGTTCTTCTCTCATTTACCCCTCCTCAGTTCATCTCCAACAGATGGCCCCCCCCTCACCCCCTCCAGCCAGCTGGTGAAGAAGGCGACGACGGAGGGAGAGATGCAACCTTCGTTTTGCTCTCTCTCTCTCTCTCTCTCTCTCTCTCTCTCTCTCTCTCTCTCTCTCTCTCTCTCTCTCTCTCTCTCTCTCTCTCTCTCTCATTTTCACTTCTACCCATCAGCTTGGGCCCCCGGATGGCCCACTGTGATCTCCAATGCATGGGCCTGTCCGGGTTCGAAACTCGGGCGAGGCAGTCGGCCCACAACCAACCCAGGTGTTCATCCTCGATCAAATGGGTGCATGCC
This sequence comes from Panulirus ornatus, assembly GCF_036320965.1. Classification (NCBI taxonomy): domain Eukaryota; kingdom Metazoa; phylum Arthropoda; class Malacostraca; order Decapoda; family Palinuridae; genus Panulirus; species Panulirus ornatus. The sequence continues at coordinate 6,783,119 of NC_092273.1, forward strand.
TTAGGTTTGGGTGTGTGTATGTGTGTGTGAGTATGTTAGGCACCCATATGGAAAGTTAAGGGACGAGACATCATGAGTGTAAAAATGTCTCTACGTAGCAACACATTTGATAATGACACACACACACACACACACACACACACACACACACACACACACACACACACACACAAATACAGCTTACATTATTTTCCTTGAATTGTTTTGCAGTTTCTCGTTCCCTCCCTCGTCGCACACCGAACCATTTTCTCCTTACGTTCGATGTCACAGCATAACACAATTTTGTCTTTATATTTCTTCGAGTGTGAATTTGTGCTTCTTTGCCTGCGTGGGTCAGTTGGGGGGGGGAGGGGGAGGGTGTGGCAAGTGAGAGAGAGGGAGAGGGAGGGGTTGTTGGGGGGGGGGGGCAAGCAAGCAAGCACATGAAATGCGTGGACATGATGAAGGGGGGCAACAGGCACCAGCTCTCACCAACACTCAGTGGTGCAGCACCAACACCAGCACCAGCTCTCACCAACACTCAGTGGTGCAGCACCAACACCAGCACCAGCTCTCACCAACACTCAGTGGTGCAGCACCAACACCACCACCATCTCTCACCAACACTCAGTGGTGCAGGACCAACACTCAGTGGTGCAGCACCAACACCAGCACCAGCTCTCACCAACACTCAGTGGTGCAGCACCAACACCACCACCATCTCTCACCAACACTCAGTGGTGCAGCACCAACACTCAGTGGTGCAGCACCAGCACCAGCTCTCACCAACACTCAGTGGTGCAGCACCAACACCAGCACCAGCTCTCACCAACACTCAGTGGTGCAGCACCAACACTCAGTGGTGCAGTACCAACACCAGCACCAGCTCTCACCAACACTCAGTGGTGCAGCACCAACACCAGCACCAGCTCTCACCAACACTCAGTGGTGCAGCACCAACACCACCACCATCTCTCACCAACACTCAGTGGTGCAGCACCAACACTCAGTGGTGCAGCACCAACACCAGCACCAGCTCTCACCAACACTCAGTGGTGCAGCACCAACACCACCACCATCTCTCACCAACACTCAGTGGTGCAGCACCAACACCAGCACCAGCTCTCACCAACACTCAGTGGTGCAGCACCAACACCAGCACCAGCTCTCACCAACACTCAGTGGTGCAGCACCAACACCAGCACCAGCTCTCACCAACACTCAGTGGTGCAGCACCAACACTCAGTGGTGCAGCACCAACACCAGCACCAGCTCTCACCAACACTCAGTGGTGCAGCACCAACACTCAGTGGTGCAGCACCAACACTCAGTGGTGCAGCACCAACACCAGCACCAGCTCTCACCAACACTCAGTGGTGCAGCACCAACACCAGCACCAGCTCTCACCAACACTCAGTGGTGCAGCACCAACACCAGCACCAGCTCTCACCAACACTCAGTGGTGCAGCACCAACACCAGCACCAGCTCTCACCAACACTCAGTGGTGCAGCACCAACACCAGCACCAGCTCTCACCAACACTCAGTGGTGCAGCACCAACACCAGCACCAGCTCTCACCAACACTCAGTGGTGCAGCACCAACACCAGCACCAGCTCTCACCAACACTCAGTGGTGCAGCACCAACACCACCACCAGCTCTCACCAACACTCAGTGGTGCAGCACCAACACTCAGTGGTGCAGCACCAACACCAGCACCAGCTCTCACCAACACTCAGTGGTGCAGCACCAACACCAGCACCAGCTCTCACCAACACTCAGTGGTGCAGCACCAACACCAGCACCAGCTCTCACCAACACTCAGTGGTGCAGCACCAACACCACCACCAGCTCTCACCAACACTCAGTGGTGCAGCACCAACACTCAGTGGTGCAGCACCAACACCAGCACCAGCTCTCACCAACACTCAGTGGTGCAGCACCAACACCACCACCAGCTCTCACCAACACTCAGTGGTGCAGCACCAACACTCAGTGGTGCAGCACCAACACCACCACCAGCTCTCACCAACACTCAGTGGTGCAGCACCAACACCAGCAGGGGGCACTCGGTGCTGCAGCAGAGATTTGTCAGCGTTGTGTATTTGATCAATACGCAGCGCACCGCCTTCCTGTCTCTCACACTCCCCTTGTCATTACTACCATCTCTCATTCATTACTCATCGCTGGAGCCATCTCTCATTCATTACTCATCGCTGGAGCCATCTCTCATTCATTACTCATCGCTGTAACCATCTCTCGTTTATTACTCATCGCTGTAGCCATCCCTCATTCATTACTCATCGCTGTAACCATCTCTCGTTCATTACTCATCGCTGTAGCCATCTCTCATTCATTACTCATCGCTGTAACCAGCTCTCATTCATTACTCATCGCTGGAGCCATCTCTCATTCATTACTCATCGCTGGAGCCATCTCTCATTCATTACTCATCGCTGGAGCCCTCTCTCATTCATTACTCATCGCTGTAACCATCTCTCATTCATTACTCATCGCTGTAGCCATCTCTCATTCATTACTCATCGCTATTGCTGTCTCATTACTCATCGCTGGAGCTATCTCATTACTCATCGCTTTGCTATTTCTCATTACTCATCGCTGGAGCTATATCTCATTACTCATCGCTGTTGCTCTCTCTCATTACTCATCGCTGGGGCCATCTCTCCCTTTCATGAGTCATCTCTCCGACTATCTCTCACGTTTGAGGCCATCATCTCTCCAGCTATCTCTCACGTTTGAGGCCATCATCTCTCCAACTATCTCTCACGTTTGAGGCCATCATCTCTCCAACTATCTCTCACGTTTG
>NC_092273.1:6790924-6908424 GCF_036320965.1 Panulirus ornatus
TGTAACTTGTAATTACGCTCATTTCGTAATCATTGAACCCCATTGTACTGTTTAGAATGTATAAATATTTGATGTTCATAAAAGTTTAGTTTCATTTTTGTATTTTTTTCATTTTCATGTATATTTTTGATCAGGTTGTTGTGGGGGGAAAACTTTTATTTTCGTCCGCGTTAATATTTGTATCTGATACCTATATATATATATATATATATATATATATATATATATATATATATATATATATATATATATATATGAAAAGGAGAGGAGAGTAGATCTGGTTGTTCACATGCAGGCTGACAGTACGCCATGAACACTTCGGTACGATACTTGAACACGACGGTACGACACTCGAACACGACGGTACGACACTTGAACACGGCGTCGTGCTCGAGGGTCGTCCTCGTCGTACCGTCGTGCTCGAGGGTCGTACTGTCGTGCTCGAGGGGTCGTCCTCGTCGTACCCGTCGTGCTCAAGGGACGTCGTTTTTGCCGTCGTGCCTCCGAGGGGTTGAAAGGAGGAAATTTACTGCTCTCTCTCTCTCTCTCTCTCTCTCTCTCTCTCTCTCTCTCTTCTCTCTCTCTCTCTCTCTCTCTCTCGGGGTTTAATGGGAACATATGGGAAAGCAATAATTGAATCGGCTCAGCTAACTGAGGGTGACGCTTCGATCGGCCGCTTCGCTACCGTAGATGAGGCTTTGAATCGGCGTCCCTGACTTACGGTGAACTTTGTAATCGGTTTTGTTAAAGTAGGTGAAGTTTTTAAATCGGCTTTTGTTTAAGCAGGTGTAGTTTTAATCGGCTCTGTTGAAGTTTTAATCGGCTTTGTTAATGTAGGCGAAGTTTTAATCGGCTCTGTTGAAGTAGGCGAAGTTTTGATCGGCTTTGTTAAAGTAGGCGAGGCCTTAATCGGCTTTGTTAAAGTAGGTAAAGCCTTGATCGACTTTTTTAACATAGGTAAAGCTTTAATCGGTTTTTGTTAAAGTATGTGAAGCTTTAATCGGCTTTGTTAGAGTAGGCGAAGCTTTAGTCGGCTTTGTTAAAGTAGGCGAAGTTTTGATCGGCTTTGTTGAAGCATATTAAGCTTGAATCGGCTTTGTTAAAAGTAGGTGAAGCTGGAATCGGCTTTGTTAAAGTAGGCGAAGCTTGAATCGGCTTTGTTAAAGTAGGCGAAGCTTGAATCGGCTTTGTTAAAGTAGGCGAAGCTTGAATCAGCTTTGTTGAAGTAGGCGAAGCTTGAATCGGCTTTGTCTGAATAAGAGAAGCTTTGTTCGGTTTTGTTAAATGCTGGTAAAGCTTTAATCAGCATTGCTCTGTGCAAACAACTTTACAAGTGCAGTTTGTTAAGTGATAACAAAAGAACAACCCTTCTGTTACTACCGTTACCTCAGAGTAACGGTAGTAACACTGTAGTAACAGTAGCACTGTTGCTCCGCCTTCTGTTGCTACCGTTACTCTTGAGGTAACGGTAGCACTGTTGCTCCGCCTTCTGTTGCTACCGTTACTCTGAGGTAACGGTAGCACTGTTGCTCCGGCTTCTGTTGCTACCGTTACTCTGGGGTAACGGTAGCACTGTTGCTCCGCCTTCTGTTGCTACCGTTACTCTGGGGTAACGGTAGCACTGTTGCTCCGCCTTCTGTTGCTACCGTTACTCTGGGGTAACGGTAGCACTGTTGCTCCGCCTTCTGTTGCTACCGTTACTCTGGGGTAACGGTAGCACTGTTGCTCCGCCTTCTGTTGCTACCGTTACTCTGGGGTAACGGTAGCACTGTTGCTCCGCCTTCTGTTGCTACCGTTACTCTGGGGTATGTGATATATCTTTTAAGAGCTACTATTGAGGTAGCCAACTCTTGGTTAGGTATGTTAAGTATGTGTTTTGAAAGTAACGAGGGTTTTACTTTTATTAAGTTAGTGCTGTGTTTGTCTGAGTGTTTATTTGTTTATTTGTTTGTTTTGTAGCACTTGAACATGACCATGCGACCCTTGGGTGATGATGACGTGGACCTTTGACCTGACCCTTAAAGGCTTGTGGGGATAGGGGGGGGGTGGGAGGGTCAGTGCCACAAAGTCGTATCCATGAAATTTTTACCGTGGTCATGTGTGGTCGTTAGGGCCACGCTATCACCACCCAATGTCGCCCTTAATGAATTGGTTGGTATAACTTCCTCTTAACCTGCCACTTGATGTCTTTTATATATATATATATATATATATATATATATATATATATATATATATATATATATATATGTATAATGTGCATGAAGTACTGCCAGTGAACATCACCATTTTGATCTTTTTTCAATTTATTCACAAGCAATGCTCTCCCTCTCTCTCTCTCTCTCTCTCTCTCTCTCTCTCTCTCTCTCTCTCTCTCTCTCTCTCTCTCTCTCTCTCTCTATCTATCTATCTATCTATCTATCTATCTCCTCTCTCTCTCTCTCTCTCTATCTATCTATCTATCTATCTATCTCTATCTCTCTCAGTTGTAGGCAATGTTCATTATTACTTAGCACTGAGCAGTGTTCATTACCACTCTCTCTCTCTCTCTCTCTCTCTCTCTCTCTCTCTCTCTCTCTCTCTCTCTCTCTCTCTCTCTCTCTCTCACCTGAACTAAGACATGGTTCCCTCTTCTTGTGTTGCAGGTCACTACCCAAGCTAAGTAGCCAGGATGACGACGGCCCTCCTCAGACCAACTTCATTGGCACGGGAAACTTCGAGCCCATTCCGCACGACCACGACTTCTGCGAGAGAGTCGTCATAAATGTGAGTGGCTAGCTAGGGGGGTCGTACTACTGATGATGATGATGTGAGTGGCTTAAGGGGGGGTCGTACTACTGATGATGATGTGAGTGGCTTAAGGGGGGGTCGTACTACTGATGATGATGATGATGTGAGTGGCTAGCTGGGGGGTCGTAGTGATGATGATGTGAGTGGCTTAAGGGGGGTCGTACTGATGATGATGATGATGATGTGAGTGGCTAGCTGGGGGGGGTCGTAGTGATGATGATGATGATGATGTGAGTGGCTAGCTAGGGGGGGTCGTACTGATGATGATCACCATTAACTGATAATGCTGCATGCTGCCTGCCTGCCACTACCTACCATCACTGATACTGCTACTAACCCCTACCATCACTGATACTGCTACTACCTACCATCACTGATATTGCCACTACCCCTACCATCACTGATACTGCCACTACCCCTACCATCACTGATACTGCCACTATCTACCATCACTGATACTGCCACTACCCCTACCATCACTGATACTGCCACTACCTACCATCACTGATACTGCCACTACCCCTACCATCACTGATACTGCCACTATCTACCATCACTGATACTGCCACTACCCCTACCATCACTGATACTGCCACTATCTACCATCACTGATACTGCCACTACCCCTACCATCACTGATACTGCCACTATCTACCATCACTGATACTGCCACTACCCCTACCATCACTGATACTGCCACTACCCCTACCATCACTGATACTGCCACTACCCCTACCATCACTGATACTGCCTTACCTACCATCACTGATACTGCCACTACCCCTACCATCACTGATACTGCCACTACCCCTACCATCACTGATACTGCCACTACCCCTACCATCACTGATACTGCCACTATCTACCATGACCACTACCGCCATTTGTTCTCCTGGCATTTTTTTTCCTATGCCATGATCTCTGCAACTCTCTCTCTCTCTCTCTCTCTCTCTCTCTCTCTCTCTCTCTCTCTCTCTCTCTCTAAACGTGCTCACGTAAGTAGAGGTGATGGTGGTAGTGGTGGTGGTGGCGGTAGTGGGTTTAATGGTGGGGTGGGGAGGTGAGTGGGTTTAAGGTTAGGAGTGAGTGGGTTTAAAGGGGGATGTGAGTGGGTTTGGGAGAGTGGTGACATGCATTGCTCGAAGGTGTGTGTGTGTGTGTGTGTGTGTGTGTGTGTGTGTGTGTGTGTGTGAAGGAGGAAGTTCCTCCGTTTCACAGTGGATGTGTATTACCTTTCCCCACTGTTGCTGGATGTGAATGATCCATTTTTCCCCCAGTGGGGTACTCGGGGAGAGTTGTGTGGTCTCTGCCCCGTGGTAGATGGTCTCTCAGCCCTGTGGTAGATGATCTCTGCCCTGTGGTAGGTGATCTCTGCCCTGTGGTAGATGATCTCTGCCCTGTGGTAGATGGTCTCTCTGCCCTGTGATAGATGATCTCTGCCCTGTGGTAGATGGTCTCCCTGCCCTGTGGTAGATGGTCTCTCAGCCCTGTGATAGATGATCTCTGCCCTGTGGTAGGTGATCTCTGCCCTGTGGTAGATGATCTCTGCCCTGTGGTAGATGGTCTCTGCCCTGTGGTAGATGATCTCTGCCCTGTGGTAGGTGATCTCTGCCCTGTGGTAGATGATCTCTGCCCTGTGGTAGATGGTCTCTCTGCCCTGTGATAGATGATCTCTGCCCTGTGGTAGATGGTCTCCCTGCCCTGTGGTAGATGATCTCTGCCCTGTGGTAGGTGATCTCTGCCCTGTGGTAGATGATCTCTGCCCTGTGGTAGATGGTCTCTCTGCCCTGTGGTAGATGGTCTCTCTACCTTGTGGTAGGTGATCTCTGCCCTGTGGTAGATGTTCTCTCTCCCCTGTGGTAGATGGTCTCTCTGAACTGTGGTAGATGGTCTCTCTGCCCTTTGGTAGATGATCTCTGCCCTGTGGTAGATGATCTCTCTACCTTGTGGTAGGTGATCTCTGCCCTGTGGTAGATGTTCTCTCTACCCTGTGGTAGGTGATCTTTGCCCTGTGGTAGATGTTCTCTCTGCCCTGTGGTAGATGGTCTCTCTGCCCTGTGGGAGATGGTCTCTCTGCCCTGTGGTAGATGTTCTCTCTACCCTGTGGTAGGTGATCTCTGCCCTGTGGTAGATGTTCTCTCTCCCCTGTGGTAGATGGTCTCTCTGAACTGTGGTAGATGGTCTCTCTGCCCTTTGGTAGATGATCTCTGCCCTGTGGTAGATGGTCTCTCTGACCTGTGGTAGATGATCTCTGCCCTGTGGTAGATGGTCTCTCTGCCCTGTGGTAGATGTTCTCTCTACCCTGTCGTAGATGATCTCTGTCCCGTGGTAGATGGTCTCTCTGCCCTGTGGTAGATGTTCTCACTGCCCTGTGGTAGATGATCTCTCTGCCCCGTGGTAGATGATCTCTGCCCCGTGGTAGATGATCTCTGCCCTGTGGTAGATGTTCTCTCTGCCCTGTGGTAGATGATCTCTCTACCCTGTGGTAGATGATCTCTGCCCCGTGGTAGATGATCTCTGCCCCGTGGTAGATGATCTCTCTGCCCTGTGGTAGATGTTCAGTCTACCTCTCGGTAGATGTGAGATGTGGGTGAGGACACTGTGATGTTTTTGCTGCTCCTCATGTATGCAAATGAGGAATGTTTTGTCCCTTAATTAGACTTTGAGGAGAAGGTTGGGGGGGGGGGAAAGTTAGTTCACGTGTTGTTGAGTGATGAGAGAGAGAGAGAGAGAGAGAGAGAGAGAGAGAGAGAGAGAGAGAGGTGATTAAGGGGGAGGGGAGGGGGTATAGTGTGACGTAGAGGGGGGTTTTTCTGGGGAGGCAGGTGGTGTTGGCCTGTGTGTAGCCAGACGAGAGAGAGAGAGAGAGAGAGAGAGAGAGAGAGAGAGAGAGAGAGAGAGAGAGTTATATTTTTTTTGTAGTGGTAATGACTGTTGTATTTTGTGAAGAGTCGGGAGTTATGACTTTAAGAATGGTGGAGGGGGGAAGGGGGATGAGACGGTGGGGGGAAGTGCCCCAGAGTTGTGGGGGGTTGAGAAACGGCGTTCCGTCGAGAGCGCTGGAGGGAGTGTTGGAGTGGTGGAGAAGAGTGACAGTGGCGGGGAAGAGTGGCTGTCCTTGTGGTGGAGAAAAGTTGGGAGGGAGGGAAGGAAACCAGTTAAGATGGAGTGAAGGAGCCAGGTTAAGAGTAAAGGGATATGAAGGAACAATGTTAGGGTGATGGAAGTGAAGGAGCCGAGGTGTCGTGATGGAGTGAAGGAAAAGAGTTAGGGTGATGGAAGTGAAGGAGCCGAGGTGTCGTGATGGAGTGAAGGAACAGAGTTAGGGTGATGGGAGTGAAGGAGCCGAGGTATCGTGATGGAGTGAAGGAATAGGTGTTAGCATGAAGGAAGAGAGTTTGGGTGATGGAACTGAGCTATGGTGATAGAATGATGGAACTAAGGATGATGGATTGAAGGAACTAAGTAAGCGTAATGAGGCGAAGCGACACAGTTACGGTGATGGAGTGAGGAAACTAGGGTGATGGAGTGAAGGAACATAAGATGATGGAGCGAGGGAACCAAGTTAGAGAGATGAAGTAAAGGATTATAGAACGAAGGAATTAAGATGATGGAGTGAGAGAAACAGAGTTAGGCGTGATGGAGTGTAGTAACCGAGTCAGGTTGATGGAGTGAAGGAAGCGAGTTAAGGATGATGGAGTGAAATAGGATGGAAGGGTGAAGGAGCCGAGGTCCGGCGAGGTTGTGAAGGAACACATGTACCATGATGGAGAGATGGGAACTTACCTAGTGGTTGTGCAGATGGGAAATAACATTGGTGAATTTTTATTGTTATATGAGCATAATTCATTTATCTATTTATTTATTTATTTATTTTTTTTTTCAGTGATTTTAAAAAAAACCCCGGGAAAAAAAGCTTCATGTGTAAACACACGTGAAAGTGGATAAACGCTTCAACGGAAATGGATCTTGGAAAAACCTTTTTTTTTTAGTGAGGGATGAATTAAGAAAAAGAAAACGGGTGGTTTGTGGTGAGGGAGACTGGAAGAAAATGGGAAGCAGACATATACTAGGAGGTTTTTTGAGTTTTAAGCATTGGTGTTTGGTTTTTAAAACCTCGACTTTACCCGTAAATTGGGGTTTTAAGGGAAACCCCTTTTTTGAGCAGGCACAGCGGTACGACCCTTGGGGGCACGGGCGGTCGACCCCTTTTTAGCCGGAAAGGGACGACCCTTGAGCACGAAAAGGGACGCCCTTGTTTCACGACGGGTTTTCCGGAAACCCTTGGAGCCCGAAGGTACGACCCTTTTGGGACGGGGCGCCCCTTTAGGGTTTTCAAACCCCCTTTAGCACGAAAGGGACGACCCCTTGGGGGCACGACGGTAAAGACCCCTTTTGCACGACGGTACGACCCTTTGGGCACGAGGTACGGCCCTTTTTGAGCCACCCCCTTTAAAAGGTTTTCCCCCCTGTTAACACGGGCCGGTTTCGACCCTTTTAGCACGAGGTTTTTACCCTTGGCACGAAGGTACGACCCTTTGTTGGGGACGCGGTTTCGGGCCCCCGTGCAAAGAAGGTACGACCCTTGAACGGCCGGTTTGACCCGGTTGGAAAAACAAATGGCCTTTTAAATTTTCCCTTAAAATTTTTTTTTTGGTTACCCGGGGCCCGGGTGGGGGGGTTTGACTTTTTGCCTTCCAAAAATTTGGGTTTTGGGGTTTTAAAGGGGGTTCCGTGGGCGTACCCCCGGGGGGCGGGTTTTTAGAGGGCGCTTTGAGAACCCGGGGTTTTTCGGGGTCCTGCCTAAAGGGGGTTACCGCGTCGCCAGGGGGGTGCGAACGTTTTTTCCCGGGAGAGGTTTTTTGCTTATGGAGGCCCCAGCTCTTCGATGCCCCCCGGGGGGCCACGGGGAAAGAAAAAAGGGGAAGAAGGGAAAGGGGGAGGAAAGGGTTTTTTCCCGGAAAAAGTCTGGGGGGGGAGAAGAAAAAAGTACGGTTTGAAGTTTGATTTTGGGGAAAGGGGGTTTAAATGAGGAAGGGTGGAATTAAGAGAGAGGAAGAGAAAAGAAGAAAAAAAAGGGGGGGAAAAAAAAACTTTTGGGGGGTAAAAACGGGATTTTGGGGGAAAAGGCGAGTTTGGGAAAAAATGGGGGGAAAAAAGGAAAAAAAAAAAGGGGGGGGGGGAAAAAAAAAGGAGGAGGAGGAATTTGGGGGGGGGTGGGGCCCCCTGCCCCGGCGGCGCCCCCCGCGCGCGCTCATACCCCGCCCGCTCTTACCCCCGACGGGGGGGAAATTTTGGGGGGGCAAACCCGAGACAAAACCCTATTCCCAGTTTTGGCGCGGGTCATTTGGGCCCCCGGAGATTAAACCCCCCCTAAAAGAAAAAGGGTTGGGGGGGGGAAAGGTGAATCCCCCGGATTTTTTTTTTTTTTTTTTGGCGTTCCTTCTTTTTTCTTTTTAATTATTAAAAGAACGCTGACGATATGTGGTGTTGTGGGGGAAAAAAATCCAGTCAGACTGGAAGCTTGGGAAGGGGACTGGTGTGGCCCGAGCGAGACGTAAAGCAAACCTAGAAGCTTTTTCAGAGACCGTTCGGGACCTCCCCCCCTCGGGGAAACGCGCATGCGGGCCCAATTGGGCCCGCTGAACTTGGGGTTTTTTTTTTCTTTTGAGAATTAATGTACGACGAAGATCGGCGTGTGGTGGTCGACTCCACCGAGACGAGTGGTTTCTCCCGTGGTTTGGAATGGTAGCGATAATGGACTCCGGGTGGTTGAGTCCAGCACGCTCCTGCAACGGTAGAAGTAGTTGAATGTGTCGTGGGGTCGTCCTTTGAATGCTCCAGGAACGGATGCCAGGCGTGCTCAAGGGTCGCTCTCAAGGGCCGTTCTGTCGTCCTCCAAGGATCGTACTGAAGGGCCTCTTTTGTCGCCCCCAAGGGATCCTTCTCAAAGGCCTCTCTGTCGTGCTCAGAGGGTCGCACCGTCGTGCTCAAGGGCCGTACCGTCGTTCTCAAGGGGTCCCTAACCCGTCGTCTCAAGGTCCCAAGGGGGTTTTTTTAAGGGGCCCGTCTCTCAAGGGGCCCCACCGTTGTTCTCAAGGGCCCCTCTTTTCCTTTTAAAAGGCCCCGTCGTCTCAAGGGCTTTGTCGTCTCAAGGTCGTACGAAGGGCCTTTGTCCCGCTAAAGGGCCCTGGGGTCTTTGTCGTAGGGGGTTTTCAAGGCCTCTCCGTCGTGCTCAGGGGGGCCCCCCGTCTTTCAAGGCCTTCCCTTTTTGCTCAGGGGCCCGACCGTGTTCTCAAGGGCCTTCTGTGTGCCAAGGGGGCCCCCTTTTACCAAAATAAGATTCGCATTCCCGACGGCGCTCAGGGGGGTTCGGTGGGGGGCCCCGGCGGGGGGCGTAACCCCGACCCGGCCCCATAAACCCGTGGACGAACAACCCAAACCAAACACAACCCAGAAATTTAAAATTTCCCCCCGTTGGGGGTTTTTTCCATGAACCCAGGCCCCCTGGTCCCCCCCCCCCCCCCAAACAAACAAAAGGAGGAAGAAAAGAAGAAAAGGGGGGGGAAGGACCCGGGGGGACCCCCCCCCCTCCCCCCCCCAAAAAAAAAAAAAAAAAAAAAAAAAACCCCCCACTTGCATCCCCGATGCGCGTTCCGTGGGTCCTCCTCTCTTTTCTTCTCTCTCCTCCTTTTCTTCCTTTTTCTCTCTCTCCCCTCCTCTCCAAAATTAATAAACCCGGCGCTTTCCCCCCCCTCCCTCTCCTCTCCTCCCCTCTCTTTTCTCTCTCTCTCTCTCCCTTCCTTCCCCTCTCTCTCTTCCCCTTCCCCCTTTCCCCCCTTGAGTGGTGAGGGGCCCCTGGGAGGATATCTAGTGAAATGGAAAACCTGGAAAAATTTTTAGGTTATTGAAAAAAAATATTACCCACAGGCCTGGGCGGGGGGTGTGCTTGGGCCTGACAGGGGGTCTGGGGAGGGAACCCTTTTTTTTAAAAAAGGGGTAGGGGGGTAAAGCCTAGCTTTTTTTCCCACCCCTACAAATAAATTTTTTTAATTAAAATTAACCCCCCCCCCCCCCCCCCCCCCCCGTGGCTGGGGCCCCAACCCCACTTTTTTTTGAATTTTTTTTTCCCTTTTTTTTTTTTTTTTCTTTTTTGTCTTCGTTGTTTGGGGGGGGGGGGGGGGTGGTGTTGAGGCCACCACATCAAAACCCCCCCCCCCCCCCCCCTTCCCCCCGATGTAATTTATCCTCTTCCCTTATATATAAAAAAAATATAAAAATAATAAAAAATTATATATATAATATATATATATAATATATTATATATATATTCCCTTTTTTTAAAACTCCTCTAATCCTCCCCCCCCCCTTCTCTTTTTTTTCTCTCTCCCCTCTCCCCCTATTATCTAATTTTTCTACTATTTTATCTACTTTATTTATTTTTTTCTATCTATCTTCGTCCGCCAAAAAGAAACTAACTTTCTACTATTCGGGGTTGGATCGGGAAAAATCCCTCTCCCTCGTTACAACAGACAACAAGAAACGCCACCCTGCTTTCCCGTCAAGAAATCCCCCCCCCCCCCCCCCCAAACCCCCCAACTAACCACCTCAAGGTTAAAACCTCCCACCCCTGTTTGGTGCAAACCTATTTCCTGAGATAAATATTCCCAAAACGGTTTCTGGGGCGTGGTGTGGGGAGAGCTGGGGGGGGGTGAGGCGTGGTGTAGGAGGGGGAAAAGGGAGGGGGGCCCGGGGCGTGGTGTAGGTGTAGGAGGAGGAGGGGGGAAAGGGGGGGCCTGGCGTGGTGTAGGGGGGGGGGGGTAGGGGGGGGGGGGAGGAGGAGGGGACCTGACCCAGACCCTTTCCCCCTTTGAGGCGGGGGGTTTTAAAACTTGAGGTGGGTCGCCTCTTCTTGAGGGCGAGGGAAGCCAAGGTCTTTTCAAAACCCGCGGGGGTGACGCTTTAAACATCCGCCAGGCCCGGGAAACCAGGTGTGTTTCCCCCCCCCCCCCCCCCCCCCCCCCCCCCCCACACACACACACACTCATCACTCTGTCTACCTTAGCTCCGGGGGGCCTCCTCCCCCCTCCTCGTCCCCCTTTCCCCCTTTTTTCCTCCCCCTTCCCCCTTCCCCCCCTTTTCCCTTAATTTTTTTATTTCCCCCTTATTAATCTTATTGTTTTTGTGTGGGGGGGTGTGTGTTTTGTGTGTGTGGTTTTCCCGGGGGGTTGCCCCACCCCCGGTTATACAAGGGCACACGACGCCGAATGTACTATAATCCCCTTTCCCGGGGCCCCCCAAACTTTCTCCTACCAAACACACACCACACACACCCCCCAAAAACACACACACAAAAACCCCCCCCCCACGGGGGGGGTCGTGCAGGTCGACCCTTTCTTCTCCTGCTTTCTCAATTATCGTCATTTCTCTTTTTTCTTCTTCTTCTTCTTCTTTCTTCTTTTTTTTCTTCTTCTTCTTTTTTTCTTTTTCCCTTTCCTCCTCCCGTTTTTTTGCCGGGGTTTTCTTTACGTTTTAACCGGGGCGTGCCTGTTCGTCTTTATTTCCTTCGTCTGTCTCTTTATTTTACAGTTTTATTTTGATTCCTTCTATTCTTCCTCCCTTTCATTATTCAGGCTTTCCATATTCTGTAGCTTTACTTTGTATGCTTCCTTTTTTTCTCAATTTCTTTTTAATCCCTTTGTTCTGTGCCTCAGTTATGGTCTTGTCCTGATTTCTCTTCGTCTTCCTTGGTTCTCCTTGTGTTGTTTCTTATTTGTTTATGATTTTGGCACATTTGATGGGGCCACTTAATGTTTTCTATGCGTCGTGTGGCATTCAAATGGAAAAAAAAATGGGTTGCATTTTTTTCGGTTCCTTTTCGTCAGTTTTCTGTGTCTCATATTTGTCAGGAATATATTGCCTGATGTCCAGATGGAGTATTTTTGATATTTTGTACGAATATTATTTAGAGATCTTTCGTCTGGGGGCGCCTCTTCTACATCCATGGATATTTAAGGGGGCCTCTTCTACATCCATGGATATTTTAATCACATTCCTATTTCAGGAAATGATACAGGTTACCATCTCACTGAAGCATCGAGTACACAATACGGGTACCTACTTCTATTTCTTCCCCCCCCCCCAGGGTCGAGTCCTGGGCGACGGGGGGGGTGGGGGTGGGGTGGGGGGTTCGTAAAATGTATAAATTTGCATAGATTTAATAACATGAAAACATGGACCAATTTCCATCTAGTAGCATTTTATCGTCAGGACCATTTTATTAGGACGTATACGAGTTTATTGATCGGGTGCGTCACAAATGGCACGGCTAGAGAACAGATGTGAGTGAATGAGGCCTCTTTTTCCTCCCTCGCGTTTGGTCGTGGCGCTACCTGGCCGACGCAGGAAACTGGCGACCCTTTTACTCATGGGAATCGTAGCGTTCGTGCAAGTGGGATCGCATCGTCGTTCTCAAGGGTCGTATCGACACGTCGTCCTCAAGGGTCGTACCGTCGTCCTCAAGGGTTGCCCAGTCGTCCTCAAGGGTCGTACCGTCGTCCTCAAGGGTCACCCAGTCGTCCTCAAGGGTCGCCCAGTCGTCCTCAAGTGTCGCACAGTCGTCCTCAAGGGTCTCACAGTCGTCCTCAAGGGTCGCCCAGTCGTTCTCAAGGGTCGTACCGACACGTCGTCCTCAAGGGTCATACCGTCGTCCTCAAGGGTCGCCCAGTCGTCCTCGAAGGATTAAGTCTTTCAAAACTGAAAGGAAATCTCATGTGTTTATCAAGGAGGAGTCGTGTGGTTAGCAGGTCACCTATTCCCCGTTATCTATCTAGCTCTCCTCTCTCCTTGTCATGGATGGTTAGTGGGGTTTGCCAGACGTCGTTTTCTTTGGTATGAGAAAGAGACAAAAAGAGAAAATGGGTATAGGGTACAGCCGTATGTCATTGCACCATAACCATTCACCATTGATACGTGCTCCTTCCTCACCATAAACGTATGATGTGGCGCTAATTTCATTCCTTTTTTGTCACCACTGATGTTACGTTCTGTCACCCTTGGACGTGACAAGCGTCACCATCAGACGTAACGCATGTCACCATAAGACGTATCTGGTTGTCGCGTAACACGTGACGTATCACCGTTATAGACGTGCCACGTGCCACTCTCGCGCCGCGCACGACGTATGTATGTATGTATGTATATGTGTGTATGTATAAATGTATATATATATGTATATGCATGTATGTATATGTATGTATGTATGTATGTATATGTATTTGTGTATGTATGTATGTATGTATGTATATGTGTGTATGTATATATGTATGGTATATATGTGTATGTATGTATATGTGTGTATGTATGTATATGTATGTATGTATGTATGTATGTATGTATGTATGTATATGTGTGTATGTATGTATGTATGTATATGTGTGCATGTATGTATATTTATGTATGTATATATGTATATGTGTGTGTATATGTATATGTGTGTGTGTATGTATGTATGTTTGTGACCAGAGCACATGAACGCACCACGCTTCGTGCCACACCAGACCATGGAAGGGGTCCGCCGTGTATGAGGCTACTCTCTCTCTCTCTCTCTCTCTCTCTCTCTCTCTCTCTCTCTCTCTCTCTCTCTCTCTCTCATCAGACGAGGAAGTCCTCGTGGGTTAAGCTTTCCCTTTAACCCCGGCGTAGAGCAGAGCCTAAAGCCAAGTACCCGGCCCGACCCGGCCCGGGGGGGTGTGGGGGACCAACCCACCCTCCGACCCTACCCCCCACCCTCTTCCCCCATCCACCCCCCCCCCCAGGACAGGAGGCCGTCGGCCATTTTCCCCCCCAGAGAGTAGATGACGTCGTGTGACGATGCCCTCTGACGTCACCCCCACCCATCCCCCCCTCTCGTGTGTGACGTCGGTGGATGACGTCATTAAATGCTGCCCCTTGGCCCTGCCCCCTCCCCCCCACCCCTCCTGCCCCTCGTCCCGTTTTCTAGGTGGCGCGGTGGATGGCTACGTGTGTGTGTGTGTGTGTGTGTGTGCGTAAGGATGCCTCTGTTAACCCAGGCGTTACGTGTCTTCGTAATCACCCATGTGACACTAATTGATGATGGCCACGTCGTGTCATATCGCTTGACACTCGTTGTGAAGTGTGGTAGTTGGGGAAGGGTAGGGGGTTGAGTGTCATATGGCACGCAACGTTGCTGGGGTAAGGTTGGGGCATGGTCCTGTGGGGGTCCACGTTGAGCAAAGGGATGATTAGGAGTAGAAATTTCCCTGGGAGGAAGAGGAGGGAGGAGGGAAACTTGTAGTGGGGGAGGAGGAGGGAGGGAAACTTGTAGTGGGGGAGGAGGGAGGGAGGGAAACTTGTAGTGGGTGAGGAGGAGGGAGGGAGGGAGGGAAACTTGTAGTGGGGGAGGAGGGAGGAGGGAAACTTGTAGTGGGGGAGGAGGAAGGAGGGAAACTTGTAGTGGGGGAGGAGGAGGGAGGAAACTTGTAGTGGGGGAGGAGGGAGGGAGGGAGGGAAACTTGTAGTGGGGGAGGAGGGAGGGAGGGAGGGAGGGAGGGAAACTTGTAGTGGGGGAGGAGGGAGGGAGGGGGGAAATATCGGTCGTTCTCAAGGTCGTATCGACACGAAGAAAAAAAAAATGGAGAGATAAGTCGTCCTCAAGGTCGTACCGTCGTCCTCAAGGGTCACCCAGTCGTCCTCAAGGGTCGCCCAGTCGTCCTCAAGGGTCGCCCAGTCGTCCTCAAGGGTCACCCAGTCGTCCTCAAGGGTCGCCCAGTCGTCCTCAAGGGTCGTACCGTCGTCCTCAAGGGTCGTACCGTCGTCCTCAAGGGTCGCCCAGTCGTCCTCAAGGGTCACCCAGTCGTCCTCAAGGGTCACCCAGTCGTCCTCAAGGGTCGTACCGTCGTCCTCAAGGGTCACCCAGTCGTCCTCAAGGGTCACCCAGTCGTCCTCAAGGGTCGTACCGTCGTCCTCAAGGGTCGCCCAGTCGTCCTCAAGGGTCACCCAGTCGTCCTCAAGGGTCACCCAGTCGTCCTCAAGGGTCACCCAGTCGTCCTCAAGGGTCGTACCGTCGTCCTCAAGGGTCACCCAGTCGTCCTCAAGGGTCGTACCGTCGTCCTCAAGGGTCACCCAGTCGTCCTCAAGGGTCGTACCGTCGTCCTCAAGGGTCACCCAGTCGTCCTCAAGGGTCACCCAGTCGTCCTCAAGGGTCACCCAGTCGTCCTCAAGGGTCACCCAGTCGTCCTCAAGGGTCGCCCAGTCGTCCTCAAGGGTCACCCAGTCGTCCTCAAGGGTCGCCCAGTCGTCCTCAAGGGTCGTACCGTCGTCCTCAAGGGTCGTACCGTCGTCCTCAAGGGTCGTACCGTCGTCCTCAAGGGTCGTACCGTCGTCCTCAAGGGTCGTACCGTCGTCCTCAAGGGTCGTACCGTCGTCCTCAAGGGTCGTACCGTCGTCCTCAAGGGTCGTACCGTCGTCCTCAAGGGTCGTACCGTCGTCCTCAAGGGTCGTACCGTCGTCCTCAAGGGTCGTACCGTCGTCCTCAAGGGTCGTACCGTCGTCCTCAAGGGTCGTACCGTCGTCCTCAAGGGTCGTACCGTCGTCCTCAAGGGTCGTACCGTCGTCCTCAAGGGTCGTACCGTCGTCCTCAAGGGTCGTACCGTCGTCCTCAAGGGTCGTACCGTCGTCCTCAAGGGTCACCCAGTCGTCCTCAAGGGTCGTACCGTCGTCCTCAAGGGTCGTACCGTCGTCCTCAAGGGTCGTACCGTCGTCCTCAAGGGTCGCCCAGTCGTCCTCAAGGGTCGCCCAGTCGTCCTCAAGGGTCTCACAGTCGTCCTCAAGGGTCGCCCAGTCGTCCTCAAGGGTCGCCCAGTCGTCCTCAAGGGTCGCCCAGTCGTCCTCAAGGGTCGTACCGTCGTCCTCAAGGGTCACCCAGTCGTCCTCAAGGGTCGTACCGTCGTCCTCAAGGGTCGTACCGTCGTCCTCAAGGGTCGTACCGTCGTCCTCAAGGGTCACCCAGTCGTCCTCAAGGGTCACCCAGTCGTCCTCAAGGGTCACCCAGTCGTCCTCAAGGGTCGCCCAGTCGTCCTCAAGGGTCACCCAGTCGTCCTCAAGGGTCGCCCAGTCGTCCTCAAGGGTCGCCCAGTCGTCCTCAAGGGTCGCCCAGTCGTCCTCAAGGGTCGTACCGTCGTCCTCAAGGGTCACCCAGTCGTCCTCAAGGGTCACCCAGTCGTCCTCAAGGGTCGTACCGTCGTCCTCAAGGGTCGTACCGTCGTCCTCAAGGGTCGCCCAGTCGTCCTCAAGGGTCGTACCGTCGTCCTCAAGGGTCGCCCAGTCGTCCTCAAGGGTCGCCCAGTCGTCCTCAAGGGTCGCCCAGTCGTCCTCAAGGGTCGTACCGTCGTCCTCAAGGGTCACCCAGTCGTCCTCAAGGGTCGCCCAGTCGTCCTCAAGGGTCGTACCGTCGTCCTCAAGGGTCGTACCGTCGTCCTCAAGGGTCGTACCGTCGTCCTCAAGGGTCGTACCGTCGTCCTCAAGGGTCACCCAGTCGTCCTCAAGGGTCGTACCGTCGTCCTCAAGGGTCACCCAGTCGTCCTCAAGGGTCGCCCAGTCGTCCTCAAGGGTCGCCCAGTCGTCCTCAAGGGTCGCCCAGTCGTCCTCAAGGGTCACCCAGTCGTCCTCAAGGGTCACCCAGTCGTCCTCAAGGGTCGTACCGTCGTCCTCAAGGGTCGCCCAGTCGTCCTCAAGGGTCACCCAGTCGTCCTCAAGGGTCACCCAGTCGTCCTCAAGGGTCGCCCAGTCGTCCTCAAGGGTCGCCCAGTCGTCCTCAAGGGTCGCCCAGTCGTCCTCAAGGGTCGCCCAGTCGTCCTCAAGGGTCGTACCGTCGTCCTCAAGGGTCGTACCGTCGTCCTCAAGGGTCGCCCAGTCGTCCTCAAGGGTCGCCCAGTCGTCCTCAAGGGTCACCCAGTCGTCCTCAAGGGTCGCCCAGTCGTCCTCAAGGGTCGCCCAGTCGTCCTCAAGGGTCGCCCAGTCGTCCTCAAGGGTCACCCAGTCGTCCTCAAGGGTCGCCCAGTCGTCCTCAAGGGTCGCCCAGTCGTCCTCAAGGGTCGCCCAGTCGTCCTCAAGGGTCGTACCGTCGTCCTCAAGGGTCGCCCAGTCGTCCTCAAGGGTCGCCCAGTCGTCCTCAAGGGTCGCCCAGTCGTCCTCAAGGGTCGTACCGTCGTCCTCAAGGGTCGCCCAGTCGTCCTCAAGGGTCGCCCAGTCGTCCTCAAGGGTCGCCCAGTCGTCCTCAAGGGTCACCCAGTCGTCCTCAAGGGTCACCCAGTCGTCCTCAAGGGTCACCCAGTCGTCCTCAAGGGTCACCCAGTCGTCCTCAAGGGTCGTACCGTCGTCCTCAAGGGTCACCCAGTCGTCCTCAAGGGTCGTACCGTCGTCCTCAAGGGTCGCCCAGTCGTCCTCAAGGGTCACCCAGTCGTCCTCAAGGGTCGCCCAGTCGTCCTCAAGGGTCACCCAGTCGTCCTCAAGGGTCGTACCGTCGTCCTCAAGGGTCGCCCAGTCGTCCTCAAGGGTCGTACCGTCGTCCTCAAGGGTCACCCAGTCGTCCTCAAGGGTCACCCAGTCGTCCTCAAGGGTCACCCAGTCGTCCTCAAGGGTCGTACCGTCGTCCTCAAGGGTCGTACCGTCGTCCTCAAGGGTCACCCAGTCGTCCTCAAGGGTCGTACCGTCGTCCTCAAGGGTCGTACCGTCGTCCTCAAGGGTCGTACCGTCGTCCTCAAGGGTCGTACCGTCGTCCTCAAGGGTCGCCCAGTCGTCCTCAAGGGTCGCCCAGTCGTCCTCAAGGGTCACCCAGTCGTCCTCAAGGGTCGTACCGTCGTCCTCAAGGGTCGTACCGTCGTCCTCAAGGGTCACCCAGTCGTCCTCAAGGGTCGCCCAGTCGTCCTCAAGGGTCACCCAGTCGTCCTCAAGGGTCGCCCAGTCGTCCTCAAGGGTCACCCAGTCGTCCTCAAGGGTCGCCCAGTCGTCCTCAAGGGTCGCCCAGTCGTCCTCAAGGGTCACCCAGTCGTCCTCAAGGGTCGTACCGTCGTCCTCAAGGGTCGCCCAGTCGTCCTCAAGGGTCGCCCAGTCGTCCTCAAGGGTCGCCCAGTCGTCCTCAAGGGTCACCCAGTCGTCCTCAAGGGTCGCCCAGTCGTCCTCAAGGGTCGCCCAGTCGTCCTCAAGGGTCACCCAGTCGTCCTCAAGGGTCGCCCAGTCGTCCTCAAGGGTCACCCAGTCGTCCTCAAGGGTCACCCAGTCGTCCTCAAGGGTCACCCAGTCGTCCTCAAGGGTCACCCAGTCGTCCTCAAGGGTCACCCAGTCGTCCTCAAGGGTCACCCAGTCGTCCTCAAGGGTCACCCAGTCGTCCTCAAGGGTCGCCCAGTCGTCCTCAAGGGTCACCCAGTCGTCCTCAAGGGTCGCCCAGTCGTCCTCAAGGGTCACCCAGTCGTCCTCAAGGGTCACCCAGTCGTCCTCAAGGGTCTCACAGTCGTCCTCAAGGGTCACCCAGTCGTCCTCAAGGGTCACCCAGTCGTCCTCAAGGGTCACCCAGTCGTCCTCAAGGGTCGCCCAGTCGTCCTCAAGGGTCACCCAGTCGTCCTCAAGGGTCGTACCGTCGTCCTCAAGGGTCGCCCAGTCGTCCTCAAGGGTCACCCAGTCGTCCTCAAGGGTCGCCCAGTCGTCCTCAAGGGTCGTACCGTCGTCCTCAAGGGTCGTACCGTCGTCCTCAAGGGTCGCCCAGTCGTCCTCAAGGGTCGTACCGTCGTCCTCAAGGGTCGCCCAGTCGTCCTCAAGGGTCACCCAGTCGTCCTCAAGGGTCGTACCGTCGTCCTCAAGGGTCACCCAGTCGTCCTCAAGGGTCACCCAGTCGTCCTCAAGGGTCGCCCAGTCGTCCTCAAGGGTCGCCCAGTCGTCCTCAAGGGTCGCCCAGTCGTCCTCAAGGGTCACCCAGTCGTCCTCAAGGGTCACCCAGTCGTCCTCAAGGGTCACCCAGTCGTCCTCAAGGGTCACCCAGTCGTCCTCAAGGGTCACCCAGTCGTCCTCAAGGGTCGCCCAGTCGTCCTCAAGGGTCGCCCAGTCGTCCTCAAGGGTCACCCAGTCGTCCTCAAGGGTCGTACCGTCGTCCTCAAGGGTCGCCCAGTCGTCCTCAAGGGTCACCCAGTCGTCCTCAAGGGTCGTACCGTCGTCCTCAAGGGTCGTACCGTCGTCCTCAAGGGTCGCCCAGTCGTCCTCAAGGGTCACCCAGTCGTCCTCAAGGGTCGTACCGTCGTCCTCAAGGGTCACCCAGTCGTCCTCAAGGGTCACCCAGTCGTCCTCAAGGGTCACCCAGTCGTCCTCAAGGGTCACCCAGTCGTCCTCAAGGGTCACCCAGTCGTCCTCAAGGGTCACCCAGTCGTCCTCAAGGGTCACCCAGTCGTCCTCAAGGGTCACCCAGTCGTCCTCAAGGGTCACCCAGTCGTCCTCAAGGGTCACCCAGTCGTCCTCAAGGGTCACCCAGTCGTCCTCAAGGGTCGCCCAGTCGTCCTCAAGGGTCGTACCGTCGTCCTCAAGGGTCACCCAGTCGTCCTCAAGGGTCGCCCAGTCGTCCTCAAGGGTCACCCAGTCGTCCTCAAGGGTCACCCAGTCGTCCTCAAGGGTCGCCCAGTCGTCCTCAAGGGTCACCCAGTCGTCCTCAAGGGTCACCCAGTCGTCCTCAAGGGTCGCCCAGTCGTCCTCAAGGGTCACCCAGTCGTCCTCAAGGGTCACCCAGTCGTCCTCAAGGGTCACCCAGTCGTCCTCAAGGGTCACCCAGTCGTCCTCAAGGGTCACCCAGTCGTCCTCAAGGGTCACCCAGTCGTCCTCAAGGGTCGCCCAGTCGTCCTCAAGGGTCGCCCAGTCGTCCTCAAGGGTCGTACCGTCGTCCTCAAGGGTCACCCAGTCGTCCTCAAGGGTCACCCAGTCGTCCTCAAGGGTCGTACCGTCGTCCTCAAGGGTCACCCAGTCGTCCTCAAGGGTCGTACCGTCGTCCTCAAGGGTCGTACCGTCGTCCTCAAGGGTCGCCCAGTCGTCCTCAAGGGTCGCCCAGTCGTCCTCAAGGGTCACCCAGTCGTCCTCAAGGGTCGCCCAGTCGTCCTCAAGGGTCACCCAGTCGTCCTCAAGGGTCACCCAGTCGTCCTCAAGGGTCGTACCGTCGTCCTCAAGGGTCACCCAGTCGTCCTCAAGGGTCACCCAGTCGTCCTCAAGGGTCACCCAGTCGTCCTCAAGGGTCACCCAGTCGTCCTCAAGGGTCGTACCGTCGTCCTCAAGGGTCGCCCAGTCGTCCTCAAGGGTCGTACCGTCGTCCTCAAGGGTCGTACCGTCGTCCTCAAGGGTCGTACCGTCGTCCTCAAGGGTCACCCAGTCGTCCTCAAGGGTCGTACCGTCGTCCTCAAGGGTCGTACCGTCGTCCTCAAGGGTCGCCCAGTCGTCCTCAAGGGTCGTACCGTCGTCCTCAAGGGTCGTACCGTCGTCCTCAAGGGTCGCCCAGTCGTCCTCAAGGGTCACCCAGTCGTCCTCAAGGGTCACCCAGTCGTCCTCAAGGGTCGCCCAGTCGTCCTCAAGGGTCACCCAGTCGTCCTCAAGGGTCGTACCGTCGTCCTCAAGGGTCTCACAGTCGTCCTCAAGGGTCACCCAGTCGACTTGTTTCATAACTTAACCTGCTCTCTCTCTCTCTCTCTCTCTCTCTCTCTCTCTCTCTCTCTCTCTCTCTCTCTCTCTCTCTCTCTCTCTCTCTCTCTCTCTCTCTCTCTCTCTCAATATTCAAATCTTTCATACGTATACATATGGCCCGCTTCTTCAGGCGCGCAGCCCTAACGCAAATGGCAGTGCGTGTTTTGCTCATATTGTTTAGAATGCGACGACGTGACTTGAGAATCTTGGGAAGGCGTGCGGGCGGGCGGCCGGGGTGCTATGAGCTGGTCTTATCTGGTCCTCGAACTCTTGGAATGTTGTGGCCGTCCACCCGTCTCTTGATGGCGGGAGGGGAAAATACCTCCTCCTCCTCCTCCTCCTCCTCCTCCTCCTCTTCCTTCCTGTTCCTGCGAGTGTCCGGGTTTGAGGGGGCGTTTCACGTGGGTCCCTCTCCCTGTAGCATCGGAGGGAGAGGCACCCAGGCTTGAGGGAGAGCGACTTAGGCTGGAGGGAGGGAGAGATCACAGCATCTGAGGTTGGGGCAGGTCGGGTAGAGACAATGCCAACCTTTTAATTACGGCCAGGAGAGGGGGTCTTGGGGGGGGGGTGTTGGAAGGGGGAGGAGGACCACTTCTCGTGGACGGACCCTGACAGATGAACCCAAACTTAATACCGTCTGGTTTCACCGCGTGTGCTTGGCGCTGTGGTCGGGACTGTGGTGCCACCACCACAACAGTCCTGACACCACCACTACCACCACCACACGGTGGCGACACAGTCCTGACACCACTACCACCACCACACGGTGGCGACACAGTCCTGACACCACCACTACCACCACAGTGGCATCGGGGATGGCGCTGGTCTTAGCCGCTCAAGGCCTGGGGTCACCTGCCACCCCACACGGCTCGCGTGGCTAGCATCGGCTCACCTGAGATGATGAAGTGCTGGACGTAAGTCAACCTCGGTGGATCTTGCCAAGCTCCTTTTAGAATGGCATTGGCCCCGGCCGGCATATCACGACACAGAAGCCCATTTGCATTCTTGCCACGGTAGCTGGTGTCACCCGCTTCGCTACAAGAGCACACACACACACACACACACACACACACACACTGTGAACACCGTCACATTTCGTCTGTAACGAGGGTACGACCCCGCCCCGCCCCGCCCCGCCCCCTTGGCCACCACGATGCCGGTCGTGTCCCTAAGGGTTATGATGCCCTCGTACACAAGGGTTACCCTGGCCGGATGGGGTCGTTCCGTCGTCGTCCTCGAAAGGGGGGTTCGAAAAAAAAAGAGAAAACAGGTCAAGAGTGTGACCTTTCTCAGGGGCGTGTGACCGCCTTTGGGCTTGGGGGGGGGGGGGGGGGGGGGGGGTTCCTGTTATATGGTCAACCACGCAGCTAGCACGGACGGGACACACACACACACACACGACAGCCCGCGTCGGGGGTGTGTCTTGAACCACCTTCCGCCAACCCCACTGTCAACAGATGAACTAACCACTCATGTCTTTCATGGCGATGACTGAGAATGTGCCGGATCATCGTAAATTACCTGCTCTTTGGTGGGGCACGAGTGTGGCTCTTCCTCGCGTACTGTAAAAGTTTGGTGTATCATTCTTCAACCATTGGGACGTGGGGGAATTGTTGACCCCTTTATATAAAGGTCAAGATGCTTCTCAATGTATCGTAGTCGTAGGCTTAATGTATGGATGTATTTGTTACGTGTCCACGAGGCGGCCTGTTGTGTGTTTGCGTGTGTGTCTGTGTTTGTAATGACAAGATAAACGCCTGTTGAAGAACTTAACATGAACCATATCAGGGTATATCCACATCGAAACCAGCAGGACGCCAGTTGTGAAAAAAAAAGAAAATAAAAACCTATAATCACGGTCAACTTGTCCTTTCTATTAGGAGAAAACAAAAGGGGAAAAAAAAAATAACGGGGCGTTTTAAGCTCTTAAATCCTAATTGAAAACTCATTTTCGTGTTGGTGTTTCAGAAATGGGGGGAGGGAAGTGGTGATTATAGGCGGCTATGTGTGTGTGTGTGTGTGTGTGTGTTTTAGGGTCAGGGTTGTTGGACACGTAAAAAGATGGTTCGAAACTATCATGCCGTCGACTGTTTTAGTGGCGTGGTTGGTCTGTCACGGGCGTCATTCTCAATCAAAGACCCCGGACGAGGACCAGCCAGCGCCCTGACCTCGAGTTTATAAACCCTCTCCTTCGGTGACCTGTTCGAGCGTTCGTTACCTGCGCGTTCGTTACCTGCGCGTTCGTTACCTGTGCGTTACCTGCGCGTTCGTTACCTGTGCGCTCGTTAGTCGTGACGCCAGCAGGACCCTGGCGTGTCCCACAGGAGGTGTCACACAGGCGGTTCGAAGGATGAGGACGATGATCCTGTAGGACACCAGCAGGTTTGTTGGGAGGGAGGGAAGAGCGAGTGAGTGTGTACGAGGGAGAGGGAGGGAGGGAGGGAGAGGGAGAGCGGGCCTGCACTAGTAGGTCTGGCGGGCCCGTAAGATACGGAGCGGGCCGCCCTATTGATCTAGGAGTGGTAAGGGCGAGCCGCCACTTGATAACGTTGCAGAGAGTCGACCCTGCCGACCCTCCTCCACCCACCGCCAGCAGGCCCCACCTCGCTCCCCGCCGCCGCCGCCGCCTCCGTTTTCTTTCTGCATTGTTCACCTCTTTACAAATGGATGTCTTTATTTTGCCCTATTGATCATCGTGGAGTTGCTAGGTATTAATGCCATCCAAATCAGCCAGGGATGAAGGGAAGGGAGGTGAGGGGAGGGAAGGGAAGGGGGCCGGGCCTTCAGGAGGGCCGAGCGTGGGCCTGGGCAGATGAGAAGAGGCGCAGAGCGAGGAACGAGGCAGCGAGGACGCCTCCTGAAGGTGATCATCCAGGCCGGTCCAGCCCGGAGAACCTTCGCTTCTCATTGAGACACTTCTGCTTCCAGAGCAGCCAGCCACGCTCTCTCTATTTTCTTTTCCAATATTTTTTTTTCTCCTCCTCCCCTTTTCTAGGTTAGTATTGTAGACCAGGAAGTGTAAGATGGCGAGGGAGAGATCCTCTCCCTCTCTCTCCCTCTCCCTCTCTTTCCCTCTCTCCCTCTCTCTCCCTCTCACCAGCGAGTTTTGACGTACGTCCTTTTACGTGTCACTTTCGCTGATGCCCGGGATAATTCCAGACGATCTGTGGGTCTGTCCCGTTGCCGTCTGTACCAGCCAGAGTAGGAGGAGGTGGAGGAGGCCAGAGGCTTACTTATCTCTTGTAACTTTCCGTTGCTGGTGAATGTTGCCGCCAGAGTAGGATTCCAGGTCATTCAGTTACCCCCCCCCCCCCCCACCCCATCCCTCCCCCCCAAGGGTTTGCCCCGAGTCTGGACGGCGTGGTGGGGAGGGGGGCTGGCTTTGGTGGGTCTCCCTTCCTTCGCTCTTGAGTCGAGGTTGCTCCCGAAGACGGATGCTTTCCAGGCAACGCCACGCTCGCTCGTTCTCACACACGGAGGAGTTAGTTATGTCCGGGTTTTCCCTATTTTTCTTTTTTTTTTTTTCTTTTACGACATCAGTTCACACATGATCCGGCATCGAACAATGATCCGACTTGCTGCTTCGTCTGCTGGAGTGTGTGTTGACCGCCCACCCGGCCCAGGGAACTGACTGGACAATGTACGTTAGTCATGCCGTCGCTTCCTGGACCCCACTGAATTCACTGCCTCTCCAGACGGAATGTTTACGTTTGTATTGATTCAGTAGTGTCTTCTGGTGAGGGGGTGAAGTGACTGCTTATATCGGTTGGTGTCTTAACTTGCTGGGCAAGCAGGGCCTTCGATGAAGTATATATATATATATATATATATATATATATATATATATATATATATATGTGTGTGTGTGTGTGTGTGTGTGTGTGTGTGTGTGTGTGTGTGTGTACATATATGTTCTTAATTACGTAATCCCTTTGGTTTAAGTGAAGGTCTTTGTCTCGTTACAAAGAACCTGATCCAGTGACCGTCTTGGTTTAAGTTTTACTTGTTAATGACCGCCTTGGTTTAAGTATCTAAACGGTTTAAGTTTTATTTCTTAATGGCCCCCTTGGTTGAAGTATAACAACGTCTTTTTTAAGTACGACCTTCGTTTGAGCGTAAGTACTTCGTTAAGTGTCGTCTTGATGTAAGTATTGATATCATTTCCCTAAGCAGCGTTCTTGTTCCAAAAAAATTAAAAATCTGTAAGTCTGGATTTAATGATTTCGAATCGTCTGCAGATCAAAGATTCACCTCGTGGTGCAAGCCACAAAGTAGAGCTGAGGTGGCACGTATCCTTAGGAATGGAACAGTATTTCTTACTGAGGTAAGAAAAAAGGAATAAGGAATTAAACAAAGGAACGGGGAATTCAACAGAGGAATAAGGAAATAAACAAAGGAACGAGGAATTCAACAGAGGAATAAGGAAACGGGGAATTCAACAGAGGAATAAGGAAATAAACAAAGGAACGGGGAATTCAACAGAGGAATAAGGAATTAAACAAAGGAACGAGGAATTCAACAGAGGAACGAGGAATTAAAGAAAGGGACGAGGAAGTCAACAGAGGAACGAGGAATTTAAAGTGTCAGGTGTTGAGATGGAGTGCATTCCACGGAGCAGTACAACACAAGCAGTGTGTGTGTGTGTGTGTGTGTGTGTGTGTGTGTGTGTGTGTGGACAAGAGAAGCACAGTGTATATAAAGCCCCAGCATCAGTGTAGTTCTCTATGCTTCCTCTGATCCAGGACGCTGTTGTGTCCAGTATAAGGCACTGCAGGGTGGCAGCCCAGAATGCAATGCGGTATTTGAAGTTTTCGGTGTTGAAGGATTAGTGTCCCAGGAGTTGTGACTGTAGGCAGAACACAGCCCGATTCATAGAATTGTGGATGTCGTTTTGTTAAACCAATAAGAACAGTAGTTGTAGTTCTGTATTTATCTTTATATGTAGCTGGGGAAAGTGTCTCATTATCTCCGATTTCAGTTTAGGTCGTGTCTCTGTCGTTGTAGTTCTGTATTTATCTCTCTATGTAGCTGTGGGAAAGTGTCTATTTCCAATTTCAGTTTTGGTCGTGTCTCTGTCGTTGTAGTTCTGTATTTATCTCTCTATGTAGCTGTGGGAAAGTGTCTCATTATTTCCGATTTCAGTTTTGGTCGTGTCTTTTACTTCGCTAAGCGTTTGGGTGTTACTGTGTGGACAGCATTTTAGGATATAAGTCTTTCATTCCGTGGTACATCCATGGCGCTTTTACTCTTCGTGGTTCTTGTTAAAAGTTAAACGTATTTTCTCTTTTTTTTTTTTGTCAAGATTTCATATTCAGACAAATGGTTTTTATGCTTTCTGTTGTGGCTGGAGCTAAAATGAATTCCATTAAGATTTTTTTTTCATAAGCCAAAAGATATATGTGTGTGTGTGTGTGTGTGTGTGTGTGTGTGTGTGTGTGTGTGTGTGTTTTACCTTCTAGGCGAAACAGATGATGTAATGAAACGTTTTGCGAGTAAAATTAGAATACAGGTGACAGACAGTTGAATAATCTTAAAGAGAGAGGGTCAGTTATCGTGATATAAGACCGTCAAGGGCTTTGGGTACAAAACTTATTATTAGCCACTGTACAGGCCTCTCTGTTTATTGGAGAGAGAGAGAGAGAGAGAGAGAGAGAGAGAGAGAGAGAGAGAGAGAGAGAGAGATTGTGACGACGCGTCCATAGATTCCCTTAGGTCCCCATCACACCCGACCCAGTGATGTTCCCTCGCTCTATACAACACGTCAGGCTGGCCTAGCTAACCTTCCAGTTTAATATCACAGTCGAGTAGACGCGGTGGTGGTGTATGTGGGCGTGGGTGGGTCGGTGGGCGGGCCAGGGCCGGCGTTGCCAGCGGGTGGGCGGCGGTGGTAAGGCTTGGGCGTGGTGGGTTCGTGGGTTGACTGGAGTCGGAGTTAGGAGGAGTGTGTGGATATAGAAGTGGTTAGGGTGTGTGTGTGTGTGTGTGAGAGAGAGAGAGAGAGAGAGAGAGAGAGAGAGAGAGAGAGAGAGAGAGAGAGAGAGAGAGATTACCTACTTGTACTTTACGAAGTGGTAAAAGCTGACATTTGTGGTGTCCCTTCTCTGATTTTTTTTTTCTTTTGTCATAAATTTGCTTGAACTTTTTTTTTTATGTTGTCCACATTCGTTCTTTCATCATATAGTTTATATCATTCCGTTCATCCACGCTTTCTGTAGTGTCATATTACTTCTTTACATCATTTCTAACAAGTTTCTTGCTTGATTTCATGTTATGTCCTCTCGTTGTTTGTATCCTTGTTGCCTGTTTCGAAGTGCTGTCGCTGTTTGACTTCGTCCAACAAGTTTAAAAGCTTTTAAAAGGCTGTGATCAGATCGCCCCTCACTCTTTTTCCCTCCACGGTGGGCAAATTTAAGACCTTCTCCCTTTCCCTGTTAAGTCATCTGTCTTAATTCCGGTACCATCTGTGATGGTGTCCTCCTCTGGACCTTCTTCATCATTTCTACTTCTCTAGATGCGATGACCACACTTGAGAACCACAGACCACTTTCGGGCCAAAGTAGGATGTGAAGGGCTTGTATGTATTTCCAAATCCACGTAGTTGAATACTGTCCTGATGTTTACCATTAGCTAGTTTAACTGTAGGACCCAGGCGACATGTTGAGGACGACGTCAACGCCTGTGCCCCATTCACACGCACCTTCCTTGAGTTTATTATTTCCTTCTTGATGTAATCATGATCAGGTCATTTTTCACTGTGTCCCACCCTCGTCACACTGCATGAACTCGGGTCGAGTGTCATCACCCACGTACCTGACCAACGTTTGAGTTGGACTGGGTCTCCCCTTGTAAATAATAAACGCAGTTCCTCCTCGATTTTTCACGTCGGCATCATCCGCAAACACGTTCAGGTCGGAGTCCGACCCGTTCTGCTGCCGGTCAACGCCGATCAACAGCAGTGGGCCCCACGAGAGAACCCTGCAGCACGCCACTGGTAATCCCCAACCCACCTCGAGAAGGCTCACCTGCCATACGTCCCTTAGTTTTCCTTCCACTGAGGGGGGATCTTTTCTCCATCGAGGAATCTGTGGTGTGCATTTTGGCTTTGATGAATGCAAAGGGGGATGGTGTACCACTCTGTATAGTAGTAAGGCCCAGAACACCGACGAGTGCTGAAGACGAGGCCTGGCCTAAAGAAGGCTTTATCGAGGTACTATTGGAGTATGAGAGACACGAGAAAGTCTTTATGGCTTGCTTCTTCACATGTCCATTGTTCAGTGACGTAACCCCCACGCCCCCATACATGGTGACCTGCAGCCCCATCGAGTGTTTTAGTCGTTCAGTCTTACTAGTTTGACTCGGTTCTCCTCCCGTGCGACCCTGTGTTCATCAGTAGTCGTCGTCCGTAGGCCACTGACCCACCTGATGTATCCTGAGTTACTAAATCATCCACGTAACGCCTCCCTCACACACTTCTTCCCTCCACACCTTCCTCGATCACATCTTGGTGAGGCGTGGCAACATTGACAGTCTAGTAAGACGTGTGGATGTTTGTTGATCCCTTCCAGTGTGATGAACGAACCCCTTCCTCCCTCCTAGGGAGGCAGTAGTCTAACATGGCCTTCATCGTCATCATCATCATTCTCTCTCTCTCTCTCTCTCTCTCTCTCTCTCTCTCTCTCTCTCTCTCTCTCTCTCTCTCTCTCTCTCTCTCTCTCTCTCTCTCTCTATGACCGAGCCTGTTGCCAGGATTGTATACGTGTGCTGGACTTTAGGATAATTGGACTCAGTCCCACAGAGTTGAGCATTATAACTTAAAAAAAGTTATTTGTCTTCTACAACTTAGCCACTTCCCGTACAACAGTGCTTAGCACTACTTCTGTTTGAGATTAATCAGATATTCTCGACCCTTTTTTTTGTAGGATATTGAAACGTCTGGATATGCTCTGGAAGTGTTGCTTGTCGAGAATATTTTAGAAACACAATGGGATAATATTTTAGAAACTTTTTAGTGTGTGTGTGTGTGTGTGTGTGTGTGTGTGTGTGTGTGTGTGTGTTGGATGTTTACTTTGGGATTATATTTTGGGACCTCAGACTGGGATGTTATCTGCCAAACTTACTCGTGGGTTGCACACTCTTGTAGCTTACTCTCGGTGTTGTTTACTGAAGACTGATTCGAAGACCTGGCTTTCGAAACTCTCATAGACTTGTGGTATGGTAATTTATATCAGAATTATGTTCTGGAAGGCTCCGTTCTGTTTTGGAGGCTTATACTCGCATTTTACTCTGGAAACTTTCTCCTGGAAAGTATTGGAGGCAGTAACTCGTAAATTATACTGTGGAAGTTTTCTTCAGGATTATATCCTGGAAGTTTGCTCTTCAGCAGTGGTCTGGAAGCTTACTTCAGGATTATTTTTCGGGAGTAGCACTGGTCTGGAAACATAGGTTGATATCATTTTCTGGAGGTTTGCTCTTCGTGCCACTGGTCTGGAAACTCCAACGTTCAGATTATGCTCTGGAAGTTTGCTCTGAAGCGCTCGCTTGGAAACATAAGTCAATATTATATCCTGGAATTTTGCTCTGTCCCGCTGGTCTGGAAACATAGGTTGATATCATTTTTTGAAGGTTTTCTCTGTGCCATTAGTCTGGAAACCTGACGTTCAGAAGATATTTTGGAAGTTTGCTCCATAGCATTGGCTGGAAACGTGATCAAGGATCGCGTTCTTCAGACGTGGTCCAGAACTTAATGTAGGATTATATCTTGGAAGCTTCTTCTGGTCTGGAAACGTATGTATTGTATCCTGGAAGCTTCTTCTGGCCTGGAAATGTATGTATTGTATATCCTGGAAGGTTTTTCTGGTCTGGAAACGTATGTACTGTATCCTGGAAGCTGGTTCTGGTCTGGAAACGTATGTACTGTATCCTGGAAGCTTATTCTGGTCTGGCAATGTATGTATTGTATCCTAGAAGCTGGTTCTGGTCTGGAAGCGTATGTACTGTATCCTGGAAGCTTGTTCTGGTCTGGAAACGTATGTACTGAATCCTGGAAGCTTGTTCTGGTCTGGCAATGTATGTACTGTATCCTCGAAGCTTGTTCTGGTCTGGAAACGTATTTGTTATTGTATCCTGGAAACTTGTTCTGGTCTGAAAAATTACTTTGGGATCATATCATGTAAGCTTGTTCTGGTCTGGAAAATTACGTTAGGATTAAATCATGGAAACGTTTGTTCTGGATTAGAAAATCACTTCAGTATTATATCCATCCTGGAAGCTTAAAGTGTTTAGCTGGGGTCGATAAACTTAACGTTTGGAGCTGCAGTTTTGGAGACCTGTTGGGATTATGTGACGGAAATAGCTGTAAGGTATATTGTGCCCCCACAGCCAACTCAGGAAGCATATTCAAGAACCACAACCTAACCTTGGCATTTTGGAAGCTTTTTTTCACGTTTTGGAAACCTGCTGTAGGAGTTATAATCTCTCAAGCTGTGTGATTTGTGTCGTGGATATCTTATCAAGGGATTGTATTTTCTTTACTTAGACACGACTTCTGTTCCTGGAAGTACATTGGAAGTGTATTTTATGGATGAGTTCATGCGTACGGTAGCTCTCGAGGAAGTTGGAGGACGAGGTTATGGAAACTTGATTTAGTCAAGTACTCTCAGGGTTGCAGCTTAGGAAAGACCTCTCATGGGTCTTGGATTCTAGAGGAGCTCAATTTTTTTTTCTTTTTTTTTTTTAGGATTTTCATGTGTCAAGTTTACTTACGGGCCTCCCTTCTGGTCTGCTGTGAGACAGTGATCTGGGAGTCGTCCTCAACACTTGTGCTTCAAGAGTTCAAAAGGATACTCCGAAAGTGTATTTTTCAGGGGATTTTTTAAGTTTACCTAAACCGATACCGTCAGAGACTGCACTTGGCAGGTTTACCTCAAGATGACACTAGACAAGTTGGCCTTAGGATTTTTTTTTTTTTTTTTTTGCAAGTTTACTTCAAAACAGCATTCTGTAGGTCTACCTCAAAAGGACACCCCAGAAGTTTACCTCGAAACAGCACACTGCGATTTTATCCTAAGGCAGCAGTTCTTCGAGTTTACCTCAAGTCGACGTTCCTCAAGTTTACCTCAAGACAACATTCTTCCACTTCATCTTTATGAAAATATACAGATGGACGGTATTCGCCTGTTTCTCTTGGGAGACATCTTTTCCAGTTTACCTCCCCCCCCGTAAGGCGAAGACATCTCTTCCAGTTTACCTCCTCCCCCGTAAGACGAAGACACCTCTTCCAATTTACCTCCTCCCCTGTAAGACGAGGACATCTCTTCCAATTTACCTCCTCCCCTGTAAGACGAAGACATCTCTTCCAATTTACCTCCTCCCCGTAAGACGAAGACATCTCTTCCAGTTTACCTCCTCCCCCGTAAGGCGAAGACTCCTCTTCCAGTTTCCCTCCTCCCCCGTAAGGCGAAGACTCCTCTTCCAGTTTCCCTCCTCCCCCGTAAGACGAAGACACCTCTTCCAGCTTCCCTCCTCCCCCGTAAGACGAAGACACCTCTTCCAGTTTCCCTCCTCCCCCGTAAGGCGAAGACTCCTCTTCCAGTTTCCCTCCTCCCCCGTAAGACGAAGACACCTCTTCCAGTTTCCCTCCTCCCCCGTAAGACG
This sequence comes from Panulirus ornatus, assembly GCF_036320965.1. Classification (NCBI taxonomy): domain Eukaryota; kingdom Metazoa; phylum Arthropoda; class Malacostraca; order Decapoda; family Palinuridae; genus Panulirus; species Panulirus ornatus. The sequence goes on from NC_092273.1 coordinate 6,822,095, forward strand.
AAGACACCTCTTCCAGCTTCCCTCCTCCCCCGTAAGACGAAGACACCTCTTCCAGTTTACCTCCTCCCCCGTAAGACGAAGACATCTCTTCCAGCTTACCTCCTCCCCCGTAAGGCGATGCGCGCGCGCACTGTACTGGCCGAAGAACGGACAATTCTGGAAGCTTGGGCCGGCCGCCCTCCTTCCGAACGCCGTCCTGGAAAAGCTTACCTCCGGACGGTATATTTCTGGAACGTACGCTGAAGGGCCGCTCGACCCCGAGAGCACTACAGGAGGAGGCGCAAGTCCCCCTCGGCACCGTCCTAGGCATAAATTGGAATTCTCCAACGACCCCTCAAGAGCGAGAGCACACTCGTGACGTATCTCATCTGGTAATCAGGTGATTCACTCCACGTTTTCTTCTGCCCGGGGGCCTGTCTCTCTCTACATCACCCGCGGGAACAGACTCTCTTTGACTCTCTCTCTCTCTCTCTCTCTCTCTCTCTCTCTCTCTCTCTCTCTCTCTCTCTCTCTCTCTCTCTCTCTCTCTCTCTCTCTCTATCTGTCCATCTATCTATCTCACTCTTTTGAAGGCAAGCCGTGCGACCTGACCGTCAGATTCATAGAGGAGGGGGAGGAGGAATTTTTTTCTTTCTTCTTCTTGCTGCTGCTTCAGGTGTTACATGGTTGTCACGGTGGTTGGGAATTTTTTCATATATATATATATATATATATATATATATATATATATATATATATATATATATATATATATTTTTTTTTTTTTTCATACGATTCGCCATTTCCCGCATTTGCGAGGTAGCGTTAAGAACAGAGGACTGGGCCTTAGAGGGAAAATCCTCACCTGGCCCCCTTCTCTGTTCCTTGTTTTGGAAAATTAAAAAAAAAACGAGAGGGGAGGATTTCCAGCCACCCGCTCCCTCCCCTTTTAGTCGCCTTCTACGACACGCAGGGAATACGTGGGAAGTATTCTTTCTCCCCTATCCCCAGGGATATATATATATATATATATATATATATATATATATATATATATATATATATAAATATATTGTACACTTTTATTCCGTGGTTCAAAGTTTTGGATGTGTGTCTACAGAGAGGTTCAGTGTGTGGGGTTTTTTTTTTCTGGTGGGAGGGAGGCGGTGGGCCAGTGGTTGATGTCGTCACCACTGCGTCTGTCTTCTGTCAGTGGAGACGGTTCCCGTCCGGACGGTAGATGGACGGACGTGAGTGGACTTTTCGTTCGGGCGCAGAGTTGCATAAATTTCCATACCAGTTTGGGAAAATTGCATACCAGTTAAGGGGGGAAAAAAAAACATACTTTTTTTTTCAAGTGCAGCAACTGAGGAATGCTGGTTTATACCGGGACTTTCAAATGTGTAATATATAGGTATTGGGAAGACACGAATATTTTTCGAGTGACGTGCGACAGCCCCAGTGTTTCCCCCCTCTCGCATTGTGTATTGTAGGTGTTGCACCATCTCATGTGTGTGTGTGTGATAGATATTTTACACCGTCTTTTGTTTATATGCATGTAGATAAGACACCAACCATGTCTTGTTTATCGTTGTAGATAAGGCACCTTATCCTGTTCGTACGAGTAGATATGGACGTCTAGTAGATGTGTGGGTACTCCCCTAAGCCAGGTACCCATCTATCTATCTATCGACCAGCCCCTCGACCAGCCCCCTCTCCCCCAAAGAGGTTAATGAACAGCTGTGTATTTAGTGTGGGGACGATTACGGCGCCCAGGTTTCGAACCCTGGCGGGCCCTTTGCATGCTGTTTGTGTATGTGCAGATTAATAAATTCAATTTAGCTGAAAATACACAGTTTAGGTGTCACAGAAAGGAACATAACTGGGAAGACATAGTGGCTAATAGTTTAACTGACCAGGACAGACCTTCAGATCAAGGGGTGTGTGTGTGTGTGTGTGTGTGTGTGTATGTGTGTGTGTGTGTGTGTGTGTGTGTGTGTGTGTGTCCGTCCCGTGACGTACAGGAAATTTCTGTGGCGACGGACAGACAAGGTGGGTCGCCGCCTCACCTCCCACCCTTCCCATCCTCTTCTCTTGCGTCAACCCCCCCCACCCTCACCCACACCCCCCTCCTCTACCCCAGACCAGGAACACACCTGTAGCTGACCCCCCAGGGTCACGCCAGGCCCGTCGTGTTAATCACCATCTCTCGTGTCACTTCCCTCTTACATTCCCTCCCTCCCTCCTCCCGTCTTAGAAAAATTGACCTTGCGTGGTGATGTTACCTGACGTATATACATATATGCCGTGACAAATACGTTTTCTCCACGTTGGTGATTTAGACATTAAAGCCGTGACTTTATTATTCTGTCATTTTGATCTTTCTTTTTTCCGTCACGTATTGTTGTCGTTGTTGTTGTTGTTGTTGTTGTTGTTGTTGTTGTTGCTGGGGGGAGGAGGTGGGGGGGTTGGTTTGTTTGTCCGCGCCTCCGATCGCCTACAGTTGCGGTTTGACGTAACCATGCGATTTCGTTGAGCATTTTGCGTTTCGGTCGGCGACGTCGCCCCGTTTGCCCCGTTTCCCTAAAACCGGTTTTAAGACAGCGACGACAAGAGTCGTTGACGCGCATGCGTGGTGGTGGCCAGCCAGCCAGCCCTCGCTGGTGAGGCTTGGTGTCCTGACCAGGTGTGCTGCACGTGCCCGTGCACCTGGTCCCGGACGTGCACCAGCCCCTCACCTGACCAGGTGTGCTGCACGTGCCCGTGCATCTGGTCCCGGGCGTGCACCAGCCAGCCCCTCTCCTGACCAGGTGTGCTGCACGTGCTCGTGCATCTGGTTCCGGACGTGCACCAGCCAGCCCCTCTCCTGACCAGGTGTGCTGAACGTACACGTGCATCTGGTCCCGGACGTGCACCAGCCCCTCTCCTGACCAGGTGTGCTGAACGTACATGTGCATCTGGTCCCGGGCGTGCACCAGCCAGCCCCTCTCCTGACCAGGTGTGCTGCACGTACACGTGCACCTGGTCCCGGACGTGCACCAGCCCCTCTCCTGACCAGGTGTGCTGAACGTACACGTGCATCTGGTCCCAGTCTTGTTTTGACAGTTAACTACGTATGTGTGTCTTCAGGTATTGTGGCAAGAGTTTGGGGAAGAAGACCTCTCGTCACAAGAGTAGGGGGAACAGACCTCTCGTCACAAGGGCGAGGGGGAACAGACCTCTCGTCACAAGGGCAAGGGGGAACAGACCTCTCGTCACAAGAGTAGGGGGAACAGACCTCTCGTCACAAGAGTAGGGGGAACAGACCTCTCGTCACAAGGGCGAGGGGGAACAGACCTCTCGTCACAAGGGCAAGGGGGAACAGACCTCTCGTCACAAGAGTAGGGGGAACATACCTCTCGTCACAAGGGCAAGGGGGAACAGACCTCTCGTCACAAGAGTAGGGGGAACAGACCTCTCGTCACAAGGGCAAGGGGGAACAGACCTCTCGTCACAAGGGCAAGGGGAACAGACCTCTCGTCACAAGGGCAAGGGGAACAGACCTCTCGTCACAAGGGCAAGGGGAACAGACCTCTCGTCACAAGGGCAAGGGGAACAGACCTCTCGTCACAAGGGCAAGGAGGAACAGACCTCTCGTCACAAGGGCAAGGAGGAACAGACCTCTCGTCACAAGGGCAAGGGGGAACAGACCTCTCGTCACAAAGGGCAAGGGGGAACAGACCTCTCGTCACAAAGGGCAAGGGAAACAGACTTTTTCTTAGCGACCATAACCTGGTAGAAGTAAGTGGTAGGTGACCTTGTAACTCGTAGAACATGGCGGGGTTGTGGTGGCCGGGTCAGACCTTACCCGCAGTGGGAATAACAAAGATCAGCGGCCACAACAACAACAACAAAAACAACAACAACAACAACAACAACAACAACAACAAAAATACAGGGGACACAAAAAAAGATTCCAGACACCATCCTGGCCCTAAGATGTTGGGGTTGTGAGGGGAGGTTGTGGTCCTGAGATCTCGTTGTTGTTGTTGTTGTTGGTTGTTGTTGGGGTTGTGAGGGGTTGTTAGAGTTGGCCAATGACTATAAGACCTCCCCACCCCATTACATTGGCGGGTTTTTTTTTTTTTATGAAGCTGTTCCCCAACACTTGTTTTCTTGGCCCACGAACGTATGTTCGTGCGCGCGACCACGAATGGCCAACCAGTTGGCCCACGAAGGAAGGAGGGACGAACGCATGAACGTTTGTTCGTGCGCGCGACCACGAATGGCCAACCAGTTGGCCCACGAAGGAAGGAAGGACGGACGAACGTATGAACGTTTTCGTGCGCGCGACCACGAATGGCCAACCAGTTGGCCCACGAAGGAAGGAAGGACGGACGAACGCATGAACGTTTTCGTGCGCGCGACCACGAATGACCAACCAGCCTTCGAGTGGGACCACCACCCGGGCGAAATGGCTATATCTATCCTCAGCGTCCATCGGCGAGGTCATAAAACCCAGGGTTTATCAGGCTGACCTCCTCGCTGACCTCCTTGCTGCTGACCTCCTGCTGTCTGTCTGTCTATCTGCGGGCGCGCGAGACCGCCCGCCGGGGGTGGGGGGTCAAGCCACGCCCTGTCCTGTCCTGTCTTTTGGGGACCCCCTCCCCTCCTGCCCCCCCTCTTTCCTACCCCTCCTCCCCCCATGGGGAAAGGAGCGCCCCCCCAACCCAACCCCCACAACCTTGTCGAATTACATTAGGGTTGATAGCTAGTCTAGAGCGAGCCCGCCCCTCCCCCCCCACACCAACCCCCGGTGTCACGTGACCGACACACACCCTGACGTCATGGAGTTGGGGGACCACGTGACCCCCCTGACGTCATGGAGACCACGTGACCCCCCCGCCAGTGGCGTCATGGCCGGGATCACCATACGGTTTATATCCACTTTTTTTCCCCTTCTTTTTTTTCTCCTTCGCCGTTGATTCTTTCTTTGTCATAAAGTTGTTTAATACCTTAAATCCTCCCCCCCCTCCCCTTAAATCCTCCCCCCCTCCCCTTAAATCCTCCCCCCTCCCCTTAAATCCCTCCCCCTTTAATGTTTTTTCCCCCCACACAACGCCGCTAATATCGCTCTCGCGTTTATTATAAGGAAGACGTTTATAGTATATTAAATGCCCCAGGTGGCCTTGAGAGAACGAGAGGGATCGGTCGGCCAACGCTTCTGCTGCTGTAGACGGACGACCCTTCCCCCGGCGTTTAAATACGCAGGAAACGCCTCCGTCTGTTGCACGTGTCCCTTCCCCCGGCGTTTAAATACGCAGGAAACGCCTCCGTCTGTTGCACGTGTCCCTTCCCCCGGCGTTTAAATACGCAGGAAACGCCTCCGTCTGTTGCACGTGTCCCTTCCCCGGCGTTTAAATACGCAGGAAACGCCTCCGTCTGTTGCACGTGTCCCTTCCCCCGGCGTTTAAATACGCAGGAAACGCCTCCGTCTGTTGCACGTGTCCCTTCCCCCGGCGTTTAAATACGCAGGAAACGCCTCCGTCTGTTGCACGTGTCCCTTCCCCGGCGTTTAAATACGCAGGAAACGCCTCCGTCTGTTGCACGTGTCCCTTCCCCCGGCGTTTAAATACGCAGGAAACGCCTTCGTCTGTTGCACGTGTCCCTTCCCCCGGCGTTTAAATACGCAGGAAACGCCTTCGTCTGTTGCGCGTTTCGTTAGGCAGTTTTCTTTGTGTTTTTTTTGTTTTGTTTTGTTTCTAGTCTGGTAGTTATTCATTCTTTTGTTTACCTGTTTTTGTGTGGACTTAACCGGGTGTGGGTTTTTTTTTTTTTTTCTCTTATGTGGCATTTTTTTCTACAATCTGTCATTCTCCATCATCGTGTGTCTTTCTTTTCGATATAAACAAAGATGATTATTGATGGACATTATACACGAACTAGTGAGTAGTTAATGTGTACAAAGAAATAAAGACGCCAATAGACCAGCGAGTCGTTACGTAGGCAGTTCACGGTAGTTGGAAGAGGTGGAAAACACTATTACGGTTGTGATGAGAGTAGAAACGCTAAATAGACGTATGGATACAATACCTGTACCTATAAAGTTTATCATTGAACTGCAGAGAATTACTTTATATGAGTCAAGAGATTTTGTCAAAGGGAGAAGGGGAAATGTTCTTTATACACAAGTAACGTACACACTGGGAGGTGAGTCTTCAGCACAATATGGTCGGAAAGTAAATAAAATCGGCTCGAACGGATAAGCCTTGATCCGCGGGACGGTGGCAAAAATGGAGACATTCGCTGCTGGGAAGGGAGGTTGGAGGGGTTTGTTCGTGGTTCCTCCTGAGGATTGGAAGTTTGCCAGCTTAACGCCGTTGTTCAAAAGTAAAAAATAAAAAAAAAGAAGTTAGGAAGGAAGGCAATAAGTCACTCCGCCCGGAAATCGCCGTCCAATTAGCTTAAACGTCTGCAGTTGGCGAACTTGCAGACGCTGTCGTCTGGGACAAGATTTTTGTAAATGAGTGTGATGAGGGTGACCCGCCTTGATACGCCAGTAGCCTCGGCCCCAACCAGGCCCCCCGTCAGTAGCTTGGCCCCCAACCAGGCCCCCGTCAGTAGCCTTGGCCCCAACCAGGCCCGTGTCGGTAGCCTCGGCCCCCAACCAGGCCCCCGTCAGTAGCCCGGCGTGGCTCCTGGCCATGTCTGTCCTCTCAAGCAGCTTGATCTGAGCTGGTCATCTCAGCTCATCTCTCTCTCTCTCTCTCTCTCTCTCTCTCTCTCTCTCTCTCTCTCTCTCTCTCTCTCTCTCTCTCTCTCCTCTAGTCTCTCCTCCCCTTCCCAGCTGCTGGAGAGAGAGAGAGAGAGAGAGAGAGAGAGAGAGAGAGAGAGAGAGAGAGAGAGAGACCAGGCATCGTCTTCCATAAAGGTCTCGCTCGGTCAGGGTTTTTTTTCTCTTCCTTTTCTTTTTTATCGGCCATATGTTGATATCTCGTAATTCCTGCACGGAATTTTAAAAAGTAAGCTGGGTCTCTCTCTCTCTCTCTCTCTCTCTCTCTCTCTCTCTCTCTCTCTCTCTCTCTCTCTCTCTCTCTCTCTCTCAAACCCGCCGTTCCTTTCCCTTTCCATACTCCCTGTGTGGATTACGTGGGCGTAATTGTAAACTTGTAGTATGTATCCGTAGACGATGATTTCCAGTGTTGGTAATGCTTCGGACTGGGAACCCCCCTGTGATGGCACGGCTTTAAAACCCTCGTCTTTATTTATGATTATACCAGGACCTCTTTCCCCCGAGGTTCCTCCAAGCCCAAGGCATGCGCTACTTCCTGTAGCAGGGAAATGTGGACTCCTTTTGCAATACTTTGCAATACGAAGTTCTTCGACGAGGTTGTACTCCCAGTGTCGCCACCATACCAGGTCATCACCATACCAGGTCACCACCACACCAGTTCACCACCATACCAGGTCATCACCATACCAGGTCACCACCATACCAGGTCACCATCACACCAGGTCATCACCATACCAGGTCACCACCATACCAGGTCACCATCACACCAGGTCACCACCATACCAGGTCACCATCACACCAGGTCACCACCAAACCAGGTCACCACCATACCAGGTCACCACCATACCATGTCACCACCAAACCAGGTCACCAGCACCATACCAGGTCACCACCAAAACACCAGGTCACCACTGCACCAGTCACACCGTCATGGCGTGCTTACTATACCCTAGTGCGGTGTCACCTCATATATATATATATATATATATATATATATATATATATATATATATATATATATATATATATATATATTTCTCCCCCACACCTCTAAGGATTATCTAAACCAACCTCTCGCCACTTTGCAAAATTTCGCTCCCGTGTTAATCCTCCCCCGGGAATGAAATTGTTTATATGCATTTATTTGTCAGGTCATGAATACTCCAGCCATACGCTGAAGTCATCATGCTTCGTAGTTACTGTGTGTGTGTGTGTGTGTGTGTGTGTGTGTGTGTGTGTGTGTGTGTGTGTGTGTGTGTGAGAACCCTGGCATCCATATACCGATTCTATCATTGACCCTACAAGACAAGATGTCATCTACCTTTTCGTCTGATATATATATATATATATATATATATATATATATATATATATATATATATATATATATATATATATATATACGCTGCTTGGCATTTTCTGGGAAAACAGGGGCGTTAGTTTGAGAAAACTTAAGACCCTATTTATATTGGTTGGCTCCACACAAATTTCAGAAAGTGATTGAGAGTTACGTGTTTTGTATCTGTGATTTTACTCTGTTGATAGTGGAGGATGAAGGCCTTGATATAATCCATTTACCTTCGATATATATATATATATATATATATATATATATATATATATATATATATATATATATATATATATATATATATATATTATATTTTTCTCTTTCTGTTTTTCGTCTTTTTTTTTCCTTTACTAAACTAAAATATTTAGTGCATACGAATGCCTGCTCTTCTCCTCCTTTTCCAAATCCTTTTCGTTTCTCTTCCTCCTCTCTCCTCTCTCTCTCTTTCTCTTCTTCCTCCCCCTCTCTCTCTCTCTTTTTGTTTTTTTAGTGTGAATAAAGACATATACAAGTGGATTTTTCTCTCTCTCAGAACAGCTTCCCCTCACCCACCCTCCCCTCCATAACCCCCCTCCCTCACCTCAAGATAACAACATGGTGCACACCTCACACCACATTTCCAAAACGCCGCCACCTTTCGCTACCAGTCCAACACGATGACCGCATCACTTGAGCCAGCACGTCACTGACGCGCCACCCTGTATCCACGTCACACACACACACACACACACACACACACACACACACCTTTGCATTTCTGCCTCTTTGGAACCCACCACCAGAAGCAGTGGACAGTTTCCAAGTTAGTGATCCATCATCTCTCGTCACACCCCAACAGTCCTGACGATACCCCCCCCCCAACACACACACACACACACACACACACACACACACACACACACACACACACACACACGACCCTTAGCCAGGCCCACTCCAGTAAGCTTTTGTACATCTCCTGTTTCCACGGCAGATAAGCGGTCTCCGGTTTGAGACGCAGCTCCGGACGCTGAACCAGTTTCCGGACACCCTCCTGGGCGACCCAGCGCGGCGGATCCGGTACTTCGATCCTCTCCGGAATGAGTACTTCTTCGACCGCAACCGGCCCAGCTTCGACGCCATCCTGTATTACTACCAGAGCGGGGGCAGGCTCAGACGGCCCGTCAACGTTCCACTCGACGTCTTCGCGGAGGAAATCAAGTTCTACGAACTCGGTGAAGTCGCCATCAACAAATTCAGGTGAGCCAGTGGAGTGAAGAGCGAGGAGGAGAAGGTAGTAGATGGTGGGTAGATGATGTATATCGTCCCCTCTGGGAGAGGGCGACGTATGGCATGTATGAACGAAGGTAGAGCTTCCACACCGAGGGCATTGAGGGAGGAGGTGGTAGTAGTAGATGGGTAGAAGATGATGATGGATATTCACAAAGGTAGGGCGAGGTATGGGAAGGTACGGCTTCCTAACCGTTAACATTCAGATCCTAAACTTCTGAAACCCCCTCATCTTGAGGGCGGGGATACGAACCTCGAGCCAAAAGGGGAAGGTCCGAGATAGCCAAGGGCGGCGCTGCAGAGATCGAGGTAGGCTCGGGTCACCACCGTCTACAGGAGATGAGGAATCCAGGGTAGGTCTCCCTCTCCCTCTCCCTGCAGAAGGCAGACACTGTCGGGGTGGGTGTGTGGACGTAACAGGGAGAGTTCCTTGTCGTACCCTCCCACCAGCAGCAGGCGCCTCTTCTCCTGCTGTGCCATGACTTCGACTGTGGCTGTATTAAGCAGGACTGAAACCTAATCTTGGAAACACTTTGGCTGTTATAAGCAGGACTGAGACTAATAGATAAGTAGTAGTGAGACCTGAAGACCTGGTCTTTGAGAGACACTGTGGCTGTAATAAGCCGCCACCTATACCTGCTCCTGCAGCCTGCTGGTCAGTCCCTCGTCGTACGAGAACAGCGTGACGGGGGCGATACAGCAGTGCAGGAAATGAAAGAAATTCCAGCCTTGTGGAGACGCCATGTTGTACGAAGGGAAAAAACAAATGGGGTGTGGGCGGGAGGGAGGTAGTGGTTGGTACTGATGCCCGCGTCCGGTCTGGTGCCCAAGGGAGAGGAGGAGGGAGGAGTGGAGGGATGGAGGGGGAGGGTGTTAAGTAATAAGATTGATGTTCTTTCTCAAGTTTCGGAAACATTTCCTCGGGCGGGCGTTTCTTGTCGTGCCCTTAGGCATCTAGAAGAGCTGGTGAGGAGGAGGAGGAGGAGGTGGGAGATTTATACAAGGTGGCGGTGGGTGGGGGGGATCAGGACTTTGATGGCGAGACCGCTCAAGGGAGGAGGAAGGGGAGGAATATATATATATATATATATATATATATATATATATATATATATATATATATATATATATATATATATATCTTCATCTGTTTGTCTGGGGAGAAAAATCAGACGCTGTAATGTAAAGGTCACGCGTTCTACCCCGCGGGGCAGAGAGGAGGGGAAGGTCTGGGGGTGGTTAGGTAGGAGTGGGGGATTAATGGCCAGTAAATTAGGAGGTATAATGGCGTGATGGTGGGCCAGGAGAGCCAGATGACAAACCCCACACCCACCCACACACCCACACACCCACCATAATGATGACCCACACCCCAAGATGCTCTGACATCCGGGGGGGAGGTCTTTTTACGGGCTCCCGAATGGCAACCCTCATAGGCTTCCCTCTTTCACATTCCTCTCCTCCCCTATTCCTCTCTCTCTCTCTCTCTTTCTCTCTCTCTCTCTCTCTCTCTCTCTCTCTCTCTCTCTCTCTCTCTCTCTCTCTCTCTCTCTCCCACCGCCTCCTTTTATTTTTCCAGGGCTTTGCTAACTCCGGAGACATTTTTTTTTTTTTAACATTTTTTTTAAGTGGTTCTGTTTTTTGAGGGTTTTTTTTCTTGACTAGGCTTGTTACCTAACAGGAAGGAGTGCTGTGCGTGGTAATATATATGTAGGGAAGTATATATATATATATATATATATATATATATATATAATGTGTCTGGTGGTGTTTGGGAGGTGGTGGGTGGTGGGTGACTCTGGCAGTGTATGGCTCGCCAAGTGACCCGTAAAACACTGGTAACGAGCGAAGGCCGCCGCTCCTTCCTGGCCAGGGGTTTCTGCGCCACCACCCAACCTACCTTCCTCCCTCCAGCAGGTCACCACCACCACCGAACCCACCTCCCTCCAGTGGGTCACACCACCACCACCACCGAACCCACCTCCCTCCAGTGTCACACCACCACCAGCCACCTCCTCCTGCAGGTCACATTGCCAGCCGCAGCACTTCAGCATCACACACACACACACACACACACACACACACACACACACACACACACACACTCACTCCCTCCTGCCTCCAGTCCACACCACACTCCCTCCAGCCTCCATCCAGTCCACACTACCACCACCACCACTAGGTCACACCACTACCACCATCTCATTACCACTACCTACCACCAACAACCCATTCCTATCAACCAGTCCCACCACCACTCCCATGCAGCCCACACCGTGAAATTCTTATAACCGGGGAACCCGGGATGAGGGGGTTGGGGGGTCTGCTATCTCACCGGGTTAGACCGTAAAGGGGTATAGAGAGAGGGAGAGAGAGGCTAAGAGATTTGGAAAGGGGTCAGGACAGTATTGTAGCGGGCGTGTCGGCCCGGACCAACGCCTCCTTCAACACGTCCGCGGCAGCGGAGGAGGGAGACCCTGTCATCGCGGGGTTTATCGCCTCCCCCTTCCTCTCCACGGACGACGACCGTGGGCGCGAGGGCGAAATCTGTGCGCGGGATGGGCCAAATTTGGAGGTCTTGACCCCGGTAGCGAAGAGGAGGTTAAGAGGCGAGAGAGAGAGAGGAACGTGTCGAGTTATCTGAGGGGTCGACCTCGGTGGAGAGAGAGAGAGAGAGAGAGAGAGAGAGAGAGAGAGAGAGAGAGAGAGAGAGAGAGAGAGAGAGAGGAACACCGAGAAACGACGACGTGCCTTCGGTAACAGGAGGAGGAGGAGGCGGAGGAGGGAGGGATGCTAGGGCGAGCGGGAGCGGGAGGGAACAAATTGGAAGAGGAAGTTGGCAAGTGTGGCAATTACCTAATATTGGCAGCCGCTTGATAAACGCTGCCGGGATGCTCCTAATGCACCACCACCACCACCACCGGGGCCCACCACATGCTCCTCAAGTCTCCCTCCAGGCCCACCACACGCTCCTCATGTCTCCCACCAGGCCCACCACACGCTCCTCATGTCTCCCACCAGGCTCACCACACGCTCCTCATGTCTCCCACCAGGCCCACCACACGCTCCTCAAGTCTCCCTCCAGGCCCACCACACGCTCCTCATGTCTCCCACCAGGCCCACCACACGCTCCTCATGTCTCCCTCCAGGCCCACCACACGCTCCTCGTGTCTCCTACTGTCTTGCAAACATTCTTGTGCTACAGTAGCACTCATTGTTCTACAGTGGCTTGTTATTATAGGACAGGTTGATCGTACTAAGTAACAGGAGTTTGACGAAATGTCTTCAGACGTCGGATGATCTCGTACTTGAAAGTCTTGGGGCCTTGTGTTTGTTCCCGGTTATGTCTGGGGGGAGGAAACCAGATAACAGATATGATGGTTATGTGCTGGGGGACAGTGACGGTATCCTTGATTCAACCTCCACCTACCGATGTAGATGAAGGCACAGTAGTAAAGTAGAAGGCTGGCTCCCTCCTCCTCCCCACCCGCAAATCCCTCTGGCCCATCAGCCAGCTGGAAAATGGCTCAGCATATCATGCAGTATAGAAATTATACATCACACGTATTCTGTGGTGAGGGAGGAATGGAAAGCACGCATTTATTAATCTAGATACAGAGCCACAGTGATGAGGACGAGTGACAAAATAAGAGATGATTTTGACTTAGGACTTGCTGACTTATTTGGTTATGGCTCCTCATCAGCGCTGCGAACAAGGCCCTCCAGAAGTTTCTTCGCCTCGTTGATTGGAGTCACGGTGGAGGCCGCTTCGTTCCCGGTGACTCGAAGCAACTCGCCTCTGAGGGTCTGTCGCGACATCAACCCCTAAAAGGTTTTAGACCACTTGATTAGACAGACAGGCAGGCCAGTCCACGGTGGAAGGGAGGGGCGGGTCCCCCCAAAGTCTCATTTGATGGAGCGGGTAGCACGGGTTTGTTTGTTTTTTTGTTTTTTTTTTTTATCTGTTGGAGCAACTCTTGATAAGCTCCGAGCTGGCTGGCTGGCTGAGTGTGAGCGGCGAAGCCGCCGCGCCCCCTCCACTCACTCACTCGATTAGCAAGGTCTCATCAGTTGATGTAGTAAGTGACAAGTCGTGAGCTGGATTAGCCAGCCAAGTTCTCTAGAGGTACCGCTATCACCAGGACGTCCTTGGTGGAGCGAGCATGTCCTTCGACGGTGGATTGATAAGGTCCTTCAGGAGTCCTCACGCGATTCCTTTCTTTTAAGCATTGTTCCAACGGGTCGTCACTATTTGATGAAGTACTCGCTGGTCCTTCGTAAAAGTTCGAAGACACCCTTCATCTGTTCCTTTTTCCTTTCCGTTGGCCTTCGGGAGGAAGGGCCATAGCCACCCACCCTCTCCACGAACCCTAAGCACTTGCTTCAGCGTGGGAGTCCTGATACAAAATCCTTCCACTTAGAAATCAAGAGAGGGAGAGGAGCGGCCTTGGAAATCCTTATCTCGAGCAGTGCTATAGCAGGTCCTCGGCCGGGGAATTTTGGGGTTCTATCCACCGTAAGCTCTCGGGTGCAGCGGGGGGGTCCTGGTCGGCAGGAAGGGCTGGGCCAGCTGCCGTGATGGCCTCTCCAGATACTGTCGTGTGCACCAAGGACACCCTCCCCCTCCTCCTCCTCCTCCTTCCGCCGTCCCTCGCATATCTGTCTGCCTGAAGGACGCCACCACGCTAGCCCTCCCATTGTACTGACGCTCCCTTCCTCCTGTTGGTTCTTCCTCACTTGCTCCCTTCGCCAGTTTGTCATTTAGTCTTGTCGTTTCTTCGATGTTACGATCTGTTTGCACTTTATTCTCTCTATACTGTTCGCTGTTTTCTTGAAAGAACCGTTTCCTTCTGCAAGTTATTCGTTCTTTGATAATCGGATTTTATCCGTTCTTTTTTCCCCCCCAGTTTATTCTTTACTTCTCAATGCTTTCTTCTGGAATTTCTAAGCTTTATTGTCTTATCATTTCCCTCCCTTGTATAGTTGTGAGTCTCTTATCTGACAAGTCCAGTCTGCTCTGCACTGTGGCAGGACATCTCCAAGTCTCGTTGGATGGCAGCACGTCCAGAGATGGTGCAGGGCTTTGCCTCACACTTCCCCAGGAACGGTTTAGAAGAGCAGAGTCGTCTGAGGGAGGAAGGAATTAAGGATATTAGGAATAGCAAGGACTTGTATGGTGAAGAAGTGTGGTCGTCCCCGCTCGGCTGTAGATGCCAGCCCGCCCCCGAGGATGTAGAAGGAAGGGAGGAACTTGAATTATGTGATAGATGTGTTATGTCTGTGGTGGGGAGATTATTTATGGTGGTTGAAATAATGCTTTGCGAGGGAGGTCTTGTGGATGCGATACCATCTTGCCATGGTGTGGTGGGGGGGCAGGACCGTGGGACGGTGGAACGAACCAAGACGTGGAATGAAGTTGTGTGTGTGTGTGTGTAAGAAGGCGGTATGAGTTAGGAGTGTAGGTGTGCGTGATTAATGTAGAGGGAAGACGTGGGAGTGTGTGGCAGAGGGGACACTTGGCTTACACAATTTATATGGGGAAGGAGGACAGATGTGGGGTATTACATATGTGTGTGTGTGTGTGTGTGTGGGAGAGAGAGGATGTGGTGTTGACCGCTTGTGGTGAAGTGGTGGTCCAGATGTGTGTGTGTGTGTATCTGTGTGTGTAGGAGAGGTGTAGTGTGTGGATGTTGAGGAAGTTGTAGCTTTTATGTGTGTAGGAAGTGTATATATACACAGTCATACACACGGGTGTGTGTGTGTGGGTATACCCTTGTGTAAGGAGAGGGATGGGCGAGAGGAGACCATTGTTGTTTTGCTTCCATTGTTTATGTGTGCTATTTATAAATTGCCCCCGTAACAACTCTTTGTTGGTTTACGAAGATGTAGGGTTGGCTCCTGCGAGGCTCCAGGCCGTCCGGGTATTGTGTAAACCCCCCAAGTGTAACGCTACGAACACCCAGCCTTATAACACCCGAGTGTAACGCCACGAACACCCAGCCTCATAACACCGAGTGTTACGCTACGAACACCCACCTTTATAACACCGAGTGTAACGCCACGAACACCCACCTTTATAACACCGAGTGTAACGCCACGAACACCCAGACATACGGTGTTGCACCCTTCGTGTGGTGAGGCTCGACGTCTAGATGTAGGATGTACGATTTGGCAAGGCACCGAGCGTCTGGTGCACAGCTAACTGTTGTGGTTAGATGAAACTTGATGGTTACCCTCAGAGACGCCTGAAGCTCGAGGAGTGTGGTGGGGGAGTGTTGCCTCTGATTCGCCGCCCTCACTCCTGCTGACTACTCCTTCCTTCGCCTCCCTCCTGCTAGCTACTCTTCCTTCCTTCGCCTCCCTCCTGCTAGCTACTCTTTCCTTCGCCTCCCTCCTGCTAGCTACTCCTTCCTTCGCCGCCCTCCTGCTAGCTACTCTTTCCTTCGCCTACCTCCTGCTAGCTACTCCTTCCTTCGCCGCCCTCCTGCTAGCTACTCTTTCCTTCGCCTACCTCCTGCTAGCTACTCCTTCCTTCGCTTCCCTCCTGCTAGCTACTCCTTCCTTCGCCGCCCTCCTGCTAGCTACTCTTTCCTTCGCCTACCTCCTGCTAGCTACTCCTTCCTTCGCTTCCCTCCTGCTAGCTACTCCTTCCTTCGCCTCCCTCCTGCTAGCTACTCCTTCCTTCGCCTCCCTCCTGCTAGGTACCTTTTCCTTCGCCGCCCTCCTGCTAGCTACTCTTTCCTTCGCCTCCCTCCTGAAATATTTGGTGGCGGGAGTTATTTCACGAGTCTACTAAACACCTTTTTGTAAAGGGCGAGGGAGGAAGTGTTGGCTAGATCCACCAACCACCCTCCCTCCTCCTCCCCCGGGGTGGTTAAGGAGGTGAATAATTTTGGATCACTCGAGCGAGTAATAGATCGGGCGAATCATTCAGTCAATCAGGAGGGAAGACATGCAACAGTTGCCCCCCCCACCTCCCCCCCTCACCCCACGTCTCTTGGCTGCCAACCCCAGCTGGCTTGGTTTGTGTGTGTGTGTGTGTGTGTGTGTGTAGATTGGGGGGATATTCCAGTCTGAGACACTCGTGTGTGTGTGTGTGTGTGTGTGTGTGTGTGTGTGTGTGTGTGTGTATGTTGAAGCTTCGAGCTAGAAGTTGCTTTTCTTCTTGAGAGGAAAAGAAGAAGTAGACGAAAAATAGAAGAAGAAGAAAGCTTATTTTCAAAATTCAATGGCTGTGAGGACAGAATATGGAATAAGATTTTTCTTTTCAAGAGCTTTGAGAGAGAGAGAGAGAGAGAGAGAGAGAGAGAGAGAGTATATATGTTTATGACACCAGCTGGAGTCTTAAGATCACCCTCTGTGTCTGATAACCCGAGTCATGGTGTGTGGTGGATGTCGAGGTGGAGTGGCGGGATTGCCCCTCGTACCACCACAGTCAGCGTGGATGCCGCCCTGCACTTGGGAAGTAGCGCTTGTACAGTGCAGAACAGACGGCTTCTTCCACCGTCTGCCGGCGTACCAAACGGGAGGTACATATCTTGTATGTGAGAAGCAACGGCGAGAGGTTATAAGACGTAAGGTTCTGATTATATATATATATATATATATATATATATATATATATATATATATATATATATATATATATATATATATATATATATATTCCTATGAATCCACGGGGAAAATAAAACACGATAAGTTCCCAAGTGCTCTTTCGTGTAATAATCACATCATCAGGGGAGACACAGGAGAGAAGTATAAGTCAGTTGATATACATCGAAGAGACGAAGCTAGGACGCCATTTGGTAAACATGTGATGATGAAACTCGATAGGTTGCCAAGTGCACTTTCGTGTGATAATCACATCCTCAGAGGAGATGCAAGAAAGAAATATAACAGTCAGTTGATATATAACGAAGAGACGTAGCTAGGACGCCATTTGGTAAACAAGTGATTGTCCAAGACAGACAACGAGCGTATCATCAACTTATTATGTGGAAATACGACGTGCGCTTAACACACATGGAGGCGTTTGTGTGCACGTGAGCACATCAACCTGTAAAGGGGGATGACAACAAATCTTAGTGACAGGGATCCTTGTGGGAATCAATACGGGACCCGGGTCGCCCCTTGGTCCGGGGGACGCGGCCATGGGCCGGGAGTGAGGAGGGGGCGGGTTGGACGACCGACCCTCCCCCCCCCCCCCCCATCTAACCCCAGGCGAGGAGGAGGGTGATGTGGTGTGGGGTGAGGGTGGATGATGAGGAGTGAGATATGTAAACGGACGAAAAAATGAGCGAGTTATGGTGGTTGGTGTGCTGAAGGCTGGTTGGGTGAGAAGAGGATGGGAGTTGCTAGGGTACGTGAGAAGGCCAGATAGCAGAAGACCTGATGGTCTATGACTGAAGTTATCTGCTGGAGGACAGTGCCTGGGAAAGCCAGATAACAGAAGACCTGATGGTCTATGACGAGGTTATCTGCTGCAGGACAGCACATGGGAAAGCCTCATAACAGAGGACACGATGGTCTTTGACTGAGGTTATCTGCTGCAGGACAGTGCCTGGGAAAGCCAGATAACAGAAGACCTGATGGTCTTTGACTGAGGTTATCTGCTGGAGGACAGTGCCTGGGAAAGCCAGATAACAGAAGACCTGATGGTCTTTGACTAAGGTTATCTGCTGGAGGACAGTACCTGGGAAAGCCAGATAACACAAGACCTGATGGTCTATGACGAGGTTATCTGCTAGAAGACAGTACCTGGGAAAGCCACATAACACAAGACCTGATGGTCTATGACGAGGTTATCTGCTAGAAGACTGTACCTGGGAAAGCCAGATAACAGAAGACCTGATGGTCTATGACGAGGTTATCTGCTGGAAGACAGTACCTGGGAAAGCCAGATAACAGACCTCCCGATGGTCTGTGACGAGGTTATCTGCTGGAGGACGGTAATAGCGTCGTCTATTTCCCGACCTCTGTGGACGGAGACATGATATTAAAGCAGAAGTCTCGTTCCTCGTCCGTCCGCCACTCCCTCCGGTGCAACAGTCGACAGGAAAGAATTGCGACGGCCAGACCATGTCTGTAAATACCGACACGTCACTCCCTTTAGGGAGAGAGGGAATGGACGTACAGCCTTCACATCTGAATACAGCTGCCGTCTTCCTGCGTGTGATACACCAAGTACACACGCGATGTGTATCGAGTCTTGTGTGAGTTAACCTCACCTCAGACACACCTTTCTTGTCTGAGAGGAGACCAGCATTAACTGTAATGGTGATAGTTAACGGGCCAGAAGTTATATATATAGGAAGGTAAAGTCTTAATCAAGTTAACGGACCAGGAGTTTTATATATATATATATATATATATATATATATATGTGTGTGTGTGTAAGATAAAGTCATGATCATATATCTATCATCTACGTCACGTAGTCAAGTTTTCAGGAGCAGCAACACAAGAGTCATGTAAACAATAAACTTTAACACTGCTCGAACCTTAGAGCAACATAAAGGTGCCATATTGGCCCAGATGATCTGGCTCGTAGTGTTCAGTATTTTCCTGAAGTCTTACTTTACGTTTTACGATATATATATATTTTTTTTTCTTCCTGTTGAGTTAATGGTAAGAGTAATTATGATGTTGCTTGGGTTTAATACTTGACACCTTTACAATTAATGTTTATCGACAGAATCATTTGATTCAGGTTTATATATATATCTATCTATCTATATATATATATATATATATATATATATATATATATATATATATATATATATATATATATATATATATATACCAACCTAAGCCAGGTGCCCATTTATGGATCAGCATCGAGGGAAGGATGAACAGCTGGGTGGGCTTTGGGCCGACTGCCATTCCCATGGTTCTGAGTATTTCCAAGTATTTTTCGTCGTCTTGTCAAAATTTTCTCATTCGTCGAATAATGAAAGAGTGAAGGATATCGGTGGTAATGGCGTTGTGTTCCCTGGGGTAGATGGCTCGGATGGCTAAGGGGAGAGAGGAGGGGTTAGTGAGGGGTAAATTCGTTTCCTCCTCCTTGTACCCCATACCCTCCTCCCTCACCACACCACCCCTCACCCTCCTCCTCCTCCTCCTCCCGACCCTCAACCACTATTGTCCGAGTTATTTATTCATGTGTCAACACAAGGCTTTCCTCCACCGTCTCGCCTCTTGCCCTCCTCCTCCTCCTCCTCTTCTTCCTCCTCCTCCTCCTCCTCCTCCTCCTCCTCCTCCTCCTCCTCCTTTTCCTTCTCTCCATTCCCTACCCTTCACAGCTCTGGCCTCTGTCCTCATCCCCCACCCTCACAGATCTGTTCCCACCCCTCATAGCTCTAGCCTCTGTCCTCATTCCCCACCCTCACAGCCCTGGCCTGTGTCCTCATTCCCGACCCCTCATTGTTCTAGCCTCTGTCCTCATTCCCCGCCCCTCATACCTCTGTCCTCTACTCTCATTCCTGGCCCTCACAGCCCTGGCCTGTGCCCTCATTCCCCATCCTCACAGCCCTAACCCGGCATTATTCCCCAGCCCTCATAAACATGAGAGCTCATTCCTCACTATCCGAGGTTTTCACACTCATAACATTCCTTGTGTTGGTTTATAACCCAGGGGTCTGTCTCTACAGTCCTTATCCGATTCTCTCTCTCTCTCTCTCTCTCTCTCTCTCTCTCTCTCTCTCTCTCTCTCTCTCTCTCTCTCTCTCTCTCTCACACGTTCTTCCCGCCTCTCTCCCCCCCCCGTTCCCTTGGCCACCAACACCGTAGCTGTCGCCTCTGCGCAGTAATATATGTATATATATATATATATATATATATATATATATATATATATATATATATATATATATATATATATATATCCTCACCATCAGGAGAGAAAAATCCTCTAAGATGGGAAGCTTAGAGCTGACCCTCTCCCCCCCGACAGCCACCCCACCCTAGACCAGAGAGAGAGAGAGAGAGAGAGAGAGAGAGTGGAATCTGATAATCGAGGAAGAAGGAAATGGCCCGTGTGTTAGAATGATTAAAGGAGAGAGAACACGGGGGCAGAGTGAAGGATATATATATATATATATATATATATATATATATATATATATATATATATATATATATATATATATATATATGTGTGTGTGTGTGTGTGTGTGTGTGTATTGCACTAACAACTGTATAACTGATCTTTAAGGACCGCAAAATCTGTGCCACTCACCTGTTTTAACTGCCAGACTCCACTCCACTCCAGTCTCACTTGGTGACAGTGGGAGGCAGAGCGAACGCGCCCCCCTCTCTCTCTTCCTCTCTCTCTCACCGTTTAAATCAAAGGCTGTTATAAAACTGCCTTCGACCAATAATGACATCAGAACCTGAAAGAGAAAAACGCGTCAGTATGCATTACGCAAAAAAAAAAAACACATTGAATCCAGTTCCCAGTGTGTGTGTGTTGATGACGAGAATGGATGTCCCGCGTATTAATTGTACTCTTCAAACGAATCTAATTGCTATGCTAATTAGAAGCTTCATTTAGCAGTCATCTTTAACTACCCCCCTGAAACCCCGTTATGTTAATTGGCTGTGAGTAAAAGGTATTTATGGGCATGCGAACTTATATATATATATATATATATATCATTAAACCCGCTCACACATACGTTGTTGATATCCATTAAGTCGAGACTTTATATATATATATATATATATATATATATATATATATATATATATATATATATATATATATATATACAAAGTTATTTGAGATACCGATGCAATTTAGTTTCACACGGTTATAAAGCCATCATACACATACGGACACAGTACTGTGACATGACTGTATATAATCGTACTACAAGACTCTGTTAAATATCAAGTGTTTGGATGGACCACGTGTGTGTGTGTGTGTGTGTGTGTGTGTGTGTGGAGCGTGAAGGTGTGTCAAGATTTGTCAGGTGTTGAGCATAGCTTGACGCTGACAGTCCAAATGAAGTTGACGTTAAGATGACAACGCTTTTTTACGAACAGTGGAGCTGTGGATTCCTTTTCGTCCATCTATCCTCCTGTGGGCCTTTGCCACGCTCATGAATCAAGTGTGTGAACCCTTGACACCAAATGAATCCTCTTTGTCTTTTCTCTTTATTTATGAAGTCACTATTTTAACCTTTTTTTTCTCGATCGACGTGGCTCTTTTGCATAGTATATATAAAAAGAGAGATGATATGAACGTTCACTTTAAATGAACCACCATAATAAGTACGGTGAAAATACCTTATCCATAAGGCCCTTAATAGCGTTAAGAGTCGACAAATTGAAAATATCGGGAAGGTAAAGTGCGCTCCGCGTCTCGCTCCCACTCCGGCGGGAGGAGTAATGAGGAGGACCGAGGAGGGAGAGAGAGAGGCGTCGGTGTCGGGGGCTTGAAGGATGATCATGGTTGGTGGCGTTGTAAAGGCCAGAATATCGGCGGCGGGGCATCGTTACGGACGCTGTCGCGCACACACGGTGACCGAGTTGTGTGATAGGTGACGGACGGCGTGGCAGGATCGGGTGCACGGTATGAGGCTGGACGGATTTACTTCCGATGGCGCGCGCGGGACGGGAGACAATGGCGTGCGGTGACGGGCCGGGAGATGATGATGATGTACGTAGTGGTGTGAGGTAACCAAAGAGATATCATTCCAAAGTAAAATTGTTATATATATATATATATATATATATATATATATATATATATATATATATATATATATATATATATATATATATATATGAAGTCAGTTCCGGCGGTTGAGGGAGGGAGTTGTGTGTAACGGTCGCGCGTCAGAGCGCTCGGAGGGGGAGGGAGTTGGACGGGGGTCTGGCACGGTGTGGGTAGTGGAGCTGTCGGCCGGGAGGAACCACTGGTGTCTTTATGAGCAGTTCCTGTCGTGTGTGTTGGCTTCCTCCTCCTCCGCCTCCTCCACCTCTCCATCACTCGGGTCCTTTTCTTTTATAATCTGAGACATTTTTCACACACACACACACACACACACACACACGGGAGTAGACCTCCCTCCCTCTACTGTACAAATAGGTAATTACACAACACACACAATAACTACTTGGTGTTACAGCAAGTCTGAATGAAGACGACCTGCTAAAACTGTGTTGTGTTTGGGGATAGGAAGACAACCTACGTCACATACGTCTTTCATTGTTATCAAATGATCAGTTTTATGTTCATGTTGTTCATACGATAAGTGACCTTGTCTATACTGTCAGACCTTGACCTGTTACGGCCACGGACGACCTGTTACGACCGTCTTGTCTACAGTTAAGGCTCTTGACGACCCGGTACGACCGTCTTGTTTACACTTGAGGCTCTTGACGACCCGGTACGACCGTCTTTTGTCTACACCGTGCTGCACTACTGGACGACGTGTTACGACTGGCTACACTTGACGACCTGGAACGATCGTACCGTCTAAAGCTGACATGACGACCCGATGCGGCCATATTGTACACACAGCCAGGGACGACTCGGTACGACCCCCCCATGGTCACCATATTTTGAGATTTTACCCCGGCGTCGGCTGTCGTGTTAGGATGTGTTTCGGAGAGGCGCGTATTCGGGCTCTTGTCCTCCGCTTCGGCCGTGTGATAAACGATAACCCATTTATTGATCTTGCGACCGTGTTCTCCTTGGGTGTATCAGAGACTGGAGACGGTCATGGCGCTGCTGCGCTAATATGCAAAATGTTTTTTTTTTTGTTTTTCGTTCTTGGATTGCCAGTGTTATGTACTCGAAACAGGCGAGTGTGTTCTGTCTTCCACATACAGCGATGACCATCTCTTACAGGTTTTGGTCATGGCGGTGACATCCCGTTAGAACCTCACACGATCGTAAGAGTCGTTAGTGTTGACCTCGTTCGGCCATGGTCCTGACGTCATTGTTGATCTCATAGGCTCGTGGTGCTGACGTCACCAATATCACGTCACTTTTTTTAGGCCCGGCGTCAAAGACCTCACATCACTTTTAACCTCTGGTTCAGAGACTGCCTGACCTTTGACCCCTTACACTGAACCACTCCACTCGGTAATGACCCCTAACACAGTCATACGCTCGGTAATACAGTAATTGCGTAACGATTCACTCTTTATGGTAATAGTTTCTCTTGATATCTTAATTTTTTTTTTTTTTTTAGTATGTGATCAAAGTACGCTGTAGCTTTAACCTAACTACAATTTTTTTTTTTTTTTTTAGTATGTGATCAAAGTACGCTGTAGCTTTAACCCTAACTACCTCGTATATCTTTCACGACAGTGACACAGTCATCACTGCTGACCATATGTAGACTACTGTAGACCTCGAAATACAGTGACTACATCACTCACTGGTATGGTGATAACTTTGTTCTCGACGTTGTAATACAAGTGAACACAGTGATAGCTTAACTCCAAACCTCCCTCATGTAGCGATACTTTAGCCCCACATTTGACCTCGTAGCTCAGTAACCTGACCCCTTTTACTTCGCCTTCCAGTGACCCCCTTATCGCCCCAGCACGAGGCTAAGCTAGTAAAACGAGGTGATGTATTCCTATGCAATAGTGTGTCTGTGTGTGTGTATATACATATGTGTGTTCAGTACCTGACCCTGTGTCTCTCTTTGTCTTGGTCCGCAGGGAGGATGAGGGCTTCATCAAGGAAGAGGAGCGGCCGTTGCCGGAGAACGAGTTTCAGCGGAAAGTGTGGCTGCTGTTCGAGTACCCGGAGAGCTCGCAGAACGCGCGGGTGGTGGCCATCATCTCCGTCTTCGTCATCCTCCTTTCCATTGTGATCTTTTGCCTTGAGACACTACCGGAATTCAAGCACTACAAGGTGTTCAATACCACGACCAACGGCACCGTGGTGGAAGAGGATGAAGTGCCCGAAGTCACGGATCCTTTCTTCCTCATAGAAACCATATGTATCGTTTGGTTTTCCACTGAACTATTAGTGAGATTTTTCGCGTCGCCACTCAAGGGAGCGTTTTTGAAAGACGTCATGAACATTATCGATATAGTAGCTATCATTCCTTACTTTATTACGTTGGCGACAGTGGTAGCCGAAGAGGAGAGAGAGGAGTTTGTCATCCCGGCGGAGACCCTCTCCCCGCACGAGAAGGGTTCAAACCAGGCCATGTCCTTAGCTATCCTTCGAGTTATTCGACTGGTGCGAGTATTCAGAATATTCAAATTGTCTCGACACTCCAAGGGACTCCAGATTTTAGGGAGAACGCTCAAGGCATCCATGAGAGAGCTCGGTCTGCTAATATTCTTCCTCTTCATCGGTAAGTCTACCCATGTCTCCAGTTCTTGTATAGCCACTACCTGCTTCAGCTCAGTCATCTCGCTCGATACGCGAGTCTTCTAGACGCTCACTTGTAGTCGTGGCTTCCTTGCCTACAAACTCTTGTGAGAAGGATTTATTTATCTTTTTTTTCAACGACAGACTCTCTCTCTATAAAAGCTTTTTTGCAATTTTTGAGTTCATTGATCAACATCTTGTTGGGGGGGGGGGGGGGTTAAAACGTCAGGAATAAAGAGATCTGTTCAGCGAATGTTAATATGTCGAGGTAGGAGTTCTTGGTAATTTCAATGACATGCCTCAAATTTAGTTCTTGCAATGTGTCAGTTCAATAACTTTTTATGAGTTTTTTTTTTTATCTGCTTAGGTCACTGTGTTGAGATAGTCGTTGCTTAAAGGTTAACGTATGTTACTTTTTTTTTTTGCAAACGTCTGTTTTTGAGACAGTTGAAGTTCATATAACTTGAAATGTCTTATATATTTTGTTAAACTGGATGTTATATGGTTCTCTTTTGACCTGAAGAACCTTTTTGTCACATATAACTGATTTATGTTTCTATTTTCGTAATCTTGCATTTATATTCTCTAGTAGATTGTGTGAATATAATTTCCAGATTGTTATCTCAGTAATTTTAAAGATAATTAATACTCAAGTCAAATAACTCCTCTTTTTATATATATGTATATAATTCTTGCCAGTTCTCAAATGTATGTTTTGACATCAATTTTCATTCAGTTCAAGTCATGCCGACGTCATGGGCAGTTTATTGCTAAAATGATCAGACATTTCCTCATCGAGTTCACCCATTTTCGTAGTTGCCCAAGTGGGAGCTGCTCATTTTCCTGTGTCTTATACATAATATAGAAATTAACCCAATTACCTTTCAGGATGCTTGTGTGTTCTCGTGTGTCGCTTATAGCTTGTTGGGAGCTTGTATGTTTGTCCTACGTGCATGTTCGCCAAATATCTTCTCCACTTTCTCCTTTTTGTAGAAATATTAGAATTCCGTTGATAAAAAGAAAACGTGAAACGGACTCCGTAGGAAGAAAACGGGAGACAAGAAGCTTGAGCGCTAATGATTTATCAGTTCGTTATTGCAGGGCTTCGTACAAAGTTCAATAATTATCTTTATCTCTTTACGCATCAGCTTGTTTTGTTATTTTTGTTAACGCCAGACTTCGTTAACACTGGCGGATGTAGGGACCACAATGTCCTATATATATATATATATATATATATATATATATATATATATATATATATATATATATATATGTATATATATATACATACTATTTTCCCTGGGTTTTGCATTTTTTATTTAACTTATGTTCTAGACTTTAGTCATAGCAGCATATATATATATATATATATATATATATATATATATATATATATATATATATATATATATATATATATATATATATATATGCCTTGTGTGTAAAATTGTCAACTTTGTATCTTTCACATCACAATACCAAAAAAAAAAAAAAGATATATATATAGCTTTCAACGAACCGGTTTTTTTTTCTTTTTTTTTAGTTCGGTTTTCTATTTTAAGTTCTGAATATATATGTATAGATATGATTTATTTAACGAGATGAGATACTACAGTATAATCTTTTTTATATGGGGGAATATAATTTTTTTTTTCTTCCCGTTTTTTGTTAGTTCATTAGACGTAGTTGTTTTGATCTCTCTAACCATGGTAACATTTTTGTCGCCGGGCGGGTGATCGCTCGCTTATGAGGAAAGGTCTCGCGTCCTCTGCTTGACAGTGTTGCGAGACGTCTCGCGTCCTCTGCTTGACAGTGTTGCGAGACGTCTCGCGCCCTGTGCTTGACAGTGTTGCGAGACGTCTCGCGCCCTCTGCTTGGCAGTGCTGTGAGACGTGAGGGTTGTCCTCTGCTTGACAGTGTTGCGAGACGTCTCGCGTCCTCTGCTTGACAGTGTTGCGAGACGTCTCGCGTCCTCTGCTTGACAGTGCTGTGAGACGGGAGGGTTGTCCTCTGCTTGACGGGGTTTTGAGACGGGAGGGTCCAGCCGAAGCGCGCGCGCGCTGGCGGGCGGGCGCGTTGCTCTCTGGATTCTTCTGATTCGTGCTGGCCACCACCGTCTCTCTTTCTCCTCCCCCCTCCTCACCTCACCTCACCTTCCCTCTCCCTCCATGTTGACGGGAGTCCTTGGCCCACAAGCGAGCGGCCCGCTGTGAGGTGTGTGGGTATAGATAAATAGTCTGGCCTTGCTGGCCGAGAGGGAGGAGGAGGTTGGGGTTTGAGGTGGTGAAGATCCGCCCGTAGCGCGTCGGTAGCAAACCTCTTATGCCCAAAGTTAGTTCGCAGACTCGGAGTAGTGAGGACCATGTTGGTCAGATGTAGACACTTGGAGGGGGAGGGACGCGTGCCTGTCCACAAGCAGGAGGGTGAGTAGCCGCGCCTCCCCCAAACCCCCGTAGCGACGGGCCAGCGCGGCGATCTACTTCCTGTATACGAGGTCATAAGGGCTAGAATGGCTAGATTCCCATGTCTGCAAATGCTGACCTATTGAGGGACGAGTGTCCCTCAATAGGATCCCGGAATTCAGTGACGGGTTTGGTGTTTGTTTTTTTTTTGTTTTGTTTTCTCTGGCGCGTTACTCACGTGGCGAGAACCATCACGTAGCACTGACGTAGTCCATGACGTACGTACGGACGTGCGCACGCCTCGCGACGTAATAACGTGTGTGCGTTACGTACGTGCGTGCGTGCGTTCGTAACCCTGGCTGTGTCGTAGCTTTGTTGTAGCTTTTGGTACCCCGGGTTTGCCAGTGTCATAGCTTTGTTGTAGCTTTGAGAATCTTGGGTTTGTCATTGTCATAGCTTTGTTGTAGCTTTTAGAACCCTGGGTTTGTCATTGTCATAGCTTTGTTGTAGCTTTTAGAACCCTGGGTTTGTCAGTGTCATAGCTTTGTTGTAGCTTTTAGAACCCCAGGTTTGTCAGTGTCATAGCTTTGTTGTAGCTTTTAGAACCCCGGGTTTGTCAGTGTCATAGCTTGTGTAGCTTTAGAATCCTCGCTTTACCATTGTCATGGATTTTGTAGCTTATAGAACCTCTGGGTTTCTCAGTGTCATAGCTTTGTAGTAGCTTTTAGGATCTTGGGTTTGTCAGTGTCATAGCTTATGTAGCTTCGAGACCCCTTCGTTTGTCATTTCTTAGCTTTTCACTTTTACGACGTATGGTATTTCATGTCTCTGACTTAGGTATGCGAGTGACCCATAGTTTATCAGCATATAGCTTTAAGCTTTGTGATTTAGCTTTAAGCTTTGTGATCCACGATTTGTCATAATTCAGTTTATATTGAACTCCGTAACCTTTGATTTTTCTCATTTCTTAGCTTGCCGTTTCATAGCCATTCATCTGTTATACATTAGCTGATGTAGCTTCGTCTCCCTTTAAGGTTGGTCGAGCCTCAGATGACGTAGCTTCGTCAACATCTTTGATGTCTTAAGTTTACGTCCGCTCGTAACCCTTTGGTTTGTCGTAATGTTTGTTGACAGAGGTTCCAGCTCCCCCCCCCCCCCCCCCCCATGGTTTGTCATGTCTCAAAAGGCTGGTGGTAGCTTCGAACCCCATACTGACTCAGTGGTAGCTTCGAACCCCATACTGACTCAGTGGTAGCTTCGAACCCCATACTGACTCAGTGGTAGCTTCGAACCCCATACTGACTCAGTGGTAGCTTCGAACCCCATACTGACTCAGTGGTAGCTTCGAACCCCATACTGACTCAGTGGTAGCTTCGAACCCCATACTGACTCAGTGGTAGCTTCGAACCCCATATTGACTCAGTGGTAGCTTCGAACCCCATATTGACTCAGTGGTAGCTTCGAACCCCATACTGACTCAGTGGTAGCTTCGAACCCCATACTGACTCAGTGTCTTGTCAACATTTAGATTTCAGTGGTCGCATGAGCCCAAATATGTATGTCTAGCATGACTTTAAGGTCAGGCCTAAAAAAAGAATCTGAAAATGACCCTAAATTTTACACACACATATATGGTCTGATTTATCGAGGCTTCAGAACCTGGAAATAACATGGCTCAAAGGGATGAAAATCTTCGTAATGCATTCGAGTGTATTTTACGCTTCGTTATAATGCGATTGACAGTTCGTGCTCATGGGATTAAATGCCTCTTCTCAAACGCTGTTAGTCCCATGCCCTTAACGGGAATGTGGGGCGCCAAGCTCAAAGAGGTTATACCCACAAACACATTGGCTTAGGCTGGGGCTGGCATGAGCGCATGGTACAGCTGTATAACGAAGTTCAGGAGACGAGGTGCAGCAGCGGGAGTGCAAGAGCTCCTCCCTCCCCAGAACACACACACACACACACACACACACACACACACATGGCCAGTCATCATCACACATACGCACATATGGTGTGTACTTACCGCCAGTTTGTAAACACTTGGTTAACCAAACCCCAGAGTCCAAACTTTCTTTTCCATTGGAGTGATTCTTTTGGGAAAATTTAGGAAAATTGGGATTTTTATGAAAAATACAGGCCAGATTTTTCAATTTCTTGGTATTTCACCCGTTTTTTTTTTTTTTCCTTTTTAAAATAAGAGGTCTAGAGAAGAGGCCAGTTTTTAAAAGCTGATTTAAAGTAAGATGTAGTGTGTCGCGTGACTGATATTGAAAAAACAGAAGTGAATTGAGGTACTTTTGAGGATTCTTGCTCCAGCTTAGCTTTAAGGATCCTTGCCCACCTTAATTCGTAAGGATCCATGTCCTAACTTAGTTTTAAGGATCCTTGCCCAGCTTAGTTTTAAGGATCCTTGCCCAGCTTAGTTTTAAGGATCCTTGCCCAGCTTAGTTTTAAGGATCCTTGTCCCAACTTAGTTTTAAGGATCCTTGTTCCAACTTAGTTTTAAGGATCCATGCCCCAAACTAATAAGATATAAGGGGACTGTTTTCAAACGTACAAAAGTAAGGTTCCATGAGATGATCATGGGCTTCGTCTTTCATAGTTGGAAGAATTGGTGATTATATATATATATATATATATATATATATATATATATATATATATATATATATATATATATATATATATATATATATATATACACTGAAGCCCTCATTGGTCGACTTGCTGGGACTGTTTCCCGCTCCTATTGGTGTTCTTTATTCTCAAAACCGAGTTTCCTCTCATATTTATTATGCGGATTATTTTTTGAATTATTCATACACAGACAAAAGTCTACGTGAAGACCGGGCCTTAAGTCAGATATAAAAGAAGGTTAACGAGTGGGAGAAAGAAGAGACGAGGAAAAGTATTTTAAGAAGTTTAGAGGAAGAGGAAACTCTGTATTTGAAAAAAAAAAATGGCCGGATCATAGTTTTTAGGAGAGACGTGTATGGGGAGGGTAGAGAGAGAGTTCCGAAGCTTAGAGGTGTAAGGAAAGAAGCAGACATCGTAACGGTCCGGATTTCGTCATCTGATTTGCTCTTAACGACTCTCATCTGGCCAGATATGAATGCTGAGTTACGCAGGCTAAACCGACTCGTTCTATATTCAGACATTTTTTCTTGGGTCAGATGAGTTGCCCTGAACGAGTCTCATCCCATTTGTTAATGTGCGAGTCTTGCAGTGTAGCCAGCCATAGTCATCACCTAACCCATCCATAATAACCTTAGCCATAGCCATAACCTAACCCATAATATTACCTTACCCATCACCACCTGACACCCATAATAACCTTACCCATCACCACCTGACACCCATAATAACCTTACCCATCACCACCTGACAGAATTACCCGGCTGGATGTGAATTCAACAACTCCCGGCTAGGCATCATGCTAAAGACCCACTCGGTTCATTACCATATAATATAAATTGCAGTTAACGCTTGGTGACCGAAAGCCAAGCTAACTGTTCATTATCATTTGTGGTGAAGCTCTGACCCCAGTGTTTTTTCTAACCATATCTACTTTGGGTATCATCTGGTTTAATTCTTTACTTGTGTTAGGCAGTCGATGTATTAGAATGACAGGAGGAAAGTTGTGGTCGTCAAATTACTTGAGATTCTTATATTTCTTTTTAGAAATCTAATGTTCAAAATGCCATATTTTCATGATCTCGTGATCTGTGCTGGGAATTTATTCTCGTATTCTCGTAATCTAATCGTTCAAGCTACTGGGCTACTGGGGCAAAAGTCTGTTTTAACTCCACATCGGAAATAGGTGATATTTTAAGTGATTTGAAAAGTTTTTTTTTCCTGTAGGCTACATAGGTACGTCCATGCGAAGAACTTAGCGATCTGTCGTATAGAACGGGATTGAATAAGGAGATATTAATGTATCACGGGAAACTAAAAGAGTTGATTAAAGTCGTTAGTCCAAACGTAAACAATTTAACAGAACTTCACTAAACCACCATAGTGCTCGAGAAATGCCTTCAGTATTCGAGTGGAAATAGGACAAGTCACACTCATGAAAATGCACCCTCACACTGTACCAGGGTGTCAACGAACAGACGACACAGCAAATAACCATGCCATCCCCAACAGGATATATATATATATATATATATATATATATATATATATATATATATATATAGATAGATAGATAGATAGATAGATAGATAGATAATGTTGGTAAAACTCATAATTTTGGTTACTAGGTGTGGGTTTTGTGTACGTTCCCTTGCTACTTTACTGTTGCTTACTTTTACATTAATTAATCCCAGATTTTTTCCCACCTGGAATACATAATCTTTATCGCCTTATTCATTATCACTCAGTAAAAAAGTATGGCTGCAAATCACTGCTCTGCGACTGATGGCGTGTTATTTAAACACAAGGATTGCAAAGCACAATCACTCACTCAAACCAGATAGCGACGACACGCGACACCTTAATTAGAACGTGTGGACACATGGCGAATGGCTTTTCTCTTAATTATATATATATATAATCATTTACGTATTGTGGACACGTGGTGGTAAATTACTTTTAATTATGCTGCGCCGCACAAGTTACTTGACGAAAATCATTAGTGAAATCGTTATTATTGTTAGATTTCCGTTGCAACCGCAACGTTCATATATTGTTTTGCATATTCAAATTTTTGCCAGAGAAATATAACAACCTATTATGACTGCTATATCTAAGATGAAGTCAATTCTTAGTTATCAAATCAGAAGGTGAAGCTGTCTGGGTATATTTTATGCACATTTGCGAAAGTAGACATTTATTTTTAATGAACAATGAATAGATAGTTTTATTCTCATCAAGAATGTAAACACTGATACTAGAGAAATTGTTTCTTTTAATCCAAAACTGGTGATAAAAGTGAGGGTGTAAATCTGACATCACTCCATGAAGACATATATATATATGCACCTTCTTTGACGATCAGTGGGTGACTGAGGTGCATGATGATCCTCCTCCAGCTGTGGCCAGCAACACCACCTGGCATTCTTGTCAGGACCATGCGCTTTGTTCATAAATGGGAAAGGACATGGAAGACCTCACTTAAAGGAAATATTGGAAAAGGCATAGGTTCAGGTTGGGGAGGACAATATATGAAATCAGACTAGAGTTTAAGAAAATAAGGTTACGAAAAAGAGCAAGTTTATCAGCGTCAGAGTTAGTTTTAGGGAAGAAATGATGTATTTAGGAGAAAGAGTGTATGTTGAATTGTAGGGGATCAAAGGTCTAAAAGAAGTCAAGTGAGGGTCAAGTTGTCGAAAATTTGTACATAGTTGGAGGAACTTGTGTGGTTAGGAGGGTGGAAGAGGGATACATCATGACACACAAAAGTAAAGTTATACACGGTTAAAGAAATTTTACGCAAAGTGGCTTCCAAAAGTTGGAGACTCAAAATCCGTGAGACGAAACAATGGGTGTTTTTGTTTTCCACTAAGTACAAATACTGCCACTGCAGTGGAAACGATGGTAGGTATTTTTAGTCCAAGATTTAATAGTGCAGGGGAGAGGCAACCATGGACAGTTGGGTTTCAGCGAGAAGAATAGATCAGGGGAGGAGGCTGGACTTGGTCTTTTATAGAGGGGAAGGTTAGATTGGAGACTGGATGTTACAGATATGGATAGGAAAAAAGCCAGTCTGGGTGGATTGTTGGTAGAGAGAGATAGGATGGGCCCCAGCTGCTCCATAAGGGTCATGAGGGCCCCATAGGAACCAACCAGCCACACTCAGCTCATGGATACAGAGAAACATTGTTTGAGTGAACCTTTTGTATATATAGATTAAAAGGGGAAGTTTTAGTATCGAGAGTAAAGCATCGTATATGTTACGTATTATTTGGTGATATGCTCCTGTTAGTGTTTCATTGAAGGGTTGAACCCTAACACCCCACTTGTAGATAAGGCGAGAAGTAAAGATAGTAATCTGGGCTAGGGAGGAACTTAGTTTGATAAGCTCAAACAATAACACACTTAAGAAAATGCATGTTCATATTCTTATTTTACGAGCAGTAAGTCAGTACTACTCTTCTGTGTTCATAGAACATTCTTCAACTGATGATATGGTGATACATCTCATTGAAGCCATTTCAGTATTATATCTTTGGAGGGAATGAATGTCTACTGAAAATATTACAGCATGAATAGATGAATAGTTGTGGTGCACATGTTCTTAGTTTTACATTCAGAGCGTCAAGCATGGCTTGAGGTTGATACTTATTTTCTCTTGCTCTTATTGGTTTTTGGAGAACTAGAGTGCAAGAAGGAAAGATGTGAAGGCTGCGATAGTTTTATTTTTCCTTTTCTCAAGAATAGATGGATTAGACTTGGACTATAGTTGATTATAGACTAGGTGACAGAGAATATGTTTTCATGTCTGTATGAGCACATGGCAGGAACACCTTCTGTGTTGGAAATGTAAGATGTTGCTGAAATGATGTTACTACTGCTCATGGGCAGGTAGTGGATGAACATGGCCGCCTTGTGAAATGAATATCTCACAGAGGTTTCAAATATAGCACAAAAGATTGTCAAGGATCACATCACATCTGTTGATGGGATCCTTGATGGCAGTTGAGGCTTCTCTCAGTGGATGGTGTTAAGCTAAAATGCCAAGCTTGTTTAGGTGGGTGAGCAAGAATGGAAAAAATGAGAAAAAAGATTGATGGATGAACTTGAAGACATCAAGAAACAGACAAATAATTACATTCAAATTGTGCTGAAAGTTAGACAAATTTAGCAGCCTTTTTTTGGATGACTAGATTGAATAGTTTTATAGGAAAAGAGAATTTATCATTTGCCAGATCATTTAGGAAAGTAATAGATTGCTGTTATTGAGTGGGTTTGTTAGTAGAAAATGCACTTTCTCAGTACATGTAGAAAATTATGCTGTATACTCTGGTCGCTGTAAGATTTTTGAAAGATTATTTTGTTGGGTGAGTAACATTCCCTCACTATTCCTCTAATTCTTTTTTCTACATCTTTTTCAAAAATCATTTGAAGAATTGGTACTTAACTCAATGTGAATGTAGTTCCTTAGAGCTGTTGATGCTTATGTTCTGTGTTTTTAAGTGAATTAGCGTTATAGCAAAAATGGGTGTAAGTTAGTTTCACTGGACATGATTAAGTTGTAAATTTTGACCATTGCTTAATTGGATGAACCCTGAAGCTTTGTAGCCATAGTTTGTCATCTCTTAATTTGTGTAACTTTGTTGACCCCAGTCTCCGTGCTTAGCTACATATAGTATCATTTCATGGCTGTTTTTTGTTTCAGTTTCTTAGTCGTCATGTAATGATTATATTTTTTCTGTTTTTGCCATGTATAAGCTTCTTTAATTGAGTTACTTTTTCCTGTAATTAATGAGTCAATTTTCTTAGCACATTAGGTCCTGTAGCTTCTTCCTGTTTTCTTTAACTTCTTTGGTATTTCTTGTTACTTTTTTGGATTGGCATATTCTTTAGATTTGATCGTTAGATTTAAAGATGAATTTTCTCATTTTCATAGAATATTTTTTTTACATATGAACATTTTAGTGTTTCTTTCAATTTATGTTATTAATTTTTTTATTTATTTTTTTTTTTTTGCGTTTTATCAGATTTACCCCTCAACAAATTTAACTGATCTGTGTAAAAATATTGATGCATAAATTGACATACTGAAGGAAATTCTTTTGTCAGTTAACCAGGACAATTCTTTCATTATTTATATGTAGGCACATTTAGTAAAGCATAAAAAGGTTTCATTGGTTTATAAAAGGCAGTCTCTTTATGTTCATACCATCTTAAATTCATTCACTGTTGACAGCACTTAAACACAATGCAGATGCAGTACTGAATCACTTGAAAAATATATCAGGGCTTTAAATTTCACCCTTTTGTCTAGTTCAGTTCTCCCCATGACATTTTTCTAACCCGGTGACCTTTTCCACACACTTTCACACGCACCACAAATCTGTTATATTTAGGAGTTTCAGTGATGGTTATTCAGAGGTTATATTACTGACATTTTGACTTAGTACAATATTTTTTCTCTTCATATGTATTAGTACAATATTTTTTTCTCTTCATATGTACAGTCTTTAGTGTAGTGGTCAGTTTTCAGCTTCTAAAGTTTCCAGTCTCTGTTCCATTTTAACCAAATTTTGAAAAGACATATATAAGGGATTGTATTTCAATCTACACGTCTTATGTTACTTTCAAGCGAACCATTTCCAGCTTGACTCCAGTTTTTAAGTCAATATTTTCCTTTTGTTTAGGCTTGCATTTAAGCATTTCATATGAACATTAGGAGTAGTCGTGAAGTAGACTTATTTTTGGGGTCCCCATGATTTTTTTATTTTCAGATATGTGGTAATACTTTAGATAATAATTTTAGCACTTGGGGTTTGATCTATAAACTTAGTGAGTTCACAAAACCTTACTTTAATCTGTTTTCATTTCAAGATGTTGCTGCCAATTCTTGCTTTGAGATGATGAGTTGGTATTCATTGTGGGTTGTTTTTGCTTCCTCATATATTGCGTGCTAATTCCTGTTGTTTATACTCGTATATTATCTTTTTACATAAGTCAACATGTCTCTTATTCTTAGTGTGAATGATAAAACCTCATCCTTTCATGTTTCAGAATATGTATATGTATATATATATATATATTTTCTTTCATACTATTCGCCATTTCCCGCCTCATATATATATATATATATATATATATATATATATATATATATATATATATACATGGTTTATGAGTCATTATTTAAAGTAACAGGAATGGAAGCATACATGTTTTGTCAGGGAGAAGTACTTTTGTTGAACCATGTACTTTGCTTTTTTTTCTTTTGTGATTTAAGGGCAGGCATTTGGATCAGAGTGTTTTTATTTTATTTTGCTCCCATTTTCACTGATTTTGAGATGTATATATATATATATATATATATATATATATATATATATATATATATATATATATATGTGTGTGTGTGTGACCTTTTTTTTTTTCCTCTTTTTGCAGCAAGCTTACTTTGTAGTTTTTTGTCATATGCAGTGAAGTAGGGATTCTCTGCCACATGTCAATGCTTTTGATACAAATGTTTTTACAACTGTGATAATCTTTTTATAAATGTGATGTCCTCCATACCCATGCTCTTTCCCTTGCACAACTCAGCAGTCCCCTCAAAACCTTACCCCTCATTCCTCCCTTGCTTAAAGAAGCTTCCTGTTAGAGCAGATGAGTCTTAAAGAGGCTCTCATCGTAACATTCATATCCATATTAATGAAAACAAGCCCTCTCTTACTCAACAATTTCTGTCCTATGGGAGTCTTTCTCTCTCTCAAGGAAGCCTTAGTGAGTTGCTTGGGTAAAGCTTTCTTGTTTAGTGAGTTGCTTGGGTAAAAACTTTCTTGTTTAGTGATGAATTGTGTTCACTGGCTTGCTTTGGCAGGAACCATTATTGGTTCTTTGGGGAGACTTGATGTGTAAAAAATTTTTGTTTTTGTATGGGGAGTTGATTTGTGGAAAGGCCTTTCATGTTGACTTGGAATAAGTTTTCTTGTGTGTGAGTGGCTTCAAGTTTTAACATTTTGTTTGGAAAAGTTACTGGTAAAAAAGAAATGTGTTGGTCATTTCTTGGTTAATGATGAAAATTGACATATGTATGATTTAATATCAGTTTTTCAACAGATTTTTTTTCTTTTTTTTTTTAGTATTTTTATTTATAGTAACAACTTTCATAATGTTACATTTGCTTTTCAAAGTCATATGTTCAAGGAAGTGTGCCATCCACTCATATACGCGTATATATACATAAATAAACACTCAAACATGCACATATACATACATATGCATATCAACATATACACGTATACATACACATACAGACATATATACACATGTACGTACATTTTCATACTTGCTTGCCTTCATCCATTTCTGGCACTACCGCGCCCCGCAGAAACATTGTGATTCTTATTTTCTTCATCTTTTAGTTACTTGATTATCAAAACTCATGGTATAGTTTATTAACTTGTTTGTATTATATTTAGTCTATTGTTTGAAGAATTATTTCCTTTTAGGAACTATCTGTTTCATTTATTTACCATTTTTCTGAGTACCTTTTATAAGAATGGTACTGTTTTAAGGAACGTATATGCTTCCTTAAGAATTTTCTTTTCGGGAAAGAACTGTTTTGTCATAAGATTTTCTTGTGTAAGGAACCATCTCATTAGCTTATTGTCTCATTATTTTATTCTTTGTATCTTTTTGCTCAAATAGCTTCCTTGTTTATGTAATTTCATCAGTTTAGGAAGTGCTTTGTTCCATGAACTTTCATGGTAAAAACTGTACTGCTTAAGAAATATTATTTCTCTTACTGAATTGATTTTCTTAATGTTTGAGGAATTTTTCTCTTTAGTATGTGTATCCATAGGGAGTAATTTATCAGATGATGTGTTTAAGAACACTGACTTCTTTTTGTTTTTGTTGTTATTAATATTATTTTATATAGATTTCTGTCTCTTACTCTTTTCTTTAGGGGAAATATGGTTTCATGAATTCAAATACTTGTGAAACCGTCCAGATGTAAAATGATTTTTTATATTTTGTGTATGAGAAACCACCTACACCTTTCATTGATTCTCATTTTCCTTTATTAAAGTTTTTTCAAGAAAATCATTGCTAACATCATGATCATTTACAAGGAATTATGTTGTTTAAGGAACTAGTTTGTTTATGAAACCCTTATAAAGTTTTTATTTCATTTTTTCATTGTTCTTGTACGTGTTTATATTTATTTTTTTGTGATAAAGATTGTTGATAATGTGTTGGGATTGAAAAGTGACTTAAAAGTGAATATCTGCTTAGCAGTGCAAGCCAAGGACCACTTTGATAGAGGAACTAGCAATGTCGAGGCTGTATTTCATGTGGTTGCAGGATAAGTAGGTCACCTCAGTACGAAATAGCCTCACTGGAGCTATACTCCTTTCCATTCACTGACGATGATAAACCGTGTTGATGAGATTTCATTTGGAATGATACTGCATGCGATGGAGTCTGTTAATACCAATATGTATGATATTATCATACAACATTAGGAAACACTTTTATGGGGCTCCTGCAGATTCAAGGCTGCACTCCACACTCCACTAAAGATATCCCTGGCAAAAATATACTCCTCTCCATCCATTGAAGAAGCTACAGCCTTGCTGAAGTTGAGTTCTCACTCATTGTGTAACCCCTTGCAAGTAGAGTTCAGTGATATAGATTCATTTATAACTACTACAGGGCCATTTACTGATAAGGAGTCGAGTTTCTGAAGGCTCCTGCATCGAATGAAAACGATGGACTCCTTTGGACTGAGATATATATTGTGGCAGTCAGTCCACAGTCAGCCCAGCTGTTCATCCATCCCTCAGGAACAGACGAAGAATGGCCTCATTTACTCACATCCACTCTCTGTCATGTTTGATTCACGGATACCAGAAACCCTTCTCCATAACTGGGCCCCAAAGATCATTCCATGGTTTCCCATGACTGCTTCATATGTCTTTATTCAGTACATTGACAACCTGTTGTCCCCCAAATACCATGGTGTTCCACTTCGCTCTGTCTCATGCACGCCTCACACCCTCTTGTGTGTTCTCCCTGACATTTCAAAACATTTTTCGTTCCATCCCTCCATCTCCTCCTTAGTTTAGTTTCCCCTTTTTCTTTGGTCCTTCCACTTGTGACACGTATACCCTCATAGTCATCCTTACCACACTCATCCTCTCCATATGTCCAAACCATTTCAGCACCCCTTCTTCATCCCCCTGAGACATACCCCTCTAACTACCACCCCTCGTTTTGTTCCACTAGTATTTCTTACTCCATCAACCCTCTACACAAACATTATTGTCCTCAAACATTTAATTTCCAACACATCCACCCTCCTTTGACACTTGAAACTGAGTATAGTCTCGCTAAAGAACTTCTCGCTTCGACAAAGTCCATCCTGTCTCTGCTGCTGAGTGTAGCACAACCTTGAATCTGCAGGACCACTACCTGCCCCATCTCTGGTTGCTGGGACATCAATTGAAGCACTTGTGCTCTGTAAATCTTCCAACGGTCCCACTTTGTACTGTTCTTACACTTTTCATATATATTTCATATATATATATTTCATATATATTTCTTTTAGATTAGAGAAATTTATAATACATGATGTTACTTATCGGATATATACATTGGTTTGTAGCAGGATATAAGAGTTGTGATAGTAAGGTATCCTAGATTTTGATATTTGCGTTGTCATATCCTCTCATGTCATTGTCTCCATAATTTGTTAGAGAGAGAGAGAGAGAGAGAGAGAGAGAGAGAGAGAGAGAGAGAGAGAGAGAGTCCACCTACCTCTCGTTATGAAGTGGTGATCTTATAGAAAGTTTGAACCAATTTTAATGTTTTATCCCCCTTCATTTTACTTTATTTGTTGAATTACGTGTTTTCTGTCTATTTTTAAGATCCTTTTTTTGAAACACTTTTTTTTTTTCCCAAATGTTATATATCCTAGTAGGTATATCGTGGAGAAAGATGTATAAGTATATCCTGAACTTCATCAAAAAGGTTGAGAGCCTTGGATGTGATCCATCTGACCTTTAAGGGGTCAAGTCGAAGGCCAAAGCATCTTACCCAAGGGGCGCCCACCTTCGTGTTCAAAGATTTGATTGTCTCGTATCGCAAACAGTATTCATTTAGTTTTTGGCCATGTTGTTATGTAGGTTAGGAGCGTCTTGGGCTCTTGGCTTACATCTGAACGTTGAACCAATCAGTGCATGGCACTGCACATGCTACATACTGTACCAGCCTTGTTAAGAAATTCATATTGTACTTCAGTCTGTAGCTCTACATTGAATATGTTACTTTGTCATGTAAAAAAAAAGAAAAGGTAATGAGAAGTTCTCTCCTTTAAGGGCAGTCTCTAGATGCCGTGTCTTAATTCCTCAGTGGCCTACTTTCACTCCACAGTGTCCAATCAGTCTTTTTTTTATTAAGGGGGAGGGGTGATTTTGATCGAATTTGGTGAGCTTTTTCATTTTTCTAATTCTCATCTCCGTATCGGAGATGGAGTCTGGCACCGGATCAGAGCCGGGATTTGAGTTTCCCCATCTCCATCTTTCCCTCAAATGGGTGGGAGCCACTTCACTGGTCCTCAGAGCCTGGGATTAACGTCACCTCCATTTGTGACGAATTGTGTTGAATTTGGACCTCGCCGTGCACGATGGCACTATCCGTGGTACACGGCCCTCGAGCACGAGACCTGCGCTCATTATGATGTGGTCTTTGAACTGACCCTTAGAGGCCTGGTTAGGCCAATATACACAAGGGTACCGTCGTACCCAAGGGTCTCGGCTTTATGCTTAAAGGGTAGTACCGTCGTACCCAAGTACCATAAAGCCATACCCAAGGATCGTACCGTTGTACTCAAGGACCGCACCACCATAGCAAAGGATCGTGCCGTCGTATTCAAGGATCGTACCGCCGTACCCAAGGATCGTATCGTCGTAGCTAAGGATCGTACCGCCGTGCCCAAGGATCGTATCGTCGTAGCTAAGGATCGTACCGCCGTACCCAAGGATCGTACCGCCGTACCCAAGGATCGTACCGCCGCGCCCAAGGATCGTATCGTCGTAGCTAAGGATCGTAC
Source organism: Panulirus ornatus (assembly GCF_036320965.1). Taxonomy (NCBI): domain Eukaryota; kingdom Metazoa; phylum Arthropoda; class Malacostraca; order Decapoda; family Palinuridae; genus Panulirus; species Panulirus ornatus. The sequence continues at coordinate 6,862,970 of NC_092273.1, forward strand.
CGCCGTACCCAAGGATCGTACCACCGCACCCAAGGATCGTACCGCCGTACCCAAGGATCGTACCACCGCACCCAAGGATCGTACCGCCGTACCCAAGGATCGTACCACCGCACCCAAGGATCGTACCGCCGTACCCAAGGATCGTACCGTCGTACCCAAACACCGTACCGTCGTTGTGCCCAAATGTTCAGCGTAAGTGATCAAAAGTAGCAGATTTAGGAACATACGAAGTTCACATTGGGATGTGGAGGTTGGACTGTACACAGGTAGTACAGTGTACTAACACACACCTTACGGGCGGGTGTACACACTCTGAGGAGGCCCTTATTTGATATGCATCTGTCTGGGTTGAGAGGTTGGCTGTACTGATCCCCATAGTACATGTCATGTGTAAAATGTGGCTGTCGAAGGTTTCCGAAGTGGGTTTTGATTTAGAGTATCTTTGTAACAAAGGAGCCATCATCTTCTTAAGGATGAACGGAAACAACTTCAAGATTTCGTCTTATTTTTTTTCATTTTTTACAACGATTTGATATCCATTTATGTAATTTTTTTTTCATACACTTAGCTTATCTGTTGACTTTTTTATCCCCCCTCCCAGTAAATTTATCATTGTTTTGGAGGTTGTTGAAGTTTTTTCTCAACCATTTCTTACCGGCATTTTACCTTAACTGTTATTATCATTATTTTTTTTTTTGCCACTTTTCATTTAAAAAAAAACGTTTTTGCAGCGTCACTGTTTTCCTTTAAAGTTTAAACACTGGGAGATTGGGTGAATTTTCGTTTCGTTTTGTTTCTGCGTTTTCATCTATGTGCTTGTATATCAGCATTTTTCTTTCCAACTTCAGCGTCTCTCCACCCACTCCACTCCACTCCCCCCCCACTTTTTTTTTTCTTTTCTTTTCCTTCTCTCGATGTCGGTTCCGTTTTTAGTAAAAAAAATTCCATGTTCATGTCTCTTCGTAAAGTTTTCCTTCTCTCTCCCATTTTCTGTTGTTGTTCTTTCATCTCCCATGTTCCTCCCACGACTCTCCTGGGCTCCTTTCTTTCAAACTCTTGACGTTGAACGTATCTTTTATTATTTCTGTAGTAGGATATTCCCTCAGAGAGTCTCGAATTATAATTTCTCAAAAAAAAAAGGAAAAGTTTTTACTTCCAAATGCCGCATTTGATATCAAAAAAATTTCCCATTTTCTTTAGACCATTACTTACGTTGATATACTTATTTGTATTTTATCTCATTTGTATTTTTTCTCATTTTCTTCAGTTCTTGTATCCTTTATTAATATGTTTCCTTTGTTTTTATCCAGTGGTTTCGTCCTTTTCCCGTATCTTTCATATGACTTATTGGATTGCCATATTTCGTTTAGTCTCCCATTTTATCTCGTTACTCTTCAAATTCTTTTCCATACGCAGCGTCCTTCTAGAGTCGGCTGTTACACCGCCACTGTACGCACAGCATTAGGGGAGTTTCGCCGTGCTTGTGTGTGCGTACACATCCTATAACTTATACATAGGGTAGAGGGAGACGCGATTAACTTCAGACGCGACTAACTTCAGTCTGAGGCAGTTTACACACTATTAACTCAAGGATTGTCTATCTTAATAAGGGGGAGTTAGACGCGATTAATTAAGTACTGTGTAACCTCTTAACTGAGGTTATGGGCGATTAAGTAGTTATAGTCTGCAACCACTAGTGTTAAGTGGGTTTAACGAAGTCATTTTGAAGTTCGGCTGTTTGGATCTGGCCTGAAATTTCCTTTGACCTCATTAGCCAGTCACGGCCCTAGTCCGCTGTTGTGACCTGACCAAGAGAACGGCTGAGGGTCGGTTTTTGTGGGTCATTCTAGTGATGACTCCAGGGTTCGATTCCCTTTGTTATTTCGCAGAGACTCGGTTTCACTTTCCACTTTTGAACCACACTGATCTGCTGAGAGTCTGTTGTCCTCCACCTTCGCAAACAGCCTCGTTGAGGACCCAGTGGTCAGATGTTTTTTGTGTTTTTTTTGACTTTTGTATTTCTTTGTGATGCAGAGAAGTGCGTGTTTGTGTGGTAAGAAAACTTGTTACCCCCGTCCAGCGAGCTTGGGGACCTGAAAGATACAGAACTGTGTCGGTTCGGACCATTAGATTTAAAGCAGGTGTTGAAGCAGGATCACTCTCATTTTCTATTCGGGGGGAGCTGTATGATACTCATGTTCTGGTTTTTTTTGGCGGGGAGGAATATGATGCTCATTTTCTGTTTGGGAGAGAGGAAGGTGATCTTCATTTTCTGCTGTAGGTGGTTTAAGATAAGAGTCATTTTTGTATGGGGGGAGCAAGATAATGTTCATTTTCTACTTAGGGGGAGTAAGATGAGACTCATTTTCTATTTGAGGAAGCAAGATTGACTCATTTTCTAGTTGAGGAAGCAATATAATGTTCATTTTATATTTGGGGGGAGTAAGATGACTCATTTTCTATTTGGGGAAGCAAGATGAGACTCATTTTCTATTTGGGGAAGCAAGATGAGACTCATTTTCTATTTGGGGGGAGCAAGATGAGACTCATTTTCTATTTGGGGAAGCAAGATTAACTCATTTTCTATTTGGGGAAGCAAGATGAGACTCATTTTCTATTTGGGGAAGCAAGATGAGACTCATTTTCTATTTGGGGGGAGCAAGATGAGACTCATTTTCTATTTGGGGAAGCAAGATTAACTCATTTTCTATTTCGGGAAGCAAGATGAGACTCATTTTCTATTGGGGGGGACGACTACGATAAAAAAAAAACATAAGATCGCTTTAAACGACCCTACGTTATTATGATGTCGGTGGCCCGGCCATCACTGACTGACCTGACTCAAACATTTCTTTTTTTTTAAGCGGATGCAGCTCAGAGAGAGAGAGAGAGAGAGAGAGAGAGAGAGAGAGAGAGAGAGAGAGAGAGAGAGAGAAGCCAGTGTGGTGGAGTGGAGTGGGACGATGAGATATCGAGGTGAGATATGAGGATGGGGAGGAGGTGGTGAGGGTGAGGGGGGATATCCTCTCCTCGCAAGTTAGGTCGATGTATTTAATCTGTTGCGATGATATAATCCGGCCCCGCCCGCCCGCCTATGTACGTTGGGAGAGCAGAGGCAGTTATGAGGCGTTGACTTCGTAGTTATCAGCGGGAAAAGCTTTTCTCATTTGATGCGTCAAATGTACTCGGGTTTTTGTACGTGCGTGCGCGTGTGTGAGTCTGTTTGTACATCTGTGTGTGTGTGTGTGTGTGTGGTTGTCTTAATCTTTGCCTACTTAACCATTTTATGGATTACGAGAAAAAATGACGTACATTCTATACAGCAGATCCATTGTCAGTGTTACACGTGTGATCATTGGTATTGTGATGTTGTACGAGATCACGTAACGTTGTTATGTAATGTGAGGTCATTGTACTTGTACTGTGAGAGCAGGTAGTACTTTTAGATACCGTGAGAGCCAACAGTACTTGTACAATGACATCAGATTGTATCATTTTGTACTACGAAAACAAAGAGTATTCTGATGTAAGGGAGCAGTTATCCTGTTGTAAGGGAGCAGTTATTATTATTATTATTATTATTGTTATTATTATTATTATTATTATTATTATTATTATTATTATTATTATTATTATTATTATTTTACTATTATGAAAGCAGAACCCCCGTGGCAAAATGTTACCCATGGCATGTGAGGCAGGTTTTAAAGCAACACATTGCAACACAGCGGTAAAGATAAGCTGTAGAATATATCATGTGTTAGGTATTGTAAACAGATAAGCTGTAAAATATGTGTTAGGTATTGTAAACAGATAAGCTGTAAAATATATCATGTGTTAGGTCACGTAAAAGAAAGAAAAGATAAGCTGTAAGATTCATCTTGTGTTAGGTATTGTAAACATATAATCTATGAATTACATCATTATATTAGGTATTATAGACAGATAATCTGTAAAATACATCTTGTGTTAGGTATTGTAAACTTCTCGTCTGATGTTAGTTAAGTGTCTTTTACGAGTCTAGGTTTCATTTGGGCAGTGGGTGGTCAATAATGGGGTTAATCCTTGCACAAGAGAATGGGGAGCACAGCTCTATCGTCTCCCCATATTACGAGCGTAGCATTTGTTAAAGAAAAGAATTGCCTTTTTTTTTCTCTTTCTATAACTCACAGATATCTTTTTTCTCCTCATACTATGCATGTTCTTTGCATGTTGTTCTTCATGAACTTCTCTTACGAATTTCAGTCTGCATTTTGAATTTTTCACTCTGTAAATGTTTTACTTTTCTCCGTTTAAATGTTATTTGTTTCCTGGTTCCTTGAACTTTTTCCTGCATTATCATTCCAATTCAAAAAAGAAAAACTATAGATGTATCTTTTCATATGTGGCAGTATTTTGCTTTGCAACCACCATCTGCATTTTGATTATAACCTGAACGCCATTTCTTTTCTTCCCTTCTCTTTTTTTTCCCCCGCTCCCTCTCAACTCAAAAAGTTATATCACCTTAAAAAACTGAATTATGTGAATGTGCTTTATTTGTGAATTCTTAATCATATATCTTTTGAAGTATCTTTAGCATCTCTTCAACATGTATACATCTGCGACTGTGTCTGTGGCGAGGGAGTTGTGTAAGGCAGTGGAGAGCAGTGGACTGTGGCAAGGCGTTTGTGCCAGAGATGGAGGAGCCAAAAAAAAAAAAAAACCTACCTCCCCAAGAGGGGGGGACGGCCCCCATGGAGAAGGGGTTTGATCTCTTTGTTTAACGTTGAAAAGGCGGATTGAAGTCCCATCTAAGGGGTCGGAAGACTCAAGGTTTTGAACGGGGAATGCGCTTCGCTGTTTGGAAGATTAGAATCCTGATCCTTTTTTGTTGTCCATAGTTCACGTACGAAAGGGGATTTAGTCGTTTATTTCGCATGCTAATAAGGGATGTGATCTCTTGTATTGCTGTAGTTAAGTGTGATCCTCTGTTGTCTTAGAGAATATAAGTTTTGATCCTCTCTTGTCCGGGGAATATGATTTGATCCTGTATTCTTTAGGGAATATAGAGTCTGATCTACTCCCTAGAGAATACAGAGTCTGATCTTTTATTATCTAGAGAATAGGGAGTCTGATCCTCTATTCTCAGGGGATATGATATTTGATCCTCTGTTCTTCAGAAAACATAGTGTTTGATCCTCTGTTCTCTATGGGATATATAAGGTTTGACCTTCTATTCTTCTGGGTTTGTTAAGGTTTGATCCTCCGTTTTTCAAGGGAATGTAATCTTTGATCCCGTTATTTTCTAGTGCATATAAGGTTGGATCCTCTTTCCTCCAAAGAACATGTTTCGATCACTCATTTGACGGGGTCGATGCTTTTTTTTTTTTTCATTCTTTCCCCCCGGCTGTTATTTTCTGTATTGCGATTAGCATTATCGCCTCCGTCGTGATCACCAGTGCCATTGTCTTCATCATTATCTTCACGATCAAGGTCATTACCGTCGGAATTCTCGTCATTAGCGCCCAACATTATCATCCTTAAGGTTTTCCATGAGCTTTTTCGCAAAAGCTCTTCCGAGTAATGAATTGTTTAACGAGTTGAACGAGTTTGAGATCGAACTGATAAGCGCTGAGCATTCGGGTTTGAGGAAATAAAACGAGTTGGAATAATTTCAAAGGGATTAACTGGCCTGATATGGAATTGAAATGCCAGAATTAGATTCGAAGTACTTATAAGCTGTCATCAGATGGGAGAGGGACTTAAAAAGGATTTAAGAAGTACTCAGACAGCGTAAACACAGACTCAGATCTGTCGAAGGGACTGGACTGAAATATAATCGGAGGAGATAAGGTCCAATGATTGGAAAGCAAAGAGGACCAGGAGGGTCTTTGCTGGATTGTCCTATTGACCGTTGAAGAGAATGGAAGGCCCGTGTCACAGAGCGCGTCAACAGCAGTGGGCGTGGAAGGGGGGAAGGAGGAACAGTGTCTGGTACAAGTGGAACAGAACGAAAGCATTAAGGATGATGCAGGGAGGAGAAAAGGACACATCCTTAGGACGTCGGAACAGAGGAACGCAGGGAACGAAGTGAAACTATAGAGACAATGATATGCACTGCTGGAATCATAAGGTACGAGGAATGAATAATAATAAAAGAAAGAGCACATGGCATACAGGATCAAAGCCTGTTGGTAAAAAGAAAAAGAGAGATTTTTTTAGGGTAAGTCGTAAAATTGATGTTGATGAGTCGACACTCATGGGTTCAGTAGAAAATTGGATAGCTGCGAAGAGATGTAGATTAGCGAAGTAAGAGGTAGATAGATGTTTATTACGGATGATGTTTGGACAAAGAAGCGCAGAGAGCTAACAAAGGTCAAGAAAAGGGGAAAAAGGCAGCATGTATGGTTCCGTGAGTACGAGAGCAAAATTACGGAGTGAAAAGTGCCCTAAATTTGCCCGTAAGAAAGAAGAGTAAGGAGCGCCTTGATCACAGCCTCCTCCATCCTGAAAACCAGTTGGATGCCGACGGCCGATTGCTGACAGTATACAAAGTTTCAGAAGTTAATATGACAGTAGGGAAAGTTGAGGAGAGGGATGAGCTCCTGCGAGTTTAGAACTCCCTTCGTCTACTTCACAAATAAGTGATGACAGACACACACACTCGGTCGGTCCAAACTAATAACGTGGCACATTTCTCGTGTATGTCCCAGCTGGTCTTTGGTGTGTATGTAGACAGATCAGCTTGTGCAGCAGTGCATCTCGCATCCCTTGGCTGCTCGAAAGACGACACGGAGCCAAAGAGACGTTTTTTTTTTTTTTTTTTTGATATTCTGTGCCTTCCTTCCGTACGTTCTCACGACCACGACGGTGCGTACGACCAGTAGGCACAGTGGCTTGACTTTTGTCCTGGTCCTTGAAGGTCAGGGGCAGTACCGTCAGTGCTCAAGGACCGTGCCGTCCGTGACCAAAGGACCGCGCCGTCCGTGATCAAGGACGCACCGTCCGTGATCAAGGACCGCGCCGTCCGTGATTGAGGACCGCGTCGCCCGTGATCAAGGACCGCGCCGTCCGTGATCAAGGACCACGCCGTCCGTGATCAAGGACTGCACCATCCGTGATCCAGGATCGCGCCGTCCGTGATCAAGGACCGCACCGTCCGTGATCAAGGACCGCGCCGTCCGTGATCAAGGACAGCAACGCCCGTGATCAAGGACCGCACCGTCCGTGATCAAGGACCGTGCCATCCTTGACCAAGGACCGCGCCGTCCGTGATCAAGGACCGCGCCTTCCGTGATCAAGGACCGCGCCGTCCGTGATTAAGGACCGCGTCGCCCGTGATCAAGGACCGCGCCGTCCGTGATCAAGGACCGCGCCGTCCGTGATCAAGGACAGCAACGCCCGTGATCAAGGACCGCGCCGTCCGTGACCAAGGACCGCGCCGTCCGTGATCAAGGACCGCACCGTCCGTGATCAAGGACCGCGCCGTCCGTGATCAAGGACCGGCTATCTTGTTGATTCAGACTGCATTGCATCCTGCTGTCTTCACATCATCATCCATGTCGCGTGTCAACTCCTCTTACATAACTATTTCATGATCGTTTTATCCGGTTCAGCGTTTGGATTGGGTCGTTAATACACACCTTTAATTCCGGCTCTTAAGGACGAAATTGATGTCAGATTAGCCGTTGGGCCATTCCTTCCCTTCCTCGCATCTCATTTTGGGTTAATCTTATGACCAAATGGCGTTTTTTTTTTCTTTCGTTTTTTAAGCGTTCGATGTAGGCGATTCCTTGGACGTGCAGGAGCACGGTAGCAAAGCAAAGGAGACGCAAGCAGGAGTCTTTAGGAATTTTATTCTCGACACGCGTATCGACCTTCCAGAACACTGTGAGGTCGACCTTCCAGAAGACTGCGAGGTCGACCTTCCAGAAGACTGTGAGGTCGACCTTCCAGAAGACTGTGAGGTCGACCTTCCAGAAGACTGCGAGGTCGACCTTCCAGAAGACCGTGAGGTCGACCTTCCAAAAGACTGTGAGGTCGACTACCAGAAGACCTTGAGGTCGACCTTCCAAAAGACTATGAGGTCGACCTTCCAGAAGACCGTGAGTTCGATCTTCCAGAAGACCGTGAGGTCGACCTTCCAGAAGACTGTGAGGTCGACCTTCCAGAAGACTGTGAGGTCGAACTACGAAGAAGATACGCAACTCTTCTTCATTGTCGTTTTCTTCCAAGACTCGTGTCGTGTATGGTGTCGCTCCGCTGAGGGAAGTGTGTCCATCACTTGACCATGTGTCGTTCACTTATCCCTCCACCCCCAGCATGACTTGCAAACGACGTGTAAACCATCTTCAGTTTTGTGGAATAGTTGAGAAGAAGTGATTGTAGGTAGCAGGAACTGGAGGAGGAGGAGGAGGAGGAGGAGGGGGAAAGGAAGCGGTAGAAACTACCTCATACGTCACGTGGCTCAATTAGATATGAACGAAGGGTCAGGGATCAGAGTCCGTGTGTGTGTGTGTGTGTGTGTGTGTGAGTGCATACACTCCACTGAGTGTTCTCGTGTCCCTGCATGCATGAGTTCTTGTGATCCATTACCTGTGGATATACTTAGATACGTTCATATATGTGTGTAGTACATTACGTTTGTTCATGTACCTCCTGTGCATATTTCTACTGGCTGCTCCCCGTTGTGTGTGTGTGTGTATATATATATATATATATATATATATATATATATATATATATATATATATATATACTTACTAGTGCTCTCTAAATATATACTTGTGTTGTCTGTCTGTCTGTCTGTGTGTCTGTGTGTGTGTACTGGCTGCCAACCATTGAAACCCAGCAGTGTCATCTATCTTGTGTGCCGCCATTTCCTCCTCCTCATAACTCCCTGCCTCCCCCACCACCTCCTCTTCCTCCTCCTCCTCCTCCTCCTCTCGGTGTTGTCGATGTTGTCGGTGTTGTGGGTGGGGGTTGGGGGTTTGGGGTGGCGGGAGGGAGGGAGGGCAGGCAGGCAGGCAGGTGGAGGTGACCACCCCCCGGGTTGTGTTGTTGCAGGCGTCGTGTTATTCTCGTCGGCCGTGTACTTCGCTGACGCCGGCTCTGAGCGGTCCTGCTTCAAGAGCATCCCCGACGCGTTCTGGTGGGCCGTTGTCACCATGACTACGGTGGGCTATGGAGACATGAGGTAAATGGGTGAAGCTGGTGATGCTGCTGCTACCACCGCCGCCACCGCTGTCTCACTCTTCCTGCCGGGGGTCCCCGACGGGTGCCGCCGCCCCCTCCTCTTCCTTCCTTCCTCCTCCTTCCTTCCTCCTCCTCCCCGTGGAACGCGAGACACTCCTCCTTTCCCCCAACCCCCGCCCACCACCCCTACCACTAACACTCCCCTCGCCCGCCAGGTGGTTGCGCCTATCGTCAACACCGCCGGTGAGGTTCGCTAGAGGGGGGGGTGGTCAGTTCTCTGGACAGATCGACGGTTCATCACCTCCTCAAGTGGCAGCAGACCCCGGGGCTTAGGGGCTCTGCCCTCATCGGTAGCGGTGTTGAACTGTTCCTCTGTTTTATGTTTTTTTTCTTTTTTTTTTTTAATAGAATTGGTCCCCATGGCCTCCATTGTAGGCACATAGACATGTCGGTTCGCAGGAGTGTCGGGCGTTGCTCGTGGGGGGCGGGCGCGGGCGGGCGGGGGGGGTGTGGGTGGCGGCGGCGCGGGCACCGTCGGGGGCGGTCGGAGGTGTCAATGTCAGAGGCGCCCACTCCTGCGGGAGTCGGCTCCTGCTGGTCCTTCCTGCAGCCCACCTTACCCTACCAACCAACTCGCGCTAGTCTTTCATCCCCAGCTTTTCCCCGCCCCCTCCCCCAAGCGCCTTTCTCACCAGGGGGAAGCTTAGGGGGCGTAGCCAACCTGGGGGTGGGGGTGGGTAGGGGGGGGTGTGTGTCGTGTCAACGGGGGGGAGCCCTGCAATTTGCCACCCCCTGCAACCACCAAACTCTCCTCCCCACCTTCTTCCTCCCCCCCCCCAGAGCGCCGCCCACCCCCCCAAACCAAAGAACCTTCTCGCCCCTTCTTCTTCTGCCCTGGGGAGTGAGGCCTCAATGTGTCTGTTCCTATTGCAGGTGTGGTACTCTTCTCAAGTGCTGTGTACTTCGCCGAGGCAGGCTCAGAAAAATCCTACTTCAAGTCTATTCCTGATGCCTTCTGGTGGGCGGTCGTCACCATGACAACAGTGGGCTATGGAGATATGACGTACGGGTCACATGAGCCTCCTGTGGCTGTCCTGCATGACACTAGCCCGGCGAGTCCCTTCCCAGCTCTATCAGCGGCCTTCTGCCCTACACACACACACACACACACACACACACACACACACAGCATGGACACACACACAGAGACACAGACACACACACACACCAGCACAAATATGGTCACGCCGGGCGGGAGGGGAACAGGTCTGATCGGAAAGGGAGAATGGAAATGAGTTTTTTGTTTTTTGTTTTGGGCGGCGCGCAGAAGCTGCTAACGTGACGTAATGTGCATTTTGGCAGCCGCTGCTGGGTTCCCCGGTGTCCTTTTGCCGACTAGATGCCTCGAAGATCTTGATGTGTGTGTGGTTATTATTATATTCATGGGGTAAGGCATCTTTTGCCAGTGAGGACGTGGCGTCAAACTTTTAAAAAAAAAAGTCAAGAGAGGAAACCGCGCGACAGGCCTGTTCCCCGCCCGACCTCTGCACAATGCAGGATATTACTCGAAGTCGTGGCAGTGGCTGATGATGATGATGATGACCATTCCCTTCCTTCCTTCTCTCTCTCTCTCTCTCTCTCTCTCTCTCTCTCTCTCTCTCTCTCTCTCTCTCTCTCTCTCTCTCTCTCTCTCTCTCCTCTCTTCCTCTGTATGCATCGACCAACCACGTCGTCACCCCTGGGGTTGTCACAGCCCCGAGGTACGCGATTGGTCACATGGGAGTCCACGCTTTGGGTCATGTCCTTGCATTTCCTCACCGCCCGCCCGCCCGCCATCTGTTGGCTCTACCAAGCACTGACGGACGAACCAGATCATATACCTCTCTTCAACGCTCCCTTCTCCTGATTACAATTTGTGCATGCCGCGTAGATTATACATCCGGCGACTTGTAGAGAGAGAGAGAAAGAGAGAGAGAGAGAGAGAATGTTAGACCGAGTCTGAGGGGGAGAAATGGGCATGACTTAAGTTCGACAAGCATAGGCAATGACGTCTTTCCACCATAGGGGATAGATGGATGTGGTGGTTAAGGAGTATCACGTGTAGTGGATGTAAGACCCCATTTCATACAGACGTGGCACGCCCACCTGCACAAACAACGAAATTAAATGTGTCTTAACCCTTTTTTTTATTGGGGGATCAATGTGTCATTGGGAGATTACCCTTCAAAAAAAATAGAAATGGTGAAAGTAGTAGCATTTGCCCGTCGTGTGAGTTGGCCCCTAGAGAGAGAGAGAGAGAGAGAGAGAGAGAGGGAGAACTTGGAACAGCTGTCCTTTTTATTTGCAAAAAAGACTTCCAGAGACGAGGGTGGGTTTCATCCTAATACCATGAGCGCACCCTGGTCCCCCACACACACACATCAGAGCATGTTGGATCATCGCGACTCTCCCAGAAGGGGGGGCAATTCAGGCGAAGGTTTGGGGGGGGGGGGCAAGTGTTGAAGTCCCACAGCACAGATCATTCACAGAGACCCTGTTTTCGGTCCGGTTCTTATCAGCCATATCTTCCCCGATGCAGGTCAAGCGTGGATTAGTGAGAGAGAGAGAGAGAGAGAGAGAGAGAGAGAGAGAGAGAGAGAGAGAGAGAGAGAGACGTGTGGAATACAAGTGTTATGATCATGTACAGCTTCCACCTTATGTATCATACATACATGAGAGGTTCCTGACGATTTAAGACAGATCCAACGCTAAAACACACACACACACACATATATATATGTATACCTACCTATACCTACCTACACACACACACACACACACACACACATAAACACACATCCTTCATCTCCTACTAGGAAGGGACTACTAAACATAGCTTGCATGTGTTCTAGCAATTGGGCGGCTCAAGCCCTTCACATGACGGTACCTAGCAAGCCTGCACTCGCCTATTATGAATCATATTCTAGAAAGACAATAAATGAATTAGATTTTTAGGGGGGTCAAAAGTTTTTCTTAGATGGTTAAATTGGATTCAACATACATATAGAGAGATGATACATCTCTTGAATTAAGACGTATGGAGATATGTAAAAGTGTTTCAGTTATTTTTTTATTAAATGCTCAAAGTTCTAGAATATGATACGATAACTCAGCTTTTGGCTTTTTTTATTCTGAAGTTCTTCTTCCGAGACTTGCCTTTCACTGTCTGTTTACAAGCTTTCAAGTACCACACAGTTCGTATCCGATCTTGTCTAGGTTGTCCTGTATTGTTTTACGTACTGTCTAATCCTCTTAAGACTATGGTAGTGAATCCTATCCTCTAAGACTCTGGTAGTGAACCCTATCCTCTATGACTCTTGGTAGTGAATCCTATCCTCTATGACTCTGGTAGTGAATCCCATCCTCTATGACTCTGGTAGTGAATCCCATCCTCTTACGATTCTGGTAGTGAATCCTATCCTCTATGACTCTGGTAGTGAATCCTATCCTCTATGACTCTGATAGTGAATCCTATCCTCTATGACTCTTGGTAGTGAATCCTATCCTCTACGACTCTGATAGTTAATCCTATAAGTACCACACTGTATAACGCCCTGTGTCCTTTTTGCCACCGCCCACAACCTCTCCTGATCTTCCCTCCAATCCTTTAGATTAAGTACTGATTCATGCCCAGTTTCTCTTGACCCGAGTCCTTTATAATGATCAATTCAATACGATGGTATTATTCAACCTCTCGAGTGATACACAGATGTATGCGGGAACTTCTTATTCAACATCCGCATTCCTTAACCACATATGATAAAGAAGGTTTCACGAGAGCCAGATAATTACTTCTTGACCTAGTTTTGGCAATTTTGATGATCACCCCCCCAGAAGAAGAAAGAATAATCACGTGTCATTTGATTAACAGATGTGGTAGATTTCTCTGTACACTTGTAGATAGCTGAAGACTCCAAGGGGTATTTTTATGTTTTCCAACACCCTCCTGAAGTAGTCGAGCCAAGTTGTACTTTTGTTAGGTTATAGGATAGCATTAAGGACTTTTACCCTCCCTTTTTAAGATTACCTTAACCTTCAGACTCCAGGTATTAACAAGACCCACCACACCCTTATGGTAGAACTCATAATGTGTACCATCCTGCCCTACAATCCCCCCCTTGTAGCAGTAAAGTAGTCGCTGTTCACCCCTCTCTTCAGTTAAGCAAAGTGTTCAAGGCTACACCACGTCCCACCGTCCTAATGAACCAATCCGAGGGGAATAAGAAGAACAGTTCCCTGTAGTATATATACTTAAGGCCCTCCCCTCCTCTGAGGTCACAAGAGAGAGGTGAGGGAGGGAGGGCGGGAGGGAGGGAGGGAAAATAACACTCTTACCATCGCCAGCACTGAGAGAACAGTCTCTCTCTCTCTCTCTCTCTCTCTCTCTCTCTCTCTCTCTCTCTCTCTCTCTCTCTCTCTCTCTCTCTCTCTCTCTCTCTCTCTCTCTGGTTTTAATAGGATATTGAACAGGATCAGTTTAGAATTGTGCTGTTGCTCTGCCTTTTGAGCAGTTTTAAAAAGGACGGGCGTTTCAGCAGTGCTGGCGATGAAAAGAGGTGAGCTCCTTCTCTTGATAGTGTAACATACCCATTGGTATAGTAAGGACTTGGTCATGAATGTTCCCATAAATGTTAAGTAACCCCTTGCTCCATTTCTTGTGGAGTATGTGTTCTGAAGACCACTTAGTCCCCTTACGACTCTTAGATCCAGTAACATTAAGGATCAGAATATATATATATATATATATATATATATATATATATATATATATATATATATATATATACATTATACAACCCCAGGACCCTTTCTATGGGCTCCTGCAGCTTCGAAGCTGCACTAAGGCGAAATCCGGTAATACATTCCTTTTCTGGTCCCTGATATTGTTACCCCAGGAGCCCCGTTTCCAGGTGCTCCTGCAGTTTTCCTGGCTGCGTTGTACTCATAAGCAGGGAAAGGATGGACTCCTTTGAAACGAGAAGTTCTTTGACGAGACTCTTCTGTTTCGTCAGCTGACGATGTTACAGCCTCATCTAATGTAACTTTTCACTCTCGGTGTCACCTCAAGTAGGCTGAATCCGGTAACACCTATATATATATATATATATATATATATATATATATATATATATATATTAACGTTGGAAAATCTGCCTCAAACTAAGGACGCCTTCAGTCAAGAAAGTCGTTAGACATCTTCACAAAATCTGTTCACAAACAACTGCTCACCCACCATTCATTCCCACTGACACAAGCAGTACAGTTGAAACCTTAAAGAAATCTGTGACAGGCTCTAACTCATCCTATTTCTTTTCCTGTAAAACACTTTAGCCCATTTGCAACGTAAGCACATACAGATATCTTTAACCACTCCAATCTGCACAACAAAATCCCTCGCATCTGGAAACTTGCCAGCATATTACCAATATGAAATTCTTCCAAACCACCCAACTTCCCCTGCTCTCACTGTCACTTTTGTTCTCAGTGTCAAAACTCTTTAGAAAACTGATCCACACCAAAATCAAGCAAAATAGCCCTTTCATCATGGCTTTAGACCACAAGCACTTCACTACTACACCTCACTCACATATTATATTTTTCGATGACTTCAACCAACCATAGTCCCCGTGCCGCACAGTATTAATGGCAGTAGACAGCAAAGCATTTGACAATGTCCCCTCACACATCTCATACAATGTGTTCATGACACAACCATTCACAATAGTAACAAAAAGTGGTCGGCCAACTTCATTGGTGGCTGCCAAGCCGGAGTCACTGAGACTTCAGCACTTAAGCTCTGTTGTAGAGTTCCCGAGGAGCAGTTCTTTCTCCAACACTCTTCAGCTTCTTCGTGCATAACCTTCCATTACCTCCTGCAGTATGGAGGTCATCTCATATGCAGATTGTCTTACCATCACATCGCCCCATCCTGACACCACACGAAGAACATCAAACTACATTACACAGTTGGAATAGTGGAACACCCTAAACAGAATACCCGCAGGAGTCTCCAGTCACGCTGTTCACTTCATACAGACACGAATCGAAGGTGTCCCCTTTAATAACCCTAAATGGCCAATCACTCCCACTCCACAAAACACCAGCCATTCTGGGCATCACATACAACACTTACGTGACAATCACTCACAGCAGAAACATCCACACAAAGCACCAAATAAACGAAACGCGCTCAAAACACATAGGTGAAAAAAAAAAAATCCCTTTGCGCCCTTAAGAAACAGTTCATCCACTCCAGACTAAGCTACGCTTCATCTGCCGGGTCGGAAAAAAACGGCATAACATAGATGCAAACCACACAAAACAGAGCACTCAGAACAATCACTGGCTGCCAAGCAACCTCGAGGGACTCGACAATTGTACGATGAATTCAATAATCCTCCACACACACACACACACACACACACACACATATATATATATATATATATATATATATATATATATATATATATATATATATATATATATATATAACCTATTTATGACAGTATATAAATATCCACGGACGTTACTGGACTCAGCTTACAAGAGGTTATACCGCGAGTGTAAAGTCTCCTTTAGTGAGACTGTAGCTTTGAAAATACAGTCTTGTCAAAGAACTCTCTCTCGAAAGGAGTTTACATTTCCCTGCTACTGGGGGTAGTGCAAAAAGTTTGGCTGCAGAAGCCTTTAGAAATGCCCTGGGTAACACCAGGACTTTCACAGAAATTGGTTCTGGGGTAATAATGAGTGATAACAGAGAGATGCCTCCTGCATGGGCTTACACCGCGAGTGGAAACTCACCTTTGGCAGAGTCGCGTCATCGCCAAGGGACAAAAAAAAAGGAGGAGTGTAGTCTCGTCGAGAAACCCTCCCAAGAGACGTCCATTACTTTGCTTCTGATTGGAGCGCAGTGGTAATGCTGCAGGAGCCCCATGAAAGGGATCCTTGGGTTGTATTATTATGAATTATACATCCATATATGAATATGTTTATACAGGTGTATTTCGGCTGTCGAGCATGCATACATCTTGCAATATTGAGCTTCCAAGTTGTGTTCTCAGTCCTTATGGTAGCTTTAAACTCTTATGGGAGACTGAACAGTAACTTTCAAAAGCTCAGGTTATCTTAAAAGTTCTCGACAATGTAGAGGTAATGATGTATGGCAGTATTTGGAGAACCTTGACCCATCACCGTCAGGCGAAAAGGTATCGGCTTCTGATCCTGTACGATGTCTGGAGACACCGTGCTCCTGGGGCAGTGGGCGAAGCGAAGGTGGGGGGCGCGGATGCAGAAGTAAGCGAGCCCGGGAAAAGGAATATTCGCATTAGACGCGCGGTTTGTCCCGGCCCAATCTATTGTATCGTTGACTCGGGGCTGTTGGCTGGGCGTGAAGTTCACTTGCCTGTTTATGGCAGTTGAAAAATTCGTCTTTATCAAGTGGGGTTTCCATGATCTTCCTCGATTTACATTTTATTGACGATTTTGGTGGTGTTTCTCGAATCGTCCTTAAAGAGCGAGTCCCTGAGTGCTGCTTAAAAGCACACCTCTCTCTCTCTCTCTCTCTCTCTCTCTCTCTCTCTCTCTCTCTCTCTCTCTCTCTCTCTCTCTCTCTCTCTCTCTCTCTCTCTCTCTCTCTCAGGTGTATCGTTAACACCCTGGAGAGTGATGTGATCCAAGTTGTCAAGTCCACAAACTCCACCTGGGCCTGAATATCTTAACGTATGGGAATGCGACCATTGAAACATCCCAACCGCTGTCAAGTGAGGGTTATAAGGTTCTCCATTGAGAAGCGACTTTAGAAACTTCCCAACGGGGGGAAATCCTTTCCCAGAACTTCATGGATTGCGACAGACGTTGGCTGTGAACAGATTCCCCAACAAAGATATACAGTAGAATCAGAGGTAAAGAAATACTTGGACATAGCCTTTAAGAACTTTCATCTTTTTACACTCATGGTGGCAGTGTCTCTTGAATACAAAGCTAATGTGCAAGTGCTTTGTTGGATGATCATTGAGAACGTCACGTATCGACAGCGAAATTAGAATAAGCTTCATCTTGTCTCATAAGTACACGAAGATGATCAACCTAAAGTGATTACGATATAGCCACCTAACCCGAGACCTCAGCCCACTCCAGAGAACCGACGCGATCTACGTAAAACTCAGGCCTGGATGAAGATGGTTAGGCTTCACAACATGGATTATTCCGGTGTGAGCAGCACCTCGCTATCTATGGCACTGAAAGAAGGGTGTTCCTATGTAGTATCTTGTCTTAAACAGCACTTGGGGAAGCTATAATCAGAGAGGACCTGATGAAAAAAAAAAAAAGGGCGAAGTTAATGATCACAGGAAGCTCTCTCGAAACAAGAATGACACCCGATAAGCGAGTGTACTCACGCGTTACTCTTTGTCCTTTATAGCCAGCCAGCCAGCAGCTCCCAGTCAAGGAGAAACAGAGTGCTTAGGACTTTTTTCTTAGCCATTGGGAAGACTTTATTGCCTCGGGCTCACGACTTCTGCATCCGCGCCCCGCCCCCCACACCACAGAAGACCCACCCTCCCCTTCACGCATAACCCCAACGACTGTGGTGAAGACGAGTCCATACTTCGTAAAAGACGATGATGAGCTGATATCTCTTCTGAGGATGGGATAAGGTTCTCCAAAATATTGTAATACTGGACTATCTCTCCCTTGTTGTGGACGTTTTCAATAAGACATCTCGAGTTTCCCCAAACAGAGGTTCGAGCTGAAATAAGAAGGGAAAACAAATAGGAATCTCATTAAGGTTAGATAGGCTCTAGGACCCTTTTTAAGAGGGGGGGGGGGGGGGGGGCTCTTGCAGCTTCGAGTCTGCTCTCCGCCGAAGAGCCTTGGAAATAATGGAATACCCTGAAGCCAGCAGGTCCCTTATCGACGATGCTTCTCCCCATTGACTGACAATGATATGGACTGGCGAAGCTTATGACTGACGACTCGCCCAAGTTGCAATCGCTTGCAGGAGGAGTTCATATATATATATATATATATATATATATATATATATATATATATATATATATATATATATATATATATTCTATACACAGTCAAAGATCTTGTGTATTCACCTTATGTAGACATGTAAAAAAAAAAAAAAAAGGTTAATGGGATGTGCTGAAACCTGACCCACCAGATCCTCTTTGATAGTAGCTTTGAACTCCCCCTCACTCACCCAAGACCTGTGTTGTAGAAGTAAACTTTCACTGTTACCCCCCACTCCTCCCTCCACCTTCAACATACCTCCGTAATATATATATAGTACTCCACCTTCAACATACCTCCGTAATATATATATATATAGTACTCCACCTTCAACATACCTCCGTAATATATATATATATATATATATATATATATATATATATATATATATATATATATATATATATATATATATAGTACTGAGTCCTCAAAGCATCCAAGCCATAAAGATTATTAGCTGATCCTCTGTACACCATTGCTATAGCCCCCTCCCCCTCCGAGTGAGTAGCATTTGACACTCTCATATACCCTTCCCTACCCTCCTTCACCCCTCCCGCCAAGTAGAGCTCAAGTTTGTAAAAATCTTTGGATATTTTGAATCCCACCTCTCCCACCCCATTATCCCCTCCCACCAACGTGAACCTTATCCCCTCCTCCCTTTTTTTTTTTGAGATGTTCAATACTCGTTTATATTTTCCCGGCCATGAACGATACTCAGTTGACATTCCCTTTAGTTTGTCAGTTTTTTTTTTAATTTGATTATGGTTACCATAGCCCATCCCTTCAAAGGACAGGCGATAAACGACACACAGCTTCGTTATGCTCCACAGTAGAGAGAGAGAGAGAGAGAGAGAGAGATAGAGATGTCTTTAATATATATTTTTTTTACCTTTGCAAGCACAAGATGCCTAAATTACCATTCATTTTTTTGAGGATTTTTGATCAAGAAAAAAAGAATACTTTGTTAAGTGATATTCACCGGTCTCTCAGAGCAAAACTTTTGTTATTATTATTATTATTATTATTATTTTAATTTTTCCTTTTTCTTCTTCTTCTTCTCTCTATCTCCACAACACTTAGCGTTGTAGATCTTGTAGATATTGCCATGACCTACTCTACCCTTTTTTTAGTGAACTAAAAATTACCTAGGTTAGATTCTTCGATATTAGTGGAATTTTTTTTTTTAGTTCTTTTTTGATTTTTTTCTCTTCAAGCTTGCCTAATTCTGTAGTAGAGCTGTCTGCTGTGGGGTTGTCTAATGCTATATATATATATATATATATATATATATATATATATATATATATATATATATATATATATATATAATCATGGAATGAATTACGGGTTGGGGTATTATCATTTCAGGCCCCCAATAGATCCCCCCCCCCTTTTTATATGCTTCCATAGGGCACACACACCCCCTCCTCCCCAAAAAAGACACATTTGGATAGATTTTAGCAAATGAATGAGGGCGAGAGTTTAGATAGAAAGGCGCTCATCTCTGTGTCATGACATGAAAAAAAAAAAGATTTTTTTTTTTCCCTCCTCCCTGGCCAGCACTGTAGGTGTATAGTTATCCTGGTAGGGGAAGTCTTTGCAGTGGGGACCAGAGATATGTAGTCACGTTAAAGCCCAGAGAAGTAGACAGCCTTGGTGATGTGCTCCAGCTAGGTTAGGTCATAATGTATTCCATCTTACAGAGATCATATATATATATATATATATATATATATATATATATATATATATATATATATATATATATATATATATATATATATATATATTTGTAAGGGAGAATAGTGTCGATTTCCCACAATATATATAATCAGTTTTTGAAGATCTCTCTCTCTAAACTCCAGTCAGTCATGACACAAGCCAATATTCTATTCCCTCCCACCCGCTCCTCCTTCTCCTCCTCCTCCTCCTCGAGGGGAGGGACTGAGGTTACCAGCCACACCCTCCCTCCTTCCTCTCTCTCTCTCTCTCTCTCTCACCTGGATGAAGGCCTCCCCTCCCTCCTCCTCTCACCTGGATGGAGCTCCCCATCCCCCTCTTCCAGGTTTCCTTCAAGAGAGATAAAATGATATCTTGTTGACACACACACACACATACAACACGTGCACACACACATTCCTCCCCCCCTATATATATATATATATATATATATATATATATATATATATATATATATATATATATATATATATCCATCCATCCATCCATCCATCCCACCCTCCCTTCAAATTTGTAGTAGAGATCAATCTTCCAGCTCAACACTCCACCCACCATCTCTCTCTCTCTCTCACTCACTCGCTCACTCTCTCTCCCTCACTCACTCACTCCCCCAAACCAGACCCCACACCCACTAATCCATCCTACCCAAGTATCTCCTGCTCTTCCCTCCCTCCCTCGCCTCCCTCCCCCTTTTCCCTCCCTCCCTCCGCCCCCAAGTCGACTTCGCCTGACTTCGCTGTACTGATCTCCCTTGCCCCGCAGGCCTGTGGGTGTGTGGGGCAAGATCGTTGGGTCGCTGTGTGCCATCGCGGGAGTCCTCACCATCGCTCTTCCTGTTCCCGTTATCGTGTCAAACTTCAACTACTTTTACCATAGGGAGACCGACCAAGAGGAGATGCAGAGCCAAAACTTTAATCATGTCACCAGTTGCCCGTACCTGCCTGGCACTGTGGGTAAGTATATAGCCGTGATGACCCAGTTCTTTCATATGTGTCTTGATCCCTTTACAGGATTTACTTATATTCTGATATACAGTGTGTTGTGATTCCTTTATTCCCCCAAGTGTTTACCTTCACAGGATCCGTGTTTGAGGCGTTTTTATATGCAGATCAAGTGTTTACCTTCACAGGATCCGTGTCTATGGTGCCTTTATTCCAGATTTCATTCGTTTTAAAGCCACGTCTCTTACCATGACTTGTGTCTTTTATAGCACCCGTCCCCCCGCTTGCGTTACTTCAGTCCCATTGGTGTTAAGATTATTCAAGCCACATGAACCTAAGTTATAGAGTATTCCATCCTCCAAAGCCGCTCCGTTGGAGCAGCATCCGCGTCAGCGTGAAAACTAAAGCGATCGAGTGTCATGATTCGTGATCCCAGTCTACGTCTCGGAGCATCGGATCCCCCTCATGTCAATGCTGCGATCGATCCTCTGTATCCTTCATGGTGTCTTTTCCCGCGTCATAGCTATGATCATAGCATTTATCTTGCCCCCCCCCCCACCCCTCCTCAAGGGAGAGGTAATAGTAATAGCCAAGGGAGGAGTAAGGGAGAGATTATGGCAATAGAAATAGATCGTGGTCCTTAATCTAAGTGTCTGTATGGGTCATTCTTTTCCCATGACATCTTCACCCTTCCACCACAGGTTCTCTCCCTTTCCCCCTCCCTCACCCACCCCAGAACATGAGCTGGGGAGTATATAGCGTCCCTCGAGAACTCCTCAGGTTCTCTCCCCCTTTCTCCCCATTCCACCATTATAATGGGGTTCTCTCCTATGCTTCCTTCACCCATCTCGCTCATCCCCTCCCTCACATCACCCTACTTCAAGACGTGATGCGTAAGAGCATCAGATCGTTTATACCACTTACGTTAGAGCATCAAGTCCTGTATCTCGCCTGTTCTTAAAGAATCAGATCACCTGCTCCCATGTGTTAGAGCATCAGATTTTACGTCGGAGTATCGGATCCTCAATCCCACCTCTTTTAGAGCTTCATATCCTTTATTCCATGTGTTTTAAGACATCAGATCCTATATCTCGTTTGTTGTAAAGCATCAGATTCTCTCTTCTTCGTAAAACTTAAGTGTCAAGTTAGAGAAAGCATCAAATCCACTGTCCCATCTCTGTTAGCGCATCATATCGTCTGTTTATCTATCGCATGGATGTTACAGCATTGGATCCCCTATTCCGTACATATTAGGGCATCAGACAGTAATAGTCGTAATAGGAATCCTGATTCTGTATGTAGAACGGGATCAAATCCCTTTCCCTGAGCAATTTGGAGCATTGGATACGTTATCCATTCGTGTTAGATCCTCTATATCCTGTGTGTGCCACCCCACGATTATTGGTCTTTCTATCTTCTCCATCGGTCGTGCCTTATAGCTTTCCATTGGCCCATAATTATCCCTCCTGAGATGATCTATAGTGTTGTAGTATTTGATCCTGTACGTGCGTAAGTATATGATGGACTATCCCGTCATCCAGCGTGTGTTGAAAGCATCGGATCCTCTTTCAGTCACGTGGTATTTGGTGAGTAAGATCCTTCATCTTATCTTTCATAAAGCATTTGATCCTTTCATTCCCTCACAGTATCCTATTCAGTCAGATGTAGTGTCCCTTTGTCCTCTTTAGATTAAGCATCGTTTTCTTTAGCTTTATCCTTTATTTCTAATAGGTTCAGATCCCCTAATTCCCTTTCTATGTGTTTTAAGACAAAAACATCGTTCATCTTAAACATGTGTGTGTGTTTGTGTAGCATTTTATCCCATTCCATCATTCCAGTGTGTGATGCAGCATCGAATCCTCTATCCTTATGTCCCACAGGGTTTTTACAGAATCGAATCCTCTCTCCTTAAGCCCCGCGAGGCTTGTAGTATCGTATCATCTGCCTCTTTAGGGGCCAGATTTTCCGCCCCATATGTACTGGCGTAAAAGATCTGATCCCCTTGAGTGCCAGTTCACTTATAGCATCAAGACTTCTCTATAGCATCTGATCCTTTACGTTATAGGTTTAAAATGTCATTCCCTCTTGTCTTATAACACCAGATCCTTTGTCTGTTTTTTTTTATATGAGATTATGAGAGCCCAAGCCTTTTGAATGGTAGACCAACAAATCGGTTTCTGTGTCACACTTGTATGAAGCGTGAGTCTTTCACGTGTCAGAGCATCATATCCTCTATTCCATGAATGTTAGAGCATCAGATCCTTTATCCCATGAATGTTAGAGCATCAGATCCTCTATCCCACGTACGTTAGAGCATCAGATCCTCTTTATCACTTGTCTAAGTGCATCAGATCCTCTGTCACACTTATGTTAGAGCATCATATCCTCTATCTCGCTTATATTCGAGCATTAGATCCTCTGTATCCCTTAGTTTAGGGCATCGAATCCACTCTTTCACGTATGTTAGAGCATCAGATCCTCTATCTCCCTTATGTTCAAGCATTAGATCCTCTGTCTCCCTTAGTTTAGTGCATCGAATCCTCTATTTCATGTATGTTAGAGCATCAGATTCTCTCTCTCTCTTATGCTGGAACATCAGACCCTCCATTTCACTCGTCGGAGCATCAGGTCATACATATATGTATGCAGAAACACCACCACTAGGAAAAGGAAACACGAGAACCCTTCTCGTGTTTCCTTTTCGTAATGGTGTTTCTGCATTTATGAAGTCTTGTGTTTTGTTGTGATTTTCCGCATATATATATATATATATATATATATATATATATATATATATATATATATATATATATATATATATATATATGTGTGTGTGTGTGTGTGTGTGTGTGTGTATGTATGTGTGTATGTGTGTGTGTGTGTGATGTGTGGTAAAGGTTTTGAGGCCAACATTCCTCTGTTCATGCGTGTTAAGAGCTTCGGATTGCTTTTGTCTCGTCGCCCCAAGTGTACTAAGAGTTTCAGATCCCAATACGATTGCCTCTCTTCCACGGACGTTTAGAACTGTAGATGCTCTTTTTCAATCCGTCTCCCACACGCTTAAGATTATCAGATACCCCCTTTTTTTTAATCTCTATCCCACATGTGGTGCTCACAGCTTTTGCAGCCATTAAACCTCTTCTGTCACACGTATGAGAAGGTCTGTGTCCCCCCCACCCTCTGTGCCTCACGTGTGAAGAACAGAACTCTATTTAATCCCTGTTCCCGGCGTGTGAAAAGCATCGGATCCTTTGCCTGGGACGTGAAGGCCATCAAGTTAGGTTTCCATCCGTCCTCTGAAGAAACAGCATCGGAGGCTTTTATTTTCGCCTCTGTTCCATCTTCTGGAAACCACCAGACATTCCTCTGTTTCATGTGTGAAGTTGTGTATCAGCTAGTTTCATTCCTCCGCGCCATGTCTGAAAAGCTTCAGCTCATTTCATTCCTTTGTTCCGTGTCTGAAGAGCATCAGTTTGTTTCATTCCTCTGTGTGAATGCCATCATGAGTTTTGTTTCGTTCCTCATGTGCCATGTCTGACGAGCATCAGATCATTTCATTCCTCTGTATCATAGTGTAGGGAACGTCCGATCTTCGTGTGTGTGTGTGTGTGTGTGTGTGTGTGTGTGTGTGTGTGTGTGTGTATAATCTTTCTCTCTCAGGTGTATAGAACATCAGAACTTCTCTCGATTTCCTTATGGTCCCATGAGATTTTTTTTTCAACTTCCTTGAACCCACAGATGAAGGATGTCACATCTCTTTTAACCTCATTTGTCTCAAGTATGAAGGGCATCTGACCTTTCTATATATGCCGTCCCTCACTCTGTATGAAGAGAATAAGATCTTTTCTCTAAGTCTGTCCCACGTGTGAGGAATATCAGATCATATTTCCATCTCTCTGCCCCAAGTGTGTTAACCTTTATTTTCTTTTGTCCACAGTCTTTCGTATAAGAAATTATATATATATATATATATATATATATATATATATATATATATATATATATATATATATATATATATATATATATCACAATAAGTTCCCAAGTGCACTTTCTTGTCATAATCACATCAGAGAAGGAGATAAAAGAAAGAAATATAACAGTCAGTTGATATACAGCTGTTTGATAGTTACAGTACTGTGTTTTTACCCGTATATATATATATATATATATATATATATATATATATATATATATATATATATATATATATATATATATATAAGTTTTGCCGGACTTGCTTGCTTGGGGTTACACCGCCCCTGAAGTCATATTTTTGGTCGTCACTCCATCATCGTCAGTTGACGCGAGTCTCGTCTGAAAAGAACATCTCCCTTGGAGTGAGTCCATCCTTTCCCTGCTACGGAGCGTACAGCAGCCTCGTGGGCTGCAGGAGAACCATAGAACAGGAGTTCTTGATTAACATTCCGACCTGTTCTGACAGAGGACTAGTGGTAATTTAATTACAGTACGTGTGTATATGTATATTTCATTATCCATGTGTATAATTGCCCCGCGACCCCTTTGTTGAGAAGGTCCCCGAATTATTCCAGGAATCCCTTCTACAGAAGCTCCTGCAGCTCCATAGGTGCGCTGCTTCCAGTAGCAGGGGAATGATAGACTCCTTAGGAGTGAGAAATCCTTGTACGAGATTGTACTTCCAAAGATACAGCCTCGCCAAAAGGTGACTTTACACTCGCATTGTAACCTTAAACAGGTGGAGAGTTTGGTTTGATGTATATCAGGTATTGTTGATCAAGGCTTGAGAGGTCTGTTAAAAAAAAAAAGAAAACGTTATGTGCGATGAATATAATTAGCCTAATTTTATTCCTTTATTAACTCACTAGATCATCCATACCCAACGGAGTGGCTGTCCTTAAGAGAATAGCATCTTAATGACCAACCAAGCGCTGCTGTCTGCAAGCCAAACAAATGAGATCTATTCAGAAAATTAGCCACACAATCAAATTAGTAACATTCATTTGAAGTTTCCTATTTAAACTGGTAGAAAAAGAGAGAAATAAAGTTTATGCTTAAATTCATGTTCACAAATGTAAAATTCATCCTTTGTCCAAGGTTTTTTTTTTCTAATTATGTACGATGTTTTCTTTTTTTAGCTTATTTACATATATATTTACTATATGGACGTGTGTGTGTATGTGTGTGTGTGTGTGTGTGTGTGTGTGTGTGTGTTTTTCTATGTCATTAAGTGAAACTTTGTGTGTGCGTTTGTGTATCTCATCACAAGTTGCATAGAGGGAGTTCTGTCATGACTCTTTCTTTTCTTTCTTTTTTTTTTTTCCTTTATCAGTCTCCTCTTCTCTCATCCTCTGCACCTCTCCTTCCTCCGTCCTCTTCTCTTTTCTCACCCTTCCTGCTCCTCTTCTTGTGTCGTATTATTTAATGCTTTGCCTCCCACGCTCCAGATTTATTTCGTCCCACTTTGTCATTCCCTCTCCTTCCTGTTCCTTAAGTTTGGGTTTGTCTTCAGTCTTTCTTCCTGCCTTTCCTCGTCCTGCTCTTCCACTTTCTCTTATCTCGCCTCTCCACCCGCTTCCTCAGATGCGCCATCTATGGTTATCATTGCCTTGCCCATTCCATTGTCCGTATTCCTCCACGTCACATCCTGTAATGACCTGTTCCTTGTTCTCCTCCCCCCCTCCCCACGTCTCTCTCTCTCTCTCTCTCTCTCTCTCTCTCTCTCTCTCTCTCTCTCTCTCTCTCTCTCTCTCTCTCTCTCTCTCTCTTGACATATCCCTGTCATTATCGTACAGTTCCTATCCCCATCAAACTTATCTTCCAACAGAAATACCTATTGAGAGAGAGAGAGAGAGAGAGAGAGAGTCCCTTCATTTATTCGTCCTTTTCCCCGAACTATTAGATGACGTTTCTGTATTCACATGGGGGCCATAACGGTCTTTATTTTTATATATCTTATTCAAGACTTTTGTCTGCAGATGTTCCGGCACATCTATACTTTGCATTGTGTAGAAAATACATCTGAAATAAACTTCCTAGTCTTAAGTCAGTTTCCTTCCATTGTCTTATTTTCTTTCACCTTTTTTTTCACCTTCGAAGCTTCTGAATCGTATTTAACCTTCCTTGATGCATACATTCCTCCAGCACTCGTGCTGTCACCCTTGTTGTATAGCACCGTGTTCCTCCTCCCCTCATGTCTCACAGGGTAACCACCTCTCCTGCCATCCTCTTTCCAGGCCAGCACTTGAAGAAGGACTCTTTATCCGAGTCTTCTTCCGACATCATGGAGCTTGAGGAGGGGATGCTACTGCAGCACGACCTTAGTAAAAAGCAGAATTGCAACCCGCGCCACAACAATAACATAAACGCCATGAGCATCGAAACTGACGTCTGACACTTGTGTGAGTACCACCTGCTAGTTCTCTTGTTTATTTTGATTTTCTTTTGTTTTCTCCTCCTCCTCCTCCTCTTTGCCCACTTGGAGAACAACAGTCTTTTCTCTCTCTGCCCTTTTCGGCCCCTTGAAGTAGTACCTTATGTTATCTATGGCCATATGCCTCACGATCTTCTTCTGTTACCCAATAGCCTCTCGAAGTATGGAACCTTTTCTTGTCTCATGCCTTGTGGCCTTTTCCAAGACGACTCTCTTTTGTTTAACGACCCTTCTACTTTTCGAAATACGGTTTCCACTTACTAGCTCTAACTCTGTTGCCACTTGAAACACAGCAGCCAACTCTTAAACGTCTCATGGTCTTTGGTCGCTCCCATATACGTCCCTCTTTCGTCTCTGACTCTCTGGCCAACTAGGGGTCTGTATATAACTTACCTGACACTTAGTACGTGGCTCCTGGGAGCACGACTCGCTTCTCTTATATTTTGTGTTCTGTGTCCGCTTTTTAGAGGATCTCTCACTCTCTCTCATACCTTTCCCTGTGGCTACTTAGAGCACGACTGTTTCCTCTGTACCTCGCCTCATGACCACTCTGGAGTACGAATGTCTCTTGGGTCTTCCTCTCTGGCCACTTGCAGCAGGATCCTCACATTTTCTCTTTCACCACGACGCGCCGTTCTCTCGTACTGTGTTACCTTGGGTACGCCAAGAACAGTGGGATTCCCCAAATGGGTTTTTTAGGACCACCGTCATTTCGTGGAATTGTTTACATTGCGACGATGATTATTGTAGTGAGCTGATGATATAGATTTTTAGTTCATTGGCTTCACATATGTATGGCCTTATATATATATATATTTTTATCCAAATTGTTGATATACCCCGTCACTCTCAGCATAATATGATCATAGACAATGGTAGAATATAACTTTGGGTAGTTGTCAGTGGAGGGAATATCAGGAGATGTTTTCACAGTGGTTCGAGTCGAGTATGTGATCTGGGGGAATCGCGTTTGCGAAGAAAGTTACCCATAGTTGTGAGTGACGATACACAGATGTCCGGCAACTGTACGTATTATGCCATCTTGTGAATTTCTCGAGGCACGTACCGCAGCAGCGTTCAGTCAGGGGAGGGATCAGGCCTGTGAGACATCGAGGGTGACTGCGACAGAAAAGAAATGGGAAGAAAATGTGATATAGAGGGGTTACACTTACCTCACTGAGAAATCCTAACCTTAGTCTGCCTTTCCAGGAGTTGTAAAGTGTCGAAGTGTACGTGGGGCTAGTGAAAATGACTGAACTTGGTGGAATAGAATAGATGTACATTGGGTCTTTTCTTAAGTTAGCATGGAAAAAGGAGATGTTGATAAAGAGGCATGAGATGGGACAGAACCTTGAGGAATGCTGCCACGGTAGAGAGGAAGGGGGGAAAGGGAGGTGTGAATTCCTCCACGAATGCAGATTTAGACGAATCAGATTGGAAACTTGATACGCGAGAAGAGAGTGAAGGGGGGAAAACCACTCCGAGTTATAATTACCATTATAATTCCCCTAACGAAGCATGGCTAGAGGCCTTCGCCAACCATATCGTGGGCGGCGTTGATTTAATCCGCTTCCTTAGCATCCCCGTTTTCTCTTCACCAACGCTCCCCCCCCCCCCCTACACACACACACACACACACACCACCACCACCACCACCACTGATTAGCGTCCGTTATTTGATAGGTTATCATTATTGTTATTTATCCAGGACCCGATTTATGGGGCCTCCCGCAGAGTCGGCTTTCAAGTCTGCACTCCATACAGAAGCTGGGGAAAACTAGCTCCTTTAGAATAGAATGGTTCTCGACGAGAATATTCCCTCACCGTCCATTCACGAGTGCACAGCCCTCGCGGAAAACGACTTCCCGTCGCTGCGTCGTCCGCCGAAAGTTGTTTGCTGATGACGCGGCGCTGGTGGCATTTCCGAGCGAGAAACTGCAGAAGCTGGTGTGTATGAGTTTGGACGAGTGTGAGAAACAGCCGGGGGGGGGAACCAGTGAAAGGTGTATGGGGCCTGGTTGTAGATAAGTGGCTGTGGTTTAGGTGCATTACTACATGACAGAGTATGGACGTGAGCGAACGAGGCCTTTTCTTTGCTGCTCGTGACGCAACGCGGAAAAACTGCGAACAAGTATTGCCCCAAAAAACTTGGTGTCGCCCAGGACCTCCTTTCCAGAGGCTGCGCCGCTTCAAGTAGCAGGGAGACGATAGGATACGGTCGCGCTAGCAACTTTCACGCAAGCAGAGTCCGGTAACACACAGCCAGTATTACCCTGCTAATGGATGTAGCCTAGCATTAGGCTACAGGAGCCTTTAGAAATTGATCCTACAGTAATTACAGTTACATTCATCGTTTTATATATATATATATATATATATATATATATATATATATATATATATATATATATATATATATATATATACGCATATAGGCATGGCAGAGGTGGAGCTTGAGCCAAGAGCCGGGAGCGGATCCCTCCGGCAGACCTTACTCACGTACCACATACACCACCTCGCCTCAGGCCTGGCAGCCACCCATTACAGCTATCCTCCAGCAAACTCCCTCCTAGATTGCGGTGTTCTTGTTTCTTTCCCTTTTTTTTCGTTGCGTCTGGTGGTCAGTGAGAGCCAGCAGAGGAGAGAGAGAGCGAGAGAGAGAGAGGAGTAAGAGAGGAGAGAGAGAGAGAGAGCAGGGGCAGAGCGCTGACTGCTGCTGCTGCTGCTGCATTCACTGGCTCCATCGATCTCCGGTTGTCATAGTGACCAAAACGGCTCCAACAAGCCCTTCTTGTCACCACACCTCCTCCTCTCCTTCTCCCCCCGAACTCGTGTGTTTTGATGGTCGGGTGTGACCCAGGGAAGGGCCGGCCGTGGTGCAGCGAGCCTGGCTACATGCCGCCCTCCCTGAACCATCTCTGACGCACCCTACACCACACCTAACCAACCACCCGCCACCAGCGGAGGCGGCAGCAAGCAAGCGGCGACGTCGGCTGCTGCTGGGGCGCGAGACGGGCTGCTGCTCCTGCCGCGCGCCGCTGCCCCAAGCCACACCATTCGGTCCGTCTTCCTCACTGTGTCTCCCCCGCGCCATGACCGCCTCTCTCTCTCTCTCTCTCTCTCTCTCTCTCTCTCTCTCTCTCTCTCTCTCTCTCTCTCTCTCTCTCTCTCTCTCTATTTCTTCACACTTAAGTGTCCTTACTGCAAGCAGTAATGGCAGAAGTGGTGCGATATCACTGCAGTTGCTTGAGCCCAAAGATCTTCGTCGTGGTTTGAGCGTACGACCGCGGACGGACACCGAGGCATGTGACGGGTCAGAGACGGGACAGACAGGCAAACTGGCGTCTGCTTTCCCAGCCTGTCACCGCAGTTGGACGGGGAGGGTGGTACAGTGGTACAGTGAAAGCCGTAGTTTTCTGGTTACGAGAAATGGGTGATTAATTACATCGAACTCATTTCAATTCTGAGAAGACCTTGTCTCCTGGTTTAATTATGCATAAACCTTTTGTTTTAATAGTTATTTACGTTTTCCTCCTCACATACCAAAGATGAGGAGGGATAATTGTTTTATTTGTTTTATTTGAGACACATTAAAACCCAAAAAAATGAACGTTATTTCGAGTTTTTTTATATTTATTATTTATTACTCCAGGACCAATTTCTATGAGAGTCCTGGTGTTACCCAGGACTTCTTTCTGGAGGCTCCAGCAGCCCAAGGTTGCGCTTACTTCAGTAGCAGGGAATTGTAGACTCCCTTGAAATAAGAAGGTCTTTGACGAGACTATACTGATGATTACAGCCTCGTGAAAGTGACTTTTCGCTCGCTGTGAAACTTCGAGTAGGCGGAACCCAGTAATATATATATATATATATATATATATATATATATATATATATATATATATATATATATATATATGTGTGTGTGTGTGTGTGTGTGTGTGTGTTACGCTGGAAGTTGTACATCTTTCTGATAGCGCATGAGGGCAGTTCATACACAGACGTCAATGAAACACGTTCAGCGAACGACGTGGACAGCGATGGTCACGAGTGAGAGAGAGAGAGAGAGTCCCGATCCAGTATGACGGGTGCGAGCACTATTATTATTCCAGGAATCCCCCATCCCGGCCCTGGAACCCCAGGGGAGAGGTGATGGCGTGGTGCGGTATGTCTCCTGGAACGCCCCACGCTACCTGGAAACTGGATCAGATCCACAACGTAAAAAACAGCTCCGTTTTTTTCCTATCAGTTACGGCGGGTGACGTATTGTGAGGGGCGGGCGGCCGTTCACAGTGCGTTGGGCGAGTGTGCGCCAACCCCGGGGGCGTCTCTTCTGCTTTCTCTCTCTACGTCACTTCATTTTTTTTTTTTCTATTACCGGCAAGCAATCGGGGTTAGGATATCCGGATAGACTTGACATTCTGTATGCGTTAGGAAGATACGCTTCTCTTTCTCTCTTCTCTCTCTCTCTCTCTCTCTCTCTCTCTCTCTCTCTCTCTCTCTCTCTCTCTCTCTCTCTCTCTCTCTCTCTCTCTCTCGCGACGGCCGGATGCACCGTTGCTGGACAACACACACACTCACACACACGCACGCACACGCATTCGTGTGCATGAAACGCCCAACGGTGTCAGCACGCGCGAGTCGGGTCGTGGCGACACTCGGGCAACACATATGGAGATTAATGACCCCCACACATCCCCATTAATCATGGGGCAGCTCACTATCGCTGACCGTGACACTCTGTGTAACACACGCTAACCAGGGTGTATACCTAAACCTAACCCCCCCCCCCTCCCACCGACGCCACCGTGGCAGAACACCAGCAGAACTCAGGTACAACAGCAGAACAGACGTGGTATAATAACAGCCCCCATTTCCCCCACACATCACCACCCCCCCACACACACAGCCAGAGTATAACTTCCAACACCAAAGTGGTGTTACGCCACCGCACCCATGTTACATTACACCACCAGCACGGACCATGGGAGCAATTACTTTACACCCGCAACACGACCAAGGGAGCATTTACATTACACCAGCATCACCTCAGCGCAAGCTGTTGTGATCATGGGAGAAGACGCCAGGGGCCTCCCCATGCACGAGACACACTCTCCCTTTTCCTCCATGATCGCATACCAACACGGGGCATGGCAGAGCCGAAGCAGGAACCGCGACACCACCATACCAGCGCATATTTTGGCAGGCGCACATCCGTACCTGCCAAGTCAGGGGACGCCAGCGCGCGCGAGAACCGTGACAGCTCTTACAATCGGCATTTGCCCAAGAAACACTCGCAAGGAACGAGTGAGAGGGACAGCATCAACTTGACAAGGGGACCCAGACAAACGCCAAGAGTTGATGATGGCGGATGAATTTCAACCTGAGTTCAGGCAAAGCAGTGAGGATGGGACGCATAGAATGAGACCTCAGTGTACATTTTTTCTCGTTGGAAATTAGCTGCAGGAACCCATGTGTGAGAGGGACTCTCTTAAGTGTCGACACACTCTCTCTCTCTATCTCAAAACTGTGGCCATAGTCCCGCCTTTGGAGAATTGTGAGGGAGACACTCTGTATCTTGACAGATGTTGTACTCGCTTTCAAATACATCGATGAGGAAATTTTTCAGCCAACGGTGTCCCGTCTTATATTACGCCAAAACTAGCATACGCTTCAGGTTTGGTCACCGCGCATGATAAAGAAAGGCACGAAGAACTAATAGAGAAGGTTCAGAGGAAGGCAGCATAGATTTTGCCAGAATTAAAGAGAGATCAGTTACAGCCTACAGGTTTTCGAACTAAATTGATGATGTTGACAGTGGATTGTTAAACTAGAGGTGCAGGCATAGGATAACCAAAGGACAAGTCAATAAAAATCAAGCAGGAAACTTGGTCAAATAGATGTCGAGAAATACTTGTGAAGCTTAAGAGTGCGGGTGAATAGGAGAAACAGAAAGACACTTAGGTAAGTGTGGGTGGCATACAGAAGAGTAATTGATTGCACGGTAGCGGAGAATGTTTAAAAAAAAAAAAATGGAGCCCCTACGAATGTACAAACTCAACTTCTGATACAGTATAGATAGTTATTTACTCACACACACACACACACACACACACACACACACACACACACACATGTACACACGAGTATAGAACTCCCTCACCATGCAGCCTATACAGGAAATCAAACCCCCATAGCAACACAGACCCATGGGAGTGTAATGCACGTAGCTTGAGAGAGAGAGAGAGAGAGAGAGAGAGAGAGAGAGAGAGAGAGAGAGAGAGAGAGAGAGAGAGAGTATGGTACGGGGGAGGGGAGAGACGTGTGTCAGCAGGGTCCATGGCAACACACCCCAGCGATGACGAGTGAGGGAGGAGGTTTGGAGGAGCAAGTTGCGAAGGAGGAAGTGAACTTTGGACAATGTGGTGCCGGCGATGGCGGCCGGACCCATTACTGCAGTTTATTGGGGAGGGAAGGGGAGGGGTCGCCTCTCTGAGGAGGCTCCCACAGCCTCTCCCTCCCTCTCTCTTACTCGCGAACTTCGTAGTGGTGAGGCAGTGTAAAGAAAAAGATGTAACTCCCTCGAGGGATCTGGAATTCGGTTAGCATTTGGGGGAATCTCTTGCTCCGATTTCTGTCGAAGGTCTTCATACCGGTGGACGTGGCTAGCTTCCCCGAGCACTGCAGGTGCCTCATAAGGACAGAGGGATATTTAGATAGATAGATAGATAGATACACATGCGTGTGTGTGGATGTTGCCGTGCTTTGCCTTGAAGTTTGATTACACAGCAAGTGAAAAGTCGCTTTCCGTCGAGAGGCTGTGTCATTGGGAGTGAGGTCTCGTCCGAGGACTTAATCACTCCAGAGGAGTCTACATTTCCCTGCATCTGGCAGTAGCGCAGACCTGGGCATCAGGAGCCTTTAAAAAGAAAGGGGACCTCGTTAACGCCGGAACCCCCTCTTCATAGAAATTGGTCCTGGGGTAATTATGAATAGTTTAATTGTTGGACGGGTGTGTAAAAGTTGGTATTTTAGATTTTCAATTTTAATTTTGTCTCTTATTCAAGAGACAGCCATACTATTTCCCCTTTTTATTTTTCTTTACGGAACTTTATTACATTCTCGATGTCTTTCTCTAGTACAGGCCGTAGGTTAGATAAGACTTACCTTTCACTTCCATTCTTGTGTGATGGTTTCAGTGTCCTCTTATGTAATTTCTTTTACGTATGATGGTGCAAGATTCACGTCCTTAACACTACTTTTTTTTATGTCTGTGTTCTTTCAAACACGACCCATATTTGCTGTTGAAGACCACCTTCCTACCAACACTGTCCAGAGCCTCGTAGCCTGCAAGTGTTCCACCCAGTGACTCGCCTCATATTCCCTCTCATGGTTTTACCCACTGCTTCCTCCACTCCCCGAGTGCTTGAAGCATTCCTCCGGGTCCTCTCCATCCAAACTTACACGCTGACAATCCTCTCTCAACCTCCCCCCTGTGCTGCACAACATTACATCAAGTTTTTGCTTACTCTCAACTTTATCCTGTCACGCACTCCGCCAGATTCCTGTCCTGTCACCTGCTTTTGTAGCGTCTCTCTCTCTCTCTCTGTTGTCTACCAGAGCTGTTTCATCTGTGAAGAGCAGCTGGTTCACACCTTACATAACCCCCACCACACACACACACACACACACACACACACACACACACACACACACACACACACACACACAGTTCATACTTCTATCTACCTGCTACTCCATTCCTTCCTTGAACAACTTAAACAACTATGGTGACATTACTTCTCCTTGATGTAGACCCACCTTTTCTGGGAACCACTCCCCCACGTCCCTGCATACACACATGACTTCTTTTCCCGGAAAAAAAAAATATCCTCTTCGCTGCATTTTAGTAACTTTCCACGAACTCGATATATTCGCAGCACCTTGTGCGAGGCATCTCCTTCAACCTTGGAATACGCTTTTTTTTTTCCCCCGATTCATTTATGGCGCATCTTCCAGGTACTTGTAACACATACTCTTCCAACCAGATACCTTGGATTACACCCATTACCT
The DNA here is from genome assembly GCF_036320965.1 of Panulirus ornatus. Taxonomy (NCBI): domain Eukaryota; kingdom Metazoa; phylum Arthropoda; class Malacostraca; order Decapoda; family Palinuridae; genus Panulirus; species Panulirus ornatus. Next base: position 6,898,373 of record NC_092273.1, read on the forward strand.
ATCCTGATACCACGGTGCTCCTGCTCAGCCAGGTGTTCTCTGCATGCCACCACCACCCTCGTAATTATCATTCTCCCATACATTTTACCTGGTAGGCTTAGAGACCTTGTACCCTGTATGCTGGACGTTCTCTGTCTCTCTTTCTCTGCCATTCTCTGCCATTCTTCACTCAGTCTCTCTCGGTATCTCTGCACACAGACCACTCCTGCAGACCCACTCACTTGCACTTCTTTCACACGTGTGTCATTTCCCCTTCCGTGTACCCATCACAAACTTTCACTCTCGCCTCCACCAAGAAATAATCACATATTCCATGCTCCGCCCATCTAAGCCCGTTCACATCCAGCAACCTCTCCTTTCCTTTGCTTGTTAATTACGATGTAATCCTATAAGGCACATTGACCCCGACCCTCTTCATCCAGGTATGCCAGGTTCACCTGGCCAAAGACCCCATATAACGTTTTTCCCTCACTTAACGCCAGTCAACTAATGTCATATGTCGTCCCTCCATTAATATTTTCGCGTTCCTGTCTTCTTTAAAACTGCTGGTCCAATTTGGACTAGATTTAGCAAGGATATTCCTGGGTTATTCATTTTCAAAATCCTGTCCTGTGATCCCGACCACCACAAAACCTGCTTCCTTTCTACACACATGCATGCACTTGCAGCTACCTCTCCAATGTATGCCAGTCAATCCAGTAATGCACAGAGAGGTCTCTGGGGCCTGGTTGTGGGTAGGGAGGCTATGGTTTCCATGCAGCGTACAGGAAGGACAGCTTGAAAGTGGTTGTGAGCGAATGAGGCCATTCTTTCGTCTGTTCCTGACGCTACTTTGCTGCTGGCGCAGCGAACGGCAAATCGGTAACGGACTGTCCTTCGAAGAACCCAACCCCTTATTCCTGCCTGGTGATCCAGCTTCTTAATCAGCCTCCCGTACGGTACAGCGTCAAATACTTTCTGGTAGTCCAGATACTGAACTCACTCTCTCGTAAAAAAAATCTAAGAAGTTCGATTCTCACGCCCTTCCTTCACCCTGAACCCATGTTGCCTCTCAGTAAGGTAATTTCTCCTCTGCAGGAAGTCATCCAATTTGCTTTTGGATTACCTTTAACAGTACCTAATACCTAATAGACGACACTCGTCAATGGAGCTGGTCTGTAGCTCGGTGCCTATTCCCGTTGTCCTTTCTATAAGACGAGTATGAAGTTTGACCCCCTTTTTTTTTTGACTCCTTTGGCAGTTTGCCTACACCAGCAACTGTGAACTTCAAGAAGTTTGTGAAGTGTTATCGAGCCAGCTTTGACCCATGCGTACTTTCTAAAGGATTCCCATCCTTATATATATGGGTCAGGACCCTTTATAATGCTGTTAGTGTTTTCTCTAGTTATCTCAAGTGTTTTTTTCTGGCCTCCTTCCCATTCCATCTTATTGTTTCTGTGGAACATGAGGTCTTAAAAGTGTGGGAACACTTTAAACTTTTCATTTAGCTCCTCATATTATCCATACGTCATCCTCTTCAACTCTGAATTTCTTTGTATGATTGACTGCTTTATAACTGACGATGAATTTGTGGGAAAGTTTTGGATTTTCCTCGACCCTGTCCACAGTATTCCCTCACGGGGTTTCTTTGTTGTTCCCTTCTTGTCACTCTCTGTATGACCCCAAAAAGCAAACATAACAATAACCAGTCGGTAGATCCCAGTATGTCCTGAGTATAAACACCCATTTTTTTTCCCCCTGCTTTCTTTAACTACAGAAATTGCTTATTGCAATGCTGTAGCCTCTGGTAATCTTCTAATGAGCATTTCTACCTTCCCTTTCCATCTTTATCTGCTGTACGATTCTCCTTCAGATCAGTGATATTACCTCCTGTCAACCTCCTGGTTTACCAGTCTATTTTGAGCCTTCCTCCACCGTCTATCGCTTCATCAATCTCTTTGTCTCATGCTTTGTAATCTCCCTTTTTCGGTAACAAGCGCAGTTCCTGTGTGCTCTCCACTTTGCGAAGCCTTTACCCCCACCGTACCATAAACATTTTCTCAATATTTCCGCCTGGAACAGTGCATTATCTATTTCAATGGCCCACTGCAACCGTCTTCTTGCTCTGGGTCTTTTGATCAACGCCAGAAAACGTTCCTGCTCCCCCTCTTCCCTCCATCCATACTAATTTGAGTAGTGTCTGTACTTTGTCTTAACTGGCGTTCCCTCTTGTTCAACAAGCCTTTACGACATGCAGACTAGACCCGTCAGACCTCCTCTTTTTTTTTCCTCCCCCAGTCACCCAACCTTCTTTTCTAAGAGTATATATGTGTCTGCTGAATCTCCCCTCAGCTGAATTGATTCAGTGTTCATTCCCTGTAATGGAATTACAGTCGAACTCCCCCGAAGTCTTCTTATTTCCCCACTTGATGACACTTTTCTCGCCGCCTTCGTCTCCTCCTCTTCTATCTGTCTGTTCCTGTCTCTCGGTAATTTCTCTTCTCCTCTCCTGCCTTATGGCCCCCCTGTCGATTGATCGTAAATGTCCTCCGTAGTCCCCCCTTCCTCTGGATCAGACCCCCTACCTTCCTTTACTCTTCTCTCTTCCATTCTTGACAGATTTAAGGCTTTACATCCCTTCCGTGCATCACGGCTGTCTTCATTCTGCTCTCAACTTCGGAGTTTGTCCAGATTCCCGCGTAAGTTGGTGCAGTCGTTGCATTCCCTTATTGTCCTCCTCTAGACCTTCTGTATTATGGAACTTGCTGTATTTACCTTTATTTGCACCTGTACGGGGTGGGAGTCTCTTACAGTCATGGGGGGGGGGGTTACTTATTTTGTTTGAACTACTATAAAAGACCTTGAATTTATATTTGCTGTCTGCATTAAGTACTTCTTTACATCACAAATTGTTAACAAGTTAATAGTTTGATTTCATGGTATCTTCTCTGGTTCCTCGATCTCGGCACACCTCGCAGAATTGTTTACTGTTCTTGTTATAGACCTGTTTTAAAATCAGTTAGGCTATGAACGGGTCACTCCTGATTCTTCTCTCTTCCAAGGTGGGCAAATTCAAAGCCTCTTGCCTTTCCCTGTGATTTGATTTTCGTACCGTCTCCTCTGGGCCTTCTCTATTAGCTCTTTTGTGCTGCTTCTTCTTCTTCAGGTGCTGTGACCAAACTTGAGAAGCATATTTGAATTTTGGTCTTATATCAGAATGGAACAGCTTCTTCAATGTTTATCCATATATTTGAATGCTATTCTTATGTTTCCGTATGTGTGTGTGTGTGTGTGTGTGTGTGTGTGTGTGTGTGTGTGATTAGTATTTACGTTACGGGAAGAAAGTTTTACACTTGTGTTGCCCCTTGTATATACACCCATTTATTATAAACATGGACATAAGCAAATGTGTATGTAAATGTATATGTATAATTATGTACATGTATATATTTTATGATTATGTATGTTTTCCCCATACTTCTCAAGTATCTTCTGCTGGTAAACCTGTCTTCAGCAGCACCAGCGTTCCGCAGGGTTCTGTCCTGTCTCCTCCTCTCTTCCTTCCATTCATTCTTTGAAGACTCAAGACTCCGCTCGCTTTTGCTCGCCATTATCATCATCATCATCATCATCATCATCATCATCATCATCATCATCATCATCCTCTTCCTGACCTACGTCTTGTCTCGTCAGGGTAAGGTTTAGCACTGGGGCATAGGTGATATAGTTTCTCGCCTCTGAAACATAGCTTCTCTCACGAAATGTAATGGTTCTCGCTCCTTTCTCTCGTTTTCTCTGATGCCATCGGGTATTAGAGGGGGTACTGGACTTTTCGTCTGAGTGAGGTTACGCTACTAGTGAGAAGTTACCTTTGGTGAGGCTAAATCATCGAGAGTAATGGTCTCGTCAAAGAGATTCTCACTCCAAAAGGAGTCCAACACTCCCGTGCGACTGGACGTAGCGCAGCCTTGAAGCAGAAGTTCCTGGAAAATGGGTTCTGGGGTAACTCGAAGACCCATTGAAAAAAAAAGGGGGCCCTGGAGCTATCGTAAACCAATCGCTAATGAATATATATATATATATATATATATATATATATATATATATATATATATATATATATATATATATATATATATATATGCAAAGAACTTCAGAATGGGAGGAACAGCGGATGTGTGTAATCAGGTGTTTGAGAAAGAGGAACTTGTCTGTGGCATTTATAGATTTAAAGAAAGCGTGTGATAGGGTTTGATAGAGATGCTCTGCGGAAGGTGTCACAGATATATGGTGAGAGGAGACCTGCCAGAAGCAGTGGAGTTTTTATCGAATGAATAAGGCGTAAGTACGAGTAGGAAGAGAGGAGGGTGAGTGGGTTTAGGTGAAGCTGGGTCTGCTGTAAGGATGCGTGATGTCACCATGGCTGTTGCTGTAAGGATGCGTGATGTCACCATGGCTGTTTGATTTGTTTATGGATGGTGTGATGAGGAAGCTGATATTCTTAAGGGTCTTGGAGAGAGGAAGTAGGACTGTAGGCTGTTTGGGCTGGGAGCGTCTTGGAGGTGAGCCATTTGTCTGTTGTTGATACGTCGCTGTTTAGAGATCCGAGTGAGAAACGGTAGAAGCTGGTGACGGAGTTCGGGAGAGTGTGTGAAAGAAAAAGAGTTGGGAGTGAAGTGAATGAAAGCAAGGCTATTGGGTTAAGCTATGATAAGAGGTTAGTTGATTAGAGAGAACGTTGGAGTTTATATGCTTTGAGTTTGTAAGGGGGAGGGGAGGGGATATGTGAAGCAAGGGTCCGTTTTTTAGTACTACCATGGAGAGGGTGGGTGGTAGTTTTTTGGGTTATGGAGTGGCTTGAAGGTGAAGAGTTTAGTACTGTTGCTTGGCAAAAAGAAAAAAATAGGTGCCTTGCATACTGAGGTAAAATTGCATTAGATGTATTTTTGTTTAATTTTGTAGGTGTGGAATGTTTGTGGCTACATTGTTTTGCCTGTGGTTTGCAACTTCCCTGTTGTATTTGCTCTTTGGACAGGATTAGGGTGACCACTGGGCGGGTGAAACGTGGTTCTTGGATGGAGTGGATGAATTAGAACGGATGTTATGTTTACTGGTCCAGATCTTGAACAGCAGCGCTCAGGAAGCCGGCCGCGTCCACTGGCTTAAGTCATAATGAGCAGTGATGTTGTGTGTCTCTGTGGGGGAGGAGAGAGTTCGGTACATGTGAGCAGTTGAGTGTTTAGTGTCTTCGTTGTGGTAGACGAGGTTGAATCGTTGTGGTGATGTGAGGAGAGGAGTAAATGGGAGAGGGTATAACTCGTGTATGACTGGGGAGCGTGGTTTCTGATGGGTTTGTGTGTCTGTCTGTCTGGTGGTGGGTCGGTGTTTTAACGCCTCATTCTCAATGTGCATCTTGTAGTATTGTATCACGCCTGGTCATATACGCCAGGTTGTCATACCCTGGAGGTCGGTCTCCTGCCGTCGTTTTCAGAGGTCATAATTCAGGGGTCACTCTCCCATTTTGCATAGCGAGGCTTCGGAAAACCCTCGACCAACGCTATTTTACGCATCGAAGTTCCCCAAATCTTACAACTATTATGTCAATAGATTTGATATACGCATCATACAACCCCAAGTAAATTCGTTTTTGCTCTCCATACAGATCGTGTATTACTATTTTATTCTCGCACAGTTTGAAATATTTATGAATTTGTAGAGTTTCAAAATTCAGCGTATATCGTTTTTCTTTGTTAATTTTAAAGTTACGTCACTGTCTCCCAGATTGCATGTGGATGGTGGGCAGATGAGTTGTCTACCACCAGTGACTTATCAGGGTAATGCTTGGGTAAGTAAATAAAGCAAGTATAGTTTTAAATAATTTATTTAAGGGGGACTCCCCGGTAGCTGGGATCAATAATGAATGTTGGCGAGAGCGGCGGACAGATGGCAGCACCGGGCGGCGACGCAGCCACCAGCGCCGTCTCTGCAGTGACGACAGACTCACGAACTTGCCCCTCCTACAAACATTACCACCCTTCGTCTCCATAAATCTCTCACATTTGGGAGATCTGTTATTCTTATTCGTATTCCTCATCCATTTCCCAAACGTCCCCACCTCGTCCTTAAGTTTGGAAGGCCCCCTCGCTTGTCTTTACTCGGTTCCATCTTTGTAACCAGACCCGTGAACGAATTCTGCTTCATAAAGGGGAACCATCATTCCCTCAGATCTTTATTCCTGTCAGACTGATTTGGTACACTGTGTGTAGCGCGCTGGAATCAAAACATGACCCAATTACACCGCCTACATTAGGATACTGGAGTTGTTATTGCTGTATTATAAACGTATGGAGTCATATATCCCACTGACTGGCCTTGATTTATCTGTAGCCTTGAGCTCGCGCGCATGCACGCCCTTGAATGCACATGGAGAGGGGACACCATGGGTGTCAAATGTCAATTTTCGAAATGCAGGGATAGTGAGTAATCACGAACACGAGTGTGATTACTGTTTGTGTTGCCCCTACTCATATATATATATATATATATATATATATATATATATATATATATATATATATATATATTTGAGAGTTCTGATGTTATCCATGACCTTAATTAAAGCTCCTGGAGCCCAAAGCTGCGCTACGTCCAGTATTGTGGGGAAATGGTAAACCCCTTTGGGATGAGATACACCCTCGACAATGATGACTTTTTACTCGCTATGTAATCTCTTGCTGACAGATTCTGGTAACACCTGTATATACTCATTGTTTTTCACCCAGGACCTCTTTTTTTTCCAAGAGCTCCTGCAATTCCAAGGCTGCGCTCCTTCCATTAGCAGGGAAGTTATGGACTCCTTTGAAGAGAAGTTACTTCTTCGACGAGACTATTCCTCCCTCCCGTCATTTCAGAGCAAATGATGCAGCTTCACCGAAGATGGCCTAATCATTGGTGGCTCAACCACAAGCAGGTAGAATCTGACAGGTTTGATATATTAATTTTTCTCAAATGAAGTCTTCCTTGCTTCTGTGGGGAATGACAGTCAAGGGATTACGGTAAACATCTTTTAAAAACTCATTCCATATTAACTCGTCAATGAGGATAACTGCGGGAATGAATTATAATATAATATTTTAAGATATACAGATTAAATAATATTCGTTTTTTTTAATGACGAAAGACAGCATATGTAAAGAAATTACCGATATTATTGCATATTACGAAAAATGTACCCTTCCGTACGCCACTGAACGGCCGCCATGTTGCTTCGCGTGGCTTTGGATGTAAACAGTGAATCCTTTGTGTGTGTGTTACGAGATACAGGAACATAACCTTGACCGGGATGGTTATCAAACGCATTAATTCGAGGTCCATAAGTATTAATTCGAGCCCCAAGTAGACACCCACGTCCGAACTCGCCCACCATATATGCAAAACTGGGACGAAGTGTGAGGTTCAAACATAATGAGGCAAGTTGGCATTCGCTGCTGTATAATAAAGCGATAATATGCATATCTACATTCTACAGGCAAGTTTCTTTTTTGTTACGTTACACCATCATTGTCTTTGTATTTCGATATGTGAACCTATTACACTTCATAGAATCCGAATAAGCGCCAGGTGAATGTTTTTGGGGGTAAGCCCTCCACAGAAGAGGTCATTTTTCCTTCTAATGTCCTAAGGTCCTCCCGTTCCTTTATCATTTGCGAGATTTCAGTAAAAGTGGTACGAATGCATCGCCTCAGCTGACCAGTGTTGATTTTGAATGTTATTTTTTTTACCTCCATTTCCCTCTTGCTTCAAAGCCCAGCCCATGTTAGGAAAACTTAGATGTGGAGTGAATGGGTGGGACGCCTCAAATCCCACACCCTAAACTTAATTCCCATCATCTAGATGGAAAGGTGGCGTCCGTAATCATGGATTTTACCCTGCTATACCTTTGCATAAGGTCTATACTGTTATACCCACCTTACATAATGTATGCACTGTTATACCCATCCTACATAATGTATGCACTGTTATACCCATCCTACATAATGTATGCACTGTTATACCCATCCTACATAATGTATGCTCTGTTATACCCATCCTACATAATGTATTCAAAGTTATACTCATCCTACATAATGTATGCTCTGTTATACCCATCCTTCATAATGTATGCACTGTTATACCCATCCTACATAATGTATGCATTGTTATACCCATCCTACATAATGTATGCTCTGTTATACCCATCCTACATAATGTATGCATTGTTATACCCATCCTACGTAATGTATGCTCTGTTATACCCATCCTTCATAATGTATGCACTGTTATACCCATCCTTCATAATGTATGCACTGTTATACCCATCCTTCATAATGTAAGCTCTGTTATACCCATCTTACATAATGTATGCTCTGTTATACCCGTCTTACATAATGTATGCACTGTTATACCCATCCTTCATAATGTATGCACTGTTATACCCATCCTACATAATGTATGCATTGCTATACCCATCCTACATAATGTATGCATTGTTATACCCATCCTGCATAATGTATGCACTGTTATACCCATCTTACGTAATGTATGCTCTGTTATACCAATCCTACATAATGTAAGCTCTGTTATACCCATCCTATATAATATATGCAGTCATACCCATCCTACATAATGTATGCTCTGTTATACCCGTCTTACATAATGTATGCACTGTTATACCCATCCTTCATAATGTATGCACTGTTATACCATCCTACATAACGTATGCTTTGTTATACCCATCTTGCATAATATAAGCATTGTTATACCCATCTTACATAATGTATGCACTGTTATACCCGTCCTGCGTAATGATGCACTGTTATACCCATCCTACATATTATATTCACTATTATACTCATCCCAGCTTTGCATGTAATTAACAATTCACAATTACCAATTTCAACTGTACAGGGAGAGCGATATCCACTCACAGGTGCCCATTGAACATTTCCTATTATCGAACTACTTTTTAAACTTGTGTATGCTGACCATAATTACAATGTTTTCCTTTGATATGTTCAATTCACCCAGTACTCTTACACCTTAAAAGTACTTCGTCATCAGAAGTACTTCCTTACATCCTGAATGTTAATTTTATTTCTTCATGTTGTGTCCTCTGGTTGTCCTACCCCTACGTCTTTCTTATGCCATCTTTTTGCTCTTTTGAACCTTCTTTATTTAGTTTTGTGCATTTTTAGGTGCGGTGATTAGACTTGAGAAGCATATTATATTTTGTTCGTTATTTAGGATGTAACAAGCATGCTGAATGTTTTCTTACCCTTATACTTGAATGGTATTCTAATATTTGCTAGTTTTACTCTTCTCTTAATGGGGTACTCTAGTGACAAGTTAGGGACAATTGTGACTCCTAGGTCCCTCTCACGGATTTCTTTTGCTTATTTCCTTCCATATGATATTGAAAATGAGATCTTTGTTCATTGTATCCCATCCTCATTACTTCTCAATAATCTGTTTTGATTTCACCAACCATTTATGTATTCAACCAACTTTTGAGTCTGTCTAGGTTTCACTCGTAAGTTGATGAGTCCCCCTCGGGTGGTATCCAGACTTTAGACAGGGAAAGGCAACTTGTACATGTCTTGAGAGTTTAGATTCAGATGGGTGCATATGTGGTGAAGTGGTGTTTAAAACTAGGTTGGGAGAGCATTTATTTAGTGCTTGTTGGGTTTTTTTAGTATGTGTTTTGTCACTATTGTGTTTTTTGGGAAGGGAAGGTCTGTTAGTATAGGTCATTGAAGCATGAGACGGGTAAGTTTTATATTTCTGCTGAGGGGTTAGCTGATGGTAATGAAATGGTATCAGTGGGAAGGGTCTACTGCTGTTGCAAAGAACTAAGTGCTGAATATATTGAGATGCAATTGTTGTGGAAGTATTTTTGGTCTTATGCAGATGGTGAAAGAGGCCAAGTATTACCCAGGACCGTTCTAGAGGATCCTACAGCCCAAGGCTGTCCTACTTCCATTAGCAGGGAAATGTAGACTTGTTTGGAATGAGAAGTTTTAGGAAAAGGCAGTACT
>NC_092273.1:6913424-7018424 GCF_036320965.1 Panulirus ornatus
CTAATTGCTGTTTCCCATGCCAGAGAAGTAGCACCAGGAAACAGACTAAGAATGGCCCATCCACTCATATACACACACATATATATATTTTTTTTTTTTTTTTTTTTTTTATACTTTGTCGCTGTCTCCCGCGTTTGCGAGGTAGCGCAAGGAAACAGACGAAAGAAATGGCCCAACCCCCCCATACACATGTACATACACACATCCACACACGCAAATATACACACCTACACAGCTTTCCATGGTTCACCCCAGACGCTTCACATGCCTTGATTCAATCCACTGACAGCACGTCAACCCCTGTATACCACATCGCTCCAATTCACTCTATTCCTTGCCCTCCTTTCACCCTCCTGCATGTTCAGGCCCCGATCACACAAAATCCTTTTCACTCCATCTTTCCACCTCCAATTTGGTCTCCCTCTTCTCCTCGTTCCCTCCACCTCCGACACATATATCCTCTTGGTCAATCTTTCCTCACTCATTCTCTCCATGTGCCCAAACCATTTCAAAACACCCTCTTCTGCTCTCTCAACCACGCTCTTTTTATTTCCACACATCTCTCTTACCCTTACGTTACTTACTCGATCAAACCACCTCACACCACACATTGTCCTCAAACATCTCATTTCCAGCACATCCATCCTCCTGCGCACAACTCTATCCATAGCCCACGCCTCGCAACCATACAACATTGTTGGAACTACTATTCCTTCAAACATACCCATTTTTGCTTTCCGGGATAATGTTCTCGACTTCCACACATTTTTCAAGGCTCCCAAAATTTTCGCCCCCTCCCCCACCCTATGATCCACTTCCGCTTCCATGGTTCCATCCGCTGACAGATCCACTCCCAGATATCTAAAACACTTCACTTCCTCCAGTTTTTCACCATTCAAACTCACCTCCCAATTGACTTGACCCTCAACCCTACTGTACCTAATAACCTTGCTCTTATTGACATTTACTCTTAACTTTCTTCTTCCACACACTTTACCAAACTCCGTCACCAGCTTCTGCAGTTTCTCACATGAATCCGCCACCAGCGCTGTATCATCAGCGAACAACAACTGACTCACTTCCCAAGCTCTCTCATCCCCAACAGACTTCATACTTGCCCCTCTTTCCAAAACTCTTGCATTTACCTCCCTAACAACCCCATCCATAAACAAATTAAACAACCATGGAGACATCACACACCCCTGCCGCAAACTTACATTCACTGAGAACCAATCACTTTCCTCTCTTCCTACACGTACACATGCCTTACATCCTCGATAAAAACTTTTCACTGCTTCTAACAACTTGCCTCCCACACCATATATTCTTAATACCTTCCACAGAGCATCTCTATCAACTCTATCATATGCCTTCTCCAGATCCATAAATGCTACATACAAATCCATTTGCTTTTCTAAGTATTTCTCACATACATTCTTCAAAGCAAACACCTGATCCACACATCCTCTACCACTTCTGAAACCACACTGCTCTTCCCCAATCTGATGCTCTGTACATGCCTTCACCCTCTCAATCAATACCCTCCCATATAATTTACCAGGAATACTCAACAAACTTATACCTCTGTAATTTGAGCACTCACTCTTATCCCCTTTGCCTTTGTACAATGGCACTATGCAAGCATTCCGCCAATCCTCAGGCACCTCACCATGAGTCATACATACATTAAATAACCTTACCAACCAGTCAACAATACAGTCACCCCCTTTTTTAATAAATTCCACTGCAATACCATCCAAACCTGCTGCCTTGCCGGCTTTCATCTTCCGCAAAGCTTTTACTACCTCTTCTCTGTTTACCAAATCATTTTCCCTAACCCTCTCACTTTGCACACCACCTCGACCCAAACACCCTATATCTGCCACTCTGTCATCAGACACATTCAACAAACCTTCAAAATACTCATTCCATCTCCTTCTCACATCACCACTACTTGTTATCACCTCCCCATTTACGCCCTTCACATATATATATACACATAAATTCCCATGCACACACATATACATACATATACATTCACATAGACATAGACATATATACACATGTACATATTCATACTTGCTTGCCTTCATCCATTCCCGGCCCTACCCCACCCCACAGGAAAACAGCATCGCTACCCCCTAAAAAGGCGACATTATTTCACACTCATTTGCTAGCTGTCATGTGTAATGCACCGAAACCACAGCTCCCTACCCACATCCAGGCCCCACAGACTTTTCCATGGTTTACTCCAGACATTTAACGTGCTCTGATTCAGTCCATTGACAGCATGTCACCCCCGGCATACCACATTGTTCCATTTCACTCTATTCCTTGCACACCTCTCACCCTCTTGTATGTTCAGGCTTGGATCACTCAAAATCTTTTTCACTCCATCCTTCCACCTCCAGATTGGTCTCCTGCTTCTCCTTGTTCATGACACCTATATCCTCTCTGTCAATCTTTCCTCACTGATTCTCTCCATATGTCCAAACGATTTCAACACACCCTCTTCTGCTCTCTTAACCACACTTTTTCTGTTTCCACACATCTCCCTTACCCTTTCATAACTTATATTCCTTGTATTCTCTCACCCTCCTGTATATGTATATTATCCCTGGGGATTTGAGAGAAAGAATACTTCCTGTGTATTTCTTGCATGTCGTAGAAGGTGACTAAAAGGGAAGAGAGTGGGGGGCTGGAAGTCCTCCCCTCCTGTTTTTTACTTTTCCTGAGAAAATGGAACAGAGAATGGGGCTAAGTGAGGATATTCCCTCCAAGGCTCTGTCCTCTGTTCTTAACGCTTCCTCTAATGCGGGAAATGGCGAATATGTATGAAATATATATGTGTGTGTGTGTTGAAGGATTCTGCCCGTACTACGTTAGAATGTTAGTGAAAAGTCACCTTTGGTGTGGCTATACCATAGGAAGTGCAGTCTCGTCTAAGAATTTCTCTCCCCAAAGGAGTCTACGTTTCCCCGCTGCTGGAAGCAGCACAACCTTGGGCTGCAGGAGCCTTTAGGAAAGAAATTGGTCCTGGGACAGTTACAGATAGAAAATGAATATATTTTTCATTTATGATTACGACGACTCCTTTCTAAGAAAGGGCACTTTTGTTATTCAGGGGCTCTTGCAGCTGTAAGGCTACACTACACCACTAGCAGATGAGCGATGAATTTCTTTGTAGTAAGTTCTTTGACAAGACTATTCCCTGTGATAGAGCCTCACTAAAGTTGACTTTTCACTCGCATTGTAACCTTCTGCAGCAAAATCAATACAAAAATATATATATCTTTTTTTCATACATGATTGCCATTTCCTGCATTAGTGAGGTAGCACCAGGAACAGACAAAGAAAGGCCACATCTTCCCCACTCTTTCTGTCATGTAATGCACCAAAACCATACCTCCCAATCCACAACTAGACCCCATAGAACTTTCAGTGGTTTACCTCAGACACTTCTTCTCCCTTGGTTCAGTCCACTGATAGCACGTCAACCCCAGTATACCATGTTACAGTCCACTCTATCCCTCCTGCATGCTCAGGTGTCATTTGCTTAAAATATTTTTCACCTCATCCTTCCATATCCAATTTGGTGGTGCTGGACTCGGCCTGCTTGAGGTTGCACGGCAAGTGAAGCTTCCTTTGGCAAGGCTGCATAATTAGGAGTACAGTCTTCATCAAATAATTTATCACACGAGTTCATGCTTCCCTGCTATTGGAAGTAGTGCAGCCTAAGGTTGTAGGAGCAAACAGAAAGTCCTAGATATTACACCAAGACTCTTTATTAGAAAGTGGTCCTGGAGTAATTAGGAATGAATATAGATATACCTAAGTATAAATCTATGTGAAACTGTGTGGAAAAAAAATGTTTTTTACATTTGCAGCCCACCTACCTTCATGTGGTCCATTCAAAAGCCTACTACACCCATATAGAATAAACTAGACTATTTGTTAGGGGGGTTTCTTTACTTGTGGATAATGTAGTATATATATGTTTTGTAAGGAAAAATTCTTTTCTAAATTTATATATTTTTGCGCACAGGATTGTCCCTTAGGATCAGTTGCGCAGTTTAAGGGTTAAGAGGGTGATGGTAGACTTCTATGGTGATGCAGACGTTGTTGTGAGTGAGCCATTGTCCTAATTGCATGATGTAGTGTTGCATGTTTGTTGTTGCCTGGATAGTGTCAGGGTGCTGTTATGTGACTTTGAAGTCATCTGAACATGAGGGGACTTTACACTGTGGTTTGCAGGAGGTGAAGGAGTGCATGGGAACGAAGGGTAATGGAAGGCTCATTGGCCTATGTATAGGTTATTTGTGTATAACTTCTCTGTTTACCTGTTTCTAGTCTTAAGTGGATAAGGTAAGAATAGAACAGTAAGAATGCTTTCTGCCCACTCCACTCCCTCTAGCAACAACAGTCAACAGGGAAGAAATTGAAGAAAAATTATATGAATGCAAATCATGCCTGCATGGTATTTGACCAAATATAACAATAGGGAAAATCCTACAATATCTTACTACGCTTTCCCCTTTTGCACTACACTATGTTCCTAGGGTGTGGAATGAGGAAAAGGATTTAATGTATATGTTTATTATTTCTTGTATTTGTTTAACAGATAACTGAGCTGATGAGAAACTTGTGTAACTGGATTTTTGATGGTAATAATAATCTTTGCATTAACATTTAAGTGTAACTTATTTTAGTGTTCATTGTGTTCACAATCTTTCTCCCATGTCATAACTGCATCTTTTAGTATTTAGTTTTCTTCCATTTTTCCCAGTACCTATATTTTCTTGTACTTCAAAAATGTCCTTGTGATTAACAATATGGAATATATTCAAAATTTTGAACACTTGTGTCAGGTCATAGTGAAGTCTACATTTCTTTAGAGGAAAAAGATATAATCTTCTTGGTCTCTTTTTGTACAGCAGATTTCTCAGAGCTGGAATGAGCTTTATTGCTTGTCTTTGTACTGGTTCCTGTTTTTCTTCATCCTTTTTGAAGTTTGGGGACCAGAATCAGACTGCTCATTCAAGGTTGTGGTCGTATAAGGGTGCTGAAAAGTCTGAACTATTTCTGTTGTTTAGTAGCAATTGTTCCTAGCTGTGAAACCTAGAAGGTGGTTTCCTTCTTGTTTTCTTTTATACACTGTTTAGTATATTTCGGATTATTACTGATAACTCCAAGATCCTTCTTGTTTACTTCAGATGATGGATTCCCAAATATTTGAAAACCATATTTAGTATTCTTCTCTCCAAAGTTCAAAGTTCATAATATTACATTTGTTTACAATAAATTTCTTCTGCCTTTTGTCAACCATTGTGTTAATTTGCAAATATTTATTTGAAATTTCATAATCTTGGTCATTTGTAGCTCTACCCTTTAATTTTTTCTTTGGCAGATTTGGATATCTTAGATACAAGACCCAATTCAGGATTATTAATGTTATTATGAAAAGAACAGGGCCAAGGAGCGATCCCTGTGGCACACTACTCATCATGTTCAGCCTGTCACTAATCCATGCACATAGTCCATCCCCTACTTCATATGACTTTGATATACATCACAGGCTTTTTTGTGATACTGTATTAAATGCCTTTTGAAAGTTTAGGTACTTTTTGTGTCCCAGTTGGCATGTATAACAGAAAAATTCTAGTAGATTTATTAGACAACATCTTTTGTTGTGAAAACCATTTTAGTATTTCATGACTCTTAATTTCCTTTACGTTTAAGTTTTCATCATCAGACCCTTAAAACATTTTTTGTGGTTGAGGAATGCATCATTCTTCTCCAATCCAAAGGATTTATTTAGCATGAGGGCTGTTTCCTTGTCGTCATCAGTTATTTTACCATGTTTGGTTATTTGTGGTCCTGTTGTATCTTTTACATTCTTCCTTTGTCTTACATACTTGAAGAATTCCTTGGGTTTATTTTTAACATTTATGGGAATTCGTATTTCATGTTCATGTTTACTTTTTCCTATTAGCTTTTTACATTCTTCTGGTATATCACTAGCTCTTGGTGACTTTCGTTGTTTTCCAATATCTTAAACTTCTCATGAATCTTGTGGCAAATTAGCTCATTGATTGTCTTAAGTCATCCAGGCCAGTTTTGAGTTTGCATTGGCTCTTTTCATCTTTTTGGTACATCTCCATTCTCAGTAAAAAAAAGTATACGTGATTTATTTTTAGAAATACTCCACGTCTTTTCCACTGTATTGATATCATGGAGTTTTATCCATATACTGTTGTTAATCTTTTGTACTATTTTCTCCAAGTTAACTCTTCTGTAATCTTGGATCAAGAGTTTATTATTGTTAATTTCAAATCTTGTATTTTCCTCTAGTCTAATAATATTACGGTGGCTGTTTGTCAGAGCCTCATCTACCCTGCAGAATTTGATCAAGTCTCTGTTGGTGGTGAGCGCAAGCTGAAGAATATTTTTGCCCTTTGTTGGTTTACTAATTAGCTGGTCTAAAAAAGTGTCTTCAATCAAGTTAATTAGTCTTTTTCCTTCTTGATCACCTGTTAACATATTCCAGTTTACACTTGGAGGGTCACATAGGAAGAGATTGAAGAGGGTTGGAGAAAGAAGTGCTCCTTGGGGAACTCCATTGTAGAGCTTGAGGATTTTGGAGGTGAAGCCTATGTGAGTGACTCTGGCTTGGCGGCTAGCTATGAAGTTGGCTAAACATCACGGCAAAATCTCATCATAGGTACTCTTAGGTAGGTACTTCCCCTTGCTCCCTCCACTTCTGACATGTAGATCCTCTTTGTCTTTCTTTGCTCATCCTCTCCATACATCTGAACCATTTCAGCACACCCTGGTCTGCTCTGTTTGGCAGCCTGTGCTTACCACTGTACATCTTTCTCATATGTTTCCATTTCTTTCATGATTAATCTGCTTCACACCAACTACTGTCTTCAGACATTTCATTCCAACACATCCACCTTCTTCCTTTCTTTTACTTACTTTAAAGACCCAAGAATTACATCCATATGACTTTGTTGGAACTATTATCCCTTATAATATACCTGTATTGCCCTAACCTCTCCTTCCACATGCTTCTTAACCCTCAAAGGACTTGCTATACTTGGACAGTTTCCTTCTTCCCATCCTCATTTAAATTGGAAAGTGCCTTTTATCGTTATGTAGAGATGTTTTATGTCACAGGCCTATATGATTAACGTTGTGAAAAAAAAACATAAAACATATAATGGGGTTTCACAGCCAATAGTTTTAAGCACTGTAGCCATACGTATATAGTCTGCCTTTTTTTTTTCTTCTTCGTTTAAATTGGAAGACAGTCTTTATCTGTATGTAGAGATACCTTGTATCACCAGTAAGTACAATTAGCACTAGAACAGAATCTTAGAGCATTGGTTTCCCATGTATCACAACAGGGAAAGGTTCAACCTTAGCACATACTCAGCAAGTCCCATGCAAGATTGTGATAGTTTTTAGGACACTGATGTTGGGGATGATGATGTGGCAGATGTTGAACTGTTAGCTTTGTGAAAAAATCTCTTATGTCAGGTATTTATTGGTGGTAGTTTAGAAGAGATAGATATGTCTGAAAATGTGAAAAAAAAACAATAAACCGAGTGTTTGTGGAATTCCAAGTTTTAACATTTGTACAACAATGAATGATACCTGATTTTTTTTTCATATTTTCTTGGTATTTCCTTTTCCTTTGTAACTTTTTATTTATTATTATTATTTTCTTTTTTTTTATAACCTCCTTCCTCAGTATCCTTGTAAGTTTTCTTGCCTTTCTTCTTTTAGGGTTAACACAACCAGGATCTGAACATCCTTTCCCTACCTTTGACACATTTCAGCCCCATGATGCTGTCTGTTGCCATATCCAGTTCCAAGTAATAAGAAAAGAGTATGATAATGAATGACAGACTTTATCTTTGCCTCCTTAGATCACAAACAGCTATGAAAGGACCAAATGGCCTTCCCCTTTTCTGCATTCTTTTCAAAAACATGATAAATGACTTGATAACACATTTGAAAAGAAAGGAATGTTCTAGCTCTGCATACTTACAGAGTCCAGTCCAAAGTGTCCTTGCCAAACATAGGCAAGTCCAAAGCAGTTTGACTTAGCAACTCCCCTAGTCTGACCTCACAATCTGACCCTCTTTCACTGTGCAGCAGTTTTGGTTTACTTCTTTTATAGATATACCTTTGTTTGCTGCTGTGAAGATCAGGCTTTTTTGTGTTCCAGTCATTATTTAGACCCCAAGATACTCTGCAAGTTAATGCAGAATATGGCTGTTGGCGTGTTAAGAGTAGGCCATTGTGATATCTGTTTTTCCCTACACCTCAGTGATGTGGAATTTTATTCCCTGATGTCTTTCTTAGCAACTGTGACCTGCGTCTTTCTCCCTCTCTTTAGCAACTGTGACCTGCGTCTTTCTCCCTCTCTTTAGCAACTGTGACCTGCGTCTTTCTCCCTCTCTTTAAGTCTTTAGTAGAAAAAATGGTAGGAAATTCCAGTCACCATGTCACAGTTCAAAGATCTAAAGTTTTCTTTTCCTCTGATAGAACAACGTGCAAAAGTTAAATACACAACAATATGACTACCATTTTGTAGGCTTGGTGGAGCACTGAGTAAGTAGGAGGAAGGGATTAGGTTGACATGCCTGACAGCTAAGATAATAGGGGAGGACATTGCCAGTTTCTTTTCTTTCTTTCTTTTGAACTTGATGTCGCAATCTGTTCTTATTTCTTACATAGGTGGAGCAATATTGATGAAAAGCATACTACACTTGGTACATTAAAGATTGAGAGGAAAGAAGGGGGTATGGCCAGCTCAGTAGAAGTAGTCCTTACTCCCCCCAAGATATGAGGGAAGAGCATTAAGTTCGATTATATCACATCTTCTCTTGTTTGCTACACAGGTGCAGCATTGGAGGTGAATTTGTTATAATATTATACAACCACAGGAACATTTTCATGGGGTTACAAGAACATTGAAACTTCGCACAAGAACAAGGTAATGATGGGCTCCTTTAGAGCAAGAAGGTCCTCAAAGAGACTGTACTCCTGTTCATATGCTGACAGTTATTAAGCCTCATTAAAGATTCTCTCCTGCAATGTAACCAGTTGCAGGCAGAGTGCAGAAGCACTATTTTTGGTGAAGAACATGAATATATGTAGAATTAGTTCACTAATGTCATTCTTGAGTCACTTATGGCTTTGTATTTCGTATATTCTTCTTCACTTTCCTCACCAGCTAATGAATGTGTGTAGTAATTGCATTTTCCAAAATATGATTTTGCGCATGACCTTAGATGATGTTGATTGTGCACCCAAATTAGTTATGATATGGGTACTGAATGGAGTTGAATCTTTTCTTGCACCTGCCTGGCAGTAGAAAGGATTTCTGTCAGTTACTAATAGTATGATGTCAGCTGGATATTTTAAGAAAGAAAAAATTGTCTCGTGATGATGGTTGAAACACCTGTTCATTTCCTAATATGACATTAACCACTATTTGAAGATTAACCTTTTTCATGTTTCACTTAAGGCCTGGCCTCAGTGTGAACTTTTATCTGTGATTGGAGCCTCCATCTTAAACAAAATAAAGTGTTGTACCCGTAGCTGAATGTGATAAAAACTGAAACCCTCTCATATTACTAGTAAGACAATAATAGATAAATAGTATAAACAGTGATACACAAAGGTTTTTCTGGCTAAATGTACTTGTGGGTATAGCAATGAATCGTAGAAAATGTGGCCTACAACACCATTACCACAGTGTGTTTATTCACATAGTATGATATTTTATAAAGTTTGAATAATGTGTTGGTACTGTTAAGTAATTATTGTCAAACTTTTTTATTCTTTGCTAATTAAAGAGACAGTGACATTGCCATGAATTTGAAAAGTTAGCATTTGTTTTGCACTTGTCTGAAAGTGATAAAACCAGTAAAAGCCTGCTAAAATACTGATGTGGTAGAGAATAATAGATTTAACATGGTAAACATTGAATGAACGGGATACATTAGAAAAGAATTTATTTGTGGATATTTAGAGCATGGGGAGAATGGCTTCTTGTTGCCAGTTGCCATGTGTTGCTTAACCCATAACCCTTAGACAGCAATATTGCTTCCATAATCCATTATGTGGAAAAAGTAAAACTTGTTTCTCTTCATCTGTTTTTCAGTATCTCTGATGCATGTTCCCTCAAGGGGCTGGCCATAGCTGAAGTCTCTACTTATCACTGTTTTTCTATGTCACAAGTGGTCTTTCTTTCACACCAGCTCATTTATCTTACTATCATGCACTCTTCTTGTAAACTCCCATGTTCTGCATTCCTTCCATATGCCCAAACCACCTCTAAAGTATTGCTTTTCTTCCATTCCATAATTCGTTCCCTTTGCTTACCCTGCCATACCAAATTTCTCATGCTTCCCCTCATTTCTTTGTTGATTCCATCAAATCATACCTTATGCTCCTTTCAAATAGCTCATTTGTACAGCCTGGATTCCTGACCTCTGTGACTCGTTCCATGGCAGTGTTTCAGCTACACAGGTCAGGGTTGGGAGGACTATGCAGTCCCTGAGTCCTTTCTTCTCTTTCGTACTTACACCACTACCATTTATTATTCTGTCAATGGATCCAGTGACTTTTCTGCCCTGTAATACTGTCTCCTGTATATCTATTTCCATATCACCAAACTTTTCCCAGATAGCTCCCAAATACATAAATTGTTACCTTTTGCAGTCTTTCACCCCACAGAGTTTAGTACACTTTCTTTGACTCAATAAGGCATTGCAGAATCTATACTTTCACCCTTTTTTTCTTTACAAAATATGCTTATTGTATATTTTAGTGACTCTAGATGCATATTCCATATCCACAGCCAGTTCCTAAGTAATTTCAGTATGAGAAAATTTAATTGTCCAAATGACCTTTTTTGTTCATTTTTCTTTGACAAAATACTCAAGTTTCCATAACTGAAACTGAATTTGTTGGAAAACATCATCTTTTGGTGAAAACTATGATTTTTATCAAAAAGTTATGGGAAATATGCTTAGATGAATTGAACATGACAGCTTGTGTGTGGATGTAGCCTTCATATATCCTGGCATTACCTCACTGACACAGGAGATGGTGATGCTGTTTCCTATGGGGCGGGGTGGCACAAGGAATGGATGAAGGTGAGCTAGTATGGATATGTACTTGTGTATAAATGTATGTCTGTGCAGATATATTGACGTGCTGTCAGTGAATTGAACCAGGGCATGTGAGGCGTCTGGGGTAAACCATGGAAAGTTCTGTGGGGCCTGGATGTGGAAAGGGAGCTGTGGTTTCGGGCATTATTGCAGGACAGCTAGAGACTGAGTGTGAACGAATGGGGCCTTTGTTGTCTTTTCCTAGCACTACCTCGCACACATGAGGGGGGAGGGGGATGGTATTCCATGTGTGGCAAGGTGGCGATGGGAATGAATAAAGGCAGACAGTGTGAATTGTTTGCATGGGTATATATGTATGTGTTTGTGTGTGTATATATATGTGTACATTGAGATGTATAGGTATGTATATTTGCGTGTGTGGACGTGTATGTATATACATGTGTATGGGGGTGGGTTGGGCCATTTCTTTCGTCTGTTTCCTTGCGCTACCTCGCAAACGCGGGAGACAGCGACAAAGCAAAATAAATGAATTTGGTAAACAGAGAAGAGGTAGTGAAAGCTTTGCGGAAGATGAAAGCCGGCAAGGCAGCAGGTTTGGATGGTATTGCAGTGGAATTTATTAAAAAAGGGGGTGACTGTATTGTTGACTGGTTGGTAAGGTTATTTAATGTATGTATGACTCATGGTGAGGTGCCTGAGGATTGGCGGAATGCGTGCATAGTGCCATTGTACAAAGGCAAAGGGGATAAGAGTGAGTGCTCAAATTACAGAGGTATAAGTTTGTTGAGTATTCCTGGTAAATTATATGGGAGGGTATTGATTGAGAGGGTGAAGGCATGTACAGAGCATCAGATTGGGGAAGAGCAGTGTGGTTTCAGAAGTGGTAGAGGATGTGTGGATCAGGTGTTTGCTTTGAAGAATGTATGTGAGAAATACTTAGAAAAGCAAATGGATTTGTATGTAGCATTTATGGATCTGGAGAAGGCATATGATAGAGTTGATAGAGATGCTCTGTGGAAGGTATTAAGAATATATGGTGTGGGAGGAAAGTTGTTAGAAGCAGTGAAAAGTTTTTATCGAGGATGTAAGGCATGTGTATGTGTAGGAAGAGAGGAAAGTGATTGGTTCTCAGTGAATGTAGGTTTGCGGCAGGGGTGTGTGATGTCTCCATGGTTGTTTAATTTGTTTATGGATGGGGTTGTTAGGGAGGTAAATGTGAGAGTTTTGGAAAGAGGGGCAAGTATGAAGTCTGTTGGGGATGAGAGAGCTTGGGAAGTGAGTCAGTTGTTGTTCGCTGATGATACAGCGCTGGTGGCTGATTCATGTGAGAAACTGCAGAAGCTGGTGACTGAGTTTGGAAAAGTGTGTGGAAGAAGAAAGTTAAGAGTAAATGTGAATAAGAGCAAGGTTATTAGGTACAGTAGGGTTGAGGGTCAAGTCAATTGGGAGGTGAGTTTGAATGGAGAAAAACTGGAGGAAGTGAAGTGTTTCAGATATCTGGGAGTGGATCTGGCAGCGGATGGAACCATGGAAGCGGAAGTGGATCATAGGGTGGGGGAGGGGGCGAAAATCATGGGGGCCTTGAAGAATGTGTGGAAGTCGAGAACATTATCTCGGAAAGCAAAAATGGGTATGTTTGAAGGAATAGTGGTTCCAACAATGTTGTATGGTTGCGAGGCGTGGGCTATGGATGGAGTTGTGCGCAGGAGGATGGATGTGCTGGAAATGAGATGTTTGAGGACAATGTGTGGTGTGAGGTGGTTTGATCGAGTGAGTAACGTAAGGGTAAGAGAGATGTGTGGAAATAAAAAGAGCGTGGTTGAGAGAGCAGAAGAGGGTGTTTTGAAGTGGTTTGGGCACATGGAGAGGATGAGTGAGGAAAGATTGACCAAGAGGATATATGTCTCGGAGGTGGAGGGAACAAGGAGAAGAGGGAGACCAAATTGGAGGTGGAAAGATGGAGTGAAAAAGATTTTGTGTGATCGGGGCCTGAACATGCAGGAGGGTGAAAGGAGGGCAAGGAATAGAGTGAATTGGAGCGATGTGGTATACCGGGGTTGACGTGCTGTCAGTGGATTGAAGCAGGGCATGTGAAGCGTCTTGGGTGAATCATGGAAAGCTGTGTAGGTATGTATATTTGCGTGTGTGGACGTATGTATATACATGTGTATGGGGGGGGGTTGGGCCATTTCTTTCGTCTGTTTCCTTGCGCTACCTCGCAAACGCGGGAGACAGCGACAAAGTATAATAATAATATAATAATATATATATATATATATATATATTTTTTTTTTTTTTTTTTTTTTCCCGCTGTCTCCCGCGTTTGCGAGGTAGCGCAAGGAAACATACGAAAGAAATGGCCCAACCCACCCCCATACACATGCCTTGATTCAATCCACTGACAGCACGTCAACCCCGGTATACCACACATATATATATATATATATATATATATATATATATATATATATATATATATATATATATATATATAATCATTAAATTTTAGGGAGAATAAAAAGATGTTTTGGAAGGAGGTAAATAAGGTGCGTAAGACAAGGGAACAAATGGGAACTTCTGTGAAGGGGGCTAATGGGGAGGTGATAACAAGTAGTGGTGATGAGGAGGAGATGGAGTGAGTATTTTCAAGGTTTGTTGAATGTGTTTGATGATAGAGTGGCAGATATAGGGTGTTTTGGTCGCGGTGGTGTGCAAAGTGAGAGGGTTAGGGAAAATGATTTGGTAAACAGAGAAGAGGTAGTAAAAGCTTTGCGGAAGATGAAAGCCGGCAAGGCAGCGGGTTTGGATGGTATTGCAGTGGAATTTATTAAAAAAGGGGGTGACTGTATTGTTGACTGGTTGGTAAGGTTATTTAATGTATGTATAATTCATGGTGAGGTGCCTGAGGATTGGCAGAATGCTTGCATAGTGCCATTGTACAAAGGCAAAGGGGACAAAGGTGAGTGCTCAAATTACAGAGGTATACGTTTGTTGAGTATTCCTGGGAAATTATATGGGAGGGTATTGATTGAGAGGATGAAGGCATGTACAGAGCATCAGATTGGGGAAGAGCAGTGTGGCTTCAGAAGTGGTAGAGGATGTGTGGATCAGGTGTTTGCTTTGAAGAATGTTTGTGAGAAATACTTAGAAAAGCAAATGGATTTGTATGTAGCATTTATGGATCTGGAGAAGGCATATGATAGAGTTGATAGAGATGCTCTGTGGAAGGTATTAAGAATATATGGTGTGGGAGGCAAGTTGCTAGAAGCAGTGAAAAGTTTTTATCGAGGATGTAAGGCATGTGTATGTGTAGGAAGAGAGGAAAGTGATTGGTTCTCAGTGAATGTAGGTTTGCGGCAGGGGTGTGTGATGTCTCCATGGTTGTTTAATTTGTATATGGATGGGGTTGTTAGGGAGGTGAATGCAACAGTTTTGGAAAGGGGGGCAAGTATGCAGTCTGTTGTGGATGAGAGAGCTTGGGAAGTGAGTCAGTTGTTGTTTGCTGATGATACAGCACTGGTGGCTGATTCATGTGAGAAACTGCAGAAGCTGGTTACTGAGTTTGGTAAAGTGTGTGAAAGAAGAAAGTTGAGAGTAAATGTGAATAAGAGCAAGGTTATTAGGTACAGTAGGGTTGAGGGTCAAGTCAATTGGGAGGTAAGTTTGAATGGAGAAAAACTGGAGGAAGTGAAGTGTTTTAGATATCTGGGAGTGGATTTGGCAACGGATGGAACCATGGAAGCAGAAGTGAGTCATAGGGTGGGGGAGGGGGCGAAAATTCTGGGAGCGTTGAAGAATGTGTGGAAGTCGAGAACTTTATCTCAGAAAGCAAAAATGGGTATGTTTGAAGGAATAGTGGTTCCAACAATGTTGTATGGTTGTGAGGTGTGGGCTATGGATAGAGTTGTGCGCAGGAGGGTGGATGTGCTGGAAATGAGATGTTTGAGGACAATATGTGGTGTGAGGTGGTTTGATCGAGTAAGTAATAATAGGGTAATAGAGATGTGTGGTAATAAAAAGAGTGTGGTTGAGAGAGTAGAAGAGGGTGTTTTGAAATGGTTTGGTCACATGGAGAGAATGAGTGAGGAGAGATTGACAGAGGATATATGTGTCGGAGGTGGAGGGAACGAGAAGTGGGAGACCAAATTGGAGGTGGAAGGATGGAGTGAAAAGGATTTTGAGTGATCAGGGCCTGAATATGCAGGAGGGTGAAAGGCGTGCAAGGAATAGAGTGAATTGGAACGATGTGGTATACTGGGGTTGACGTGCTGTCAGTGGATTGAACCAGGGCATGTGAAGCGTCTGGGGTAAACCATGGAAAGTTCTGTGGGGCCTGGATGTGGAATGGGAGCTGTGGTTTTGGTGCATTATTACATGCCAGCTGGAGACTGAGTGTGAACGAATGTGGCCTTTATTGTCTTTTCCTAGCGCTACCTTGCACACATGAGGGGGGAGGGGTTTGTTATTTCATGTGTGGTGGGGTGGCAATGGGAATTAATAAGGGCAGAGAGTATGAATTATGTACATGTATATATATGTATATGTCTGTGTGCATATATATGTATACGTTGAGATGTGTAGGTATGTATATTTGTGTGGGTGGACGTGTATGTATATACATATGTATGTGGGTGGGTTAGGCCATTCTTTCGTCTATCTCCTTGCGCTACCTCACTAACGCAGGAGACAGCGACAAAGCAAAATAAAAAAGAATATACACACACACACACCAGTCAACAACACAGTCACCCCTTTTCTTAATAAATTCCACTGCAATACCATCCAAACCTACCGCCTTGCTGGCTTTCACTTTCCACAAAGCTTTCACTACCTCTCACTTAGCACACCACCTCGACCAAAACACCCTTTATCTGCCACTCTATCATCTAACACATTCAACAAACCTTCAAAATACTCACTCCATCTCCTCTTATCACCACTACTTGTTATTACCTCCCCATTAGGCCCCATCACTGATGTTCCCATTTGTTCTCTTGTCTTACGCACTTTATTTACCTCCTTCCAAAACATCATTTTATTCTCCGTAAAATTTAATGATACTTTCTCACCCCAACTCTCATTTGCCCTCTTTTTCACCTCTTGCACCTTTCTCTTGATCACATGCCTCTTTCATTTATACATCTCCCAGTCATTTGCACTATTTCCCTGCAGAACTCGTCCAAATGCCTCTCTCTTTCACTAAAAGTCTTACTTCTTCATCCCACCACTCACTACCCTTTCTAATCTGCCCGCCTCCCATGCTTCTCATGCCACAAGCATCTTTTTGTGCAAGCCATCACTGCTTACCTAAATACATCACATTCCTCCCGCACTCCCCTTATGTCCTTTGCTCTCACGTTTTTCCATTCTGCACACAGTGTCTCCTTGTACTTCCTCACACAAGTCTCCTCCCCAAGCTCACTTACTTTCACCACTCTCTTCGCCCCAACATTCTCTCTTCTTTTCTGAAAACCTCTACAAATCTTCACCGTAGCCTCCACAAGATAATGATCCGACAGCCCTCCAGTTGCACCTCTCAGCACATTAACATATTAAAGTTTCTCTTTCACACGCCTATTAATTAACACATAATCCAATAACACTCTCTGGCCATCTCTCCTACTCACATACATATACTTATGTATATCTCTCTTTTTAAACCAGGTATTCCCAATCACCAGTCCTTTTTCAGCACACAAATCTACAAGCTCTTCACCATTTCCATTTACAACACTTAACACTCCATTTACACCAATTATTCCCTCAACTGTCACATCACTCACCTTTGCATTCAAATCACCCATCACTATAATCCGGTCTCGTGCATCAAAACTGCTAACACACTCACTCAGCTGCTCCCAAAACACTTGCTTCTCATGATCTTTCTTCTCACGCCCTGGTGCATAGTCCCCAATAATCACCCATCTCTCTCCTTCCACTTTCAGTTTTACCTATATCAATCTAGAGTTTACTTTCCAACACTCTATCACATATTCCCACAACTCCTGTTTCAGGATTAGTGCTACTCCTTCCTTTGCTCTTGTCCTCTCACCAACCCCTGACTTTATTCCCAAAACATTCCCAAACCACTCTTCCCCTTTACCCTTGAGCTTCGTTTCACTCAGAGCCAAAACATCCAGGTTCCTTTACTCAAACATACTACCTGTCTCTCCTTTTTTCTAAACTTGGTTACATCCACACACATTTAGACACCCCAATCTGAGCCTTCAAGGAGGACGAGCACTCCCCTCGTGACTCCTTATTCTGTTTCACCTTTTAGAAAGATAGAATACAAGGAGGGGAGGGTTTCTAGCCCCCCGCTCCTGTCCCCTTTAGTCATCTTCTATGACACACAGATAATGCCTGGGAAGTATTCTTTCTCCCCTATCCCCTTGTTGACTGGTTGGTGAGGATATTCAATGTATGTATGGCTCATGGTGAAGTGCCTGAGGATTGGCGGAATGCATGCTTAGTGCTATTGTACAAAGGCAAAGGGGATAAAGGTGAGAGTTCAAATTACAGAGGTATATGTTTGTTGAGTATTCCTAGGAAATTATATGGGAGGGTATTGATTGAGAGGGTGAAGGTATGTACAGAACATCAGATTGGGGAAGAGCAGTGTAGTTTCAGAAGTGGTAGAGGATGTATGTGAGAAATACTTAGAAAAACAAATGGACTTGTATGTAGCATTAATGGATCTGGAGAAGGCATATGATAGAAATGCTCTGTTGAAGGTATTACGAGTATATGATGTGGGAGGCAAGTTGCCAGAAGCAGTGAAAAGTTTTCATTGAGGATGTAAGGCATGTGTACAAGTAGGAAGAGAGGAAAATGATTGGTTCTCAGTGAATGTCAGTGTGCGGCAGGGATGCGTGATGTCTCCATGGTGGTTTAATTTGTTTATTGATGGGGTTGTTAGGAAGGTGAATGCAAGAGTTTTGGAGGGGCAACTATGCAGTCTGTTGGGGATGAGAGGGCTTAGGAAGTGAGTCAGTTGTTGTTCGCTGGTGGCTGATTCGGGTGAGAAACTGCAGAAGCTGATGACTGAGTTTGGTAAATTGTGTGAAAGAAGAACGCTGAGAGTAAATGTGAATAAGAGCAAGGTTATTAGGCACAGTAGGGGTGAGGGACAAGTCAATTGGGAGGTAAGTTTGAATGGAAAAAAACTGGAGGAAGTGAAGTGTTTTAGATATCTGGGAGTGGATTTGGCAACGGATGGAACCATGGAAGCAGAAGTGAGTCATAGGGTGGGGGAGGGGGCGAAAATTCTGGGAGCGTTGAAGAATGTGTGGAAGTCGAGAACTTTATCTCAGAAAGCAAAAATGGGTATGTTTGAAGGAATAGTGGTTCCAACAATGTTGTATGGTTGTGAGGTGTGGGCTATGGATAGAGTTGTGCGCAGGAGGGTGGATGTGCTGGAAATGAGATGTTTGAGGACAATATGTGGTGTGAGGTGGTTTGATCGAGTAAGTAATAATAGGGTAATAGAGATGTGTGGTAATAAAAAGAGTGTGGTTGAGAGAGTAGAAGAGGGTGTTTTGAAATGGTTTGGTCACATGGAGAGAATGAGTGAGGAGAGATTGACAGAGGATATATGTGTCGGAGGTGGAGGGAACGAGAAGTGGGAGACCAAATTGGAGGTGGAAGGATGGAGTGAAAAGGATTTTGAGTGATCAGGGCCTGAATATGCAGGAGGGTGAAAGGCGTGCAAGGAATAGAGTGAATTGGAACGATGTGGTATACTGGGGTTGACGTGCTGTCAGTGGATTGAACCAGGGCATGTGAAGCGTCTGGGGTAAACCATGGAAAGTTCTGTGGGGCCTGGATGTGGAATGGGAGCTGTGGTTTTGGTGCATTATTACATGCCAGCTGGAGACTGAGTGTGAACGAATGTGGCCTTTATTGTCTTTTCCTAGCGCTACCTTGCACACATGAGGGGGGAGGGGTTTGTTATTTCATGTGTGGTGGGGTGGCAATGGGAATTAATAAGGGCAGAGAGTATGAATTATGTACATGTATATATATGTATATGTCTGTGTGCATATATATGTATACGTTGAGATGTGTAGGTATGTATATTTGTGTGGGTGGACGTGTATGTATATACATATGTATGTGGGTGGGTTAGGCCATTCTTTCGTCTATCTCCTTGCGCTACCTCACTAACGCAGGAGACAGCGACAAAGCAAAATAAAAAAGAATATACACACACACACACCAGTCAACAACACAGTCACCCCTTTTCTTAATAAATTCCACTGCAATACCATCCAAACCTACCGCCTTGCTGGCTTTCACTTTCCACAAAGCTTTCACTACCTCTCACTTAGCACACCACCTCGACCAAAACACCCTTTATCTGCCACTCTATCATCTAACACATTCAACAAACCTTCAAAATACTCACTCCATCTCCTCTTATCACCACTACTTGTTATTACCTCCCCATTAGGCCCCATCACTGATGTTCCCATTTGTTCTCTTGTCTTACGCACTTTATTTACCTCCTTCCAAAACATCATTTTATTCTCCGTAAAATTTAATGATACTTTCTCACCCCAACTCTCATTTGCCCTCTTTTTCACCTCTTGCACCTTTCTCTTGATCACATGCCTCTTTCATTTATACATCTCCCAGTCATTTGCACTATTTCCCTGCAGAACTCGTCCAAATGCCTCTCTCTTTCACTAAAAGTCTTACTTCTTCATCCCACCACTCACTACCCTTTCTAATCTGCCCGCCTCCCATGCTTCTCATAGCCACAAGCATCTTTTTGTGCAAGCCATCACTGCTTACCTAAATACATCACATTCCTCCCGCACTCCCCTTATGTCCTTTGCTCTCACGTTTTTCCATTCTGCACACAGTGTCTCCTTGTACTTCCTCACACAAGTCTCCTCCCCAAGCTCACTTACTTTCACCACTCTCTTCGCCCCAACATTCTCTCTTCTTTTCTGAAAACCTCTACAAATCTTCACCGTAGCCTCCACAAGATAATGATCCGACAGCCCTCCAGTTGCACCTCTCAGCACATTAACATATTAAAGTTTCTCTTTCACACGCCTATTAATTAACACATAATCCAATAACACTCTCTGGCCATCTCTCCTACTCACATACATATACTTATGTATATCTCTCTTTTTAAACCAGGTATTCCCAATCACCAGTCCTTTTTCAGCACACAAATCTACAAGCTCTTCACCATTTCCATTTACAACACTTAACACTCCATTTACACCAATTATTCCCTCAACTGTCACATCACTCACCTTTGCATTCAAATCACCCATCACTATAATCCGGTCTCGTGCATCAAAACTGCTAACACACTCACTCAGCTGCTCCCAAAACACTTGCTTCTCATGATCTTTCTTCTCACGCCCTGGTGCATAGTCCCCCAATAATCACCCATCTCTCTCCTTCCACTTTCAGTTTTACCTATATCAATCTAGAGTTTACTTTCCAACACTCTATCACATATTCCCACAACTCCTGTTTCAGGATTAGTGCTACTCCTTCCTTTGCTCTTGTCCTCTCACCAACCCCTGACTTTATTCCCAAAACATTCCCAAACCACTCTTCCCCTTTACCCTTGAGCTTCGTTTCACTCAGAGCCAAAACATCCAGGTTCCTTTACTCAAACATACTACCTGTCTCTCCTTTTTTCTAAACTTGGTTACATCCACACACATTTAGACACCCCAATCTGAGCCTTCAAGGAGGACGAGCACTCCCCTCGTGACTCCTTATTCTGTTTCACCTTTTAGAAAGATAGAATACAAGGAGGGGAGGGTTTCTAGCCCCCCGCTCCTGTCCCCTTTAGTCATCTTCTATGACACACAGATAATGCCTGGGAAGTATTCTTTCTCCCCTATCCCCTTGTTGACTGGTTGGTGAGGATATTCAATGTATGTATGGCTCATGGTGAAGTGCCTGAGGATTGGCGGAATGCATGCTTAGTGCTATTGTACAAAGGCAAAGGGGATAAAGGTGAGAGTTCAAATTACAGAGGTATATGTTTGTTGAGTATTCCTAGGAAATTATATGGGAGGGTATTGATTGAGAGGGTGAAGGTATGTACAGAACATCAGATTGGGGAAGAGCAGTGTAGTTTCAGAAGTGGTAGAGGATGTATGTGAGAAATACTTAGAAAAACAAATGGACTTGTATGTAGCATTAATGGATCTGGAGAAGGCATATGATAGAAATGCTCTGTTGAAGGTATTACGAGTATATGATGTGGGAGGCAAGTTGCCAGAAGCAGTGAAAAGTTTTCATTGAGGATGTAAGGCATGTGTACAAGTAGGAAGAGAGGAAAATGATTGGTTCTCAGTGAATGTCAGTGTGCGGCAGGGATGCGTGATGTCTCCATGGTGGTTTAATTTGTTTATTGATGGGGTTGTTAGGAAGGTGAATGCAAGAGTTTTGGAGGGGCAACTATGCAGTCTGTTGGGGATGAGAGGGCTTAGGAAGTGAGTCAGTTGTTGTTCGCTGGTGGCTGATTCGGGTGAGAAACTGCAGAAGCTGATGACTGAGTTTGGTAAATTGTGTGAAAGAAGAACGCTGAGAGTAAATGTGAATAAGAGCAAGGTTATTAGGCACAGTAGGGGTGAGGGACAAGTCAATTGGGAGGTAAGTTTGAATGGAAAAAAACTGGAGGAAGTGAAGTGTTTTAGATATCTGGGAGTGGATTTGGAATTGCGTGTGTGGACATGTATGTATATACATGTGTATGTGGGTGGGTTGGGCCATTCTTTCATCTGTTTCCTTGCACTACCTCGCTATTGCGGGGAAACAGCAACAAAGCAAAATAAATGAAAATAAATATATATATATCTCCTCTATCCCCTGGGGATAGGGGAGAAAGAATACTTCCCACGTATTTCCTGCGTGTCGTAGAAGACAACTAAAAGGGGAGGGAGCGGGGGGCTGGAAATCCTCCCCCTCTCGTTTTTTTTTTTTTTTTTTTTTTTTTTTTTTTTTTTTTCCAAAAGAAGGAACAGAGGGGGCCAGGTGAGGATATTCCAAAAAAAGCCCAGTCCTCTGTTCTTAACGCTACCTTGTTAACACGGGAAATGACGAATAGTTTAAAAGAAAGAAAGAAAGAAAATATATATATCCTATTGTTTCTAGTTACAGGATGTTTGTGCTTTGAACAGTGTATCTGTGTTGACATGTTTTCATCTTTCTTCTTATGGTGTGTTTTTAGTCACCATCATTTTGTTGGTCGTCTGGACTTTCTCAAGATTGCCTTGGTCATTTTGACAATATGGAGATGAAAACTTTACTTAATACTCTAGAGTTTGTCTTCCTATGAAGTTAAACGTCAGTGTGGTGTCTTGTATTGTAATGAATATTTTTTTTGCTTTAAACCCTAACTTCCTGAGGTCCTTAACTGATAATAACCTTATTTCTTCTCTTGTTGGACTTTTGAAAGCACTTTCCCGCTCTCCTTGTATATGTTTATTTTGCTCTTAAAGCTGCATTACTTTACATTTATCTCTTTTTGAAATTTATGCGCCACTTCTTGGACTAGGTTGACAATTTATTCGGGTAATTTTGGGTATTTCAGTAATTCATTGATATTAATCTTTTTTCCTACTTATTTGGTAATTTAGAGAGTATGGGAGTTAAAGCCTAATTGTCAGTCATACATGTGCCAAAAAAGTGAATATTACAAAGATTGGAGCTCTGGTACAGCACTAGATACTTTCAAGAATTCATATTAATCAAATAATACTAATTTTTTTTAGTTAGTAGCAAGCCTGGTCAGTTAGATAAACACCAGAACTTGTTCTGTTAGGCATCAAGGCTGTGCTTTACTCAGCAGGAGGGTAAGGTATGCTTCTTATTGGGGATAAAGGTCTTTAGGGCTGCTTTTCTCGTATCTGTCTACTAATAATGATGCAGCTTTGTCTTAGGTACCTTCTTGCTTATGGTGTTATCACTTACAGGCTGAATCAGGGAACACCAGGCAGGCGTATATCTGTACCAGTAACATGACTTATTACATTACATAATATTTCATTTATGGTATTTTGGAAGTCTAAATACCATAGATGTACTGGATTATTTTTATTTCCTTGTTTTATAACTAAAAAATTTCCAGTACATTGATGAGGCAGGATCTGTTTTTATGAAAGCCTTGCTGAGTTCATGTCATCAGTTTTAAATTTTCAAAGAAATTTAAAGTTTTATGTGAAATAATAGTTTCTGTCTTTTTCCCGTGCAAATTTGATGGTAATGTATGCTCATTTTATTTTTATTTTTTTTTACATTAGAATTTTAAAGTATTGCATTAGTATATGCCAGCCTTCAGTCCTCAAGCTATAACAATGGAAAAATTCACACATTTTCTTCCTCTCTAAAACTGGGGTGATAGGTCACCTAGATCTTTAAAACCTATTTGGATTTAACTTTCAACCCTTTGGATGCAACGGTCGACTGTAGTCTACCATCATGAAAAAATGTTCCCTCTACTGCAGCCATTTCTTGTTTTTTCTGAATTATTCAGTGAATGCAAGAACTTGGTAAGTGATTCCTTCTCCGGATGCTTACGGTAAATAGGATAACAAAATACTCAGCAGTCAGCTGTAACCCATGCAGTCACAGTGCAAACAGAGTTCAGAGTTTATATATCTTTCCTCTGCTTTTCCACCACAAATTGGGTAAGTTATAGATCTCATGACATGTTTTGTGAATATTTATTGTGTATAATTCTGCTCTGTACAAGAAATTATTCTGATGAGTTACATTGTTTTGAAGACATAAGAGATGGCATCCCTTAAACCATGTAGGCATCCTTCAGCTCTATTGCTTATTTTTAAACGTTTTCTTCCATTCTTTTCAGGGCATGATTAGTGGGAAGAGGAAGAGAGTGCTGACAACAAAGGAGATTAAGCTGAAATTGACATTGATGATGTCAGGCTCTGAGGTGTCCCCTAGTATTATCACAGACAAACACTTCACTTATGACTTTGATTGTAGATTTTAATTTCCCCATGGTTGATTAAAATGTTTTACATTAAATTATGATGTTTTATTCATACCTATAAAAAATTCAAATAAATGGATAGAGCAAATGAGTCTGATAAAGCTTACCAATTTTATCATGGATAAATAACTTTTCATTGCTTAATATACTCTCAAATGTGTTTTTGCAGTAGAAAAGTAGTTTGTAAAAAGTTCATAACAGTGTTTTCAGTTTTTGATGGCAAAATCACATCACTATTGTCCAAATGGTTGTGAAGTCATAATGCACAACCAAAAAGTTAAAATGTTTAATCTCATTCATTCTAATTTCTTTTAGTATCACCATATCTTCCTTTGCTCCAAAGGAAAAAGCTATGGGTTCTCGCACATTTATT
This sequence comes from Panulirus ornatus, assembly GCF_036320965.1. Taxonomy (NCBI): domain Eukaryota; kingdom Metazoa; phylum Arthropoda; class Malacostraca; order Decapoda; family Palinuridae; genus Panulirus; species Panulirus ornatus. Next base: position 6,937,948 of record NC_092273.1, read on the forward strand.
ACACATAGCAAGTACCTTAGGGAGGTTGGAGTAATTTGGTAGATATGAGGTCCTAGGAAATGGTTAATTGTTAAAGAGTACTCAGTATGCATCAGTAGGTATGAGTGTTGCAAGTACATGCTTTCAAAATAAAGATATGCTTAATTACTTAATACATAATACAAACAAGGGAAGACAGGAAGGAGAAAAGAATAATTGTTTTTGCAAGGAAAGAATGTAATGCAAGTTATTTGTGAGAGAATTAGGGGCAGGCTTGTCAGATCATATGATTAGTAATATGAAGGTCAGCCTTCATACGGGAGAGTGATAGAGCAGAGACTTGCTGCTTTTGTTAATGAATTTTAGTTTTTAGTTGACTTTTCAACTCTTATTCTAACATATTTTCCAGTTTTATGAGAGAAGTTAGGTTACATGAATTAGAACTTTTTGTAAGTTGACCAACAGTGTGGTTATCAATTGGCAGTACAGTAAAACTACTGTAATTATTAGTGATGCTGTTTTATCCTTTAAGAGAATTAATGCTTTCAACCTTTTGCAGGTGGCAGGAAGGAGTCGAGTAGTGCCAATACCAAGTGCACAAAGTAACTATAAAGTGGGTCAAGCTGCCATGCCATCTTCATCCTGCGAGCTTCGTAGCGAAGGAGGCAGCCTTGAGAAGCACTCTGGTCATATTGGGTCAGGAGGTTAAAGAATACGAAGAGTGAGTCGTAATGAAAGAGGATGCATCTGGTCAAGAGAAAAATTAGTGTGGATGGTAACCAGAAAGTAGTTGGGTTCAGTCATTTTGATTTCATATAAATTCAAACGAGGTCTAAAAAGAATTTGAGCCAAAGACAACATTTAAGGTCATCAGATATAATGGGGTTGTTACAGGGTCATTGGAATTGATACAAAACGTGGTTTTAGGATTGGCAAGTAATAATATCAGATGTTTCATACATTTGATATAGCAATAATACCCAACAAAACCCAACCTCTGACCTCTACTCCTGACCTGATTTAACTGAAGAGTAGCACAAAAATTGCAATCAAAACAGCGCAAGAGAGGAAGGCTGCATAGATGGACTAAGAAGTGTTTGGTATACTGTACATGTGATATCCCCTAATCTTATAGTGGAAGTGACCTCAGTTAGAAAGTAACCTTTTGAATAAGAAATATCTAATTTTTTTTATAATAAACTAATCGGTTATGCAATCAGTGTGGTGATAGTGAATGCTGCTGAGATGAGCCCATGTATGTGATGGGATGAGCAACTGTGAGCCATGAATAGTTCTTTCATGGCTGCTTTTCTAAGAAAAGAAGCTTCAATGAAGTCTACTCATGGCTTATGATAGCTTATCTCTTTACATTGTTCCCAAGAAGTGGTTCAAGTTTATCCGCTACCTAACGCGTCCTCATGATGAACTTGCAAATGTTTGATAACCCCAAGGTCCTTCATCATGCCAGAGAGGCCAGTTTCCTCTCTGTTTAATCCCCTTTCTAGTCCCCTCTCAACGAGCCTGGTTACCCTGGGCCCTCGTTAGAGAGGAGATTAAAGGTACACAAACTCTCTGGCGTGTTCTCCTTCCGTCTGAACTTTATCCTGCCGCTTCCAAAGACCACAAGGTATCTGAGAGCGGTCCTTGAAAATCCATATCTTACAGCTCTGGTTCTCGGGTAATTCACAAGCTTCATGGGGTGTCATAAGAGCCAAAATCCTGTGTTCATTCAAGGGAAAATTGCCTTACGGGAATTCCCTGAAGCTGATGTATGACCCAAAGTTCAGATCCCATATTAGGAGCATTCTAAGGTAGTGGATCCCATGTATGCCTTCCCCCAACTGCCCCGAGGCACCACCAGCATTTATTCCATGCCTATTTGAACCCCCTTAATATCTTCTATGAATTTTCTGCTCTCCTCTGTCGCAGTAGTTCAGTGGCCCTCGAAGTATTATAACCGACTCTCTGGAACTACTCCCTGCCTTCCTTTTGTCGGATGCCAAAGTGTCGCAGGACCCTCTACGGTAGCAGTATTTTTGTGGGCAGATGGGGGTAGCAATGGGTGATAGGATTGAAAACCTTTTTGGTAACTTTTCTTCTTAATGACCCCCTTCCTAATGTCATTCCAACTCCTACATGAATTAGAACTTTCCCAGGTTGAACAGCAATAAGGCATAACAGTTTATTAATACCACTGTAACTTTAGGATTTGTTTTTGTTCACTTTGCATAATAACAGTTTCGAATATTAGCTCTTTACAATGCATTTCATAATATATTGTTGTTCAACTGTTCCCCAATATACATTCTCCTGTGTTACTAAGTCAAGTGTGGGTATGAAATTATGAAGACCGTTGCTGTGGTGATAAAACGTGCAATGTCACACTGATGATATTGAGTGATATAAGGCCGAGGGGATCCCTAAAGGTTTGTCTCCCCTCTCATGACCACCACTACCACCTGCTTCCACAACCCACCACCACCGCCAAATCCAAAGCCCGCTGTGCAGCCACCAAGTTGAAGAACCTTAAATGTGTGTGCGCAAATGGACGGGGAGGAACAATAAACAAATGAGCAACGAATGATGCAGCTGCCGTGATCAGACTCTGTTTCGTTACGACAAGCAAGTGGTGATGTTTGTGCCTGAAGCAAATTCTACTGAAGCTTTACAAAGAATGTATATATTCGTTATTCTAGTGATTCATTAGTTACTACTAAGAACAGTGGCCTGATAGAAGGAGAGAGGAAAGAACTTTATACAAGCAGCTGGCGCATTTTGCACTGGAAGTAGTAGTGAAAGTGGTGGCAGTTGTGTGTGTGCTTGTAAACCTCAACTGTGAGATACAGCGTGCGCTAGGTTGACCATATACTCCTCAACATGCTATGCGGGACTGAAAAGGAATTCGTTTTCAAACCGTCTTATTCAAACCTGAACTTGATAACTATAAGATATACACCAGCACTGTTCTAAGTGTTGGATAATCTTCGGGTTGTTTCTTTTTGAAAGTTTACTGGATGGTTTGAGATACCAATTCGGTGAAGTTGGTACCCCTGTGCGTGAAAATGGCGCAGATTAAAGTTGAAAGTAAAATTTATCAGAATTCATTTCTCTAGCATCTTCGTAAGGTACAATTCCATGAGTATCCAGGTTGGTACTCTCTGCCCTGACTATGAAGATGTCCATGAGCAAGTATCATAAGGAGATAAAGCAAGACAACTAAGGAAAAAAGTTAGGGAAAGTGTCTACTTCTTGATGGATGTCCAGATTTGAACCAAGATGGCTAAGTGAGAAGGCAAAATAAGAAAGTATGTTTATAAGAGCTTCAGAGTGTTAAGAGTCAACAGAGTGCAATCTAGTAAAAAGGAAGTGTAGACAAACAAGTGAAGCATGGAGGCAGAAAGTTAAGTGGTTTGTTTAATACACAGATAAATGAAATGTCAAGATTGAACAGTGTACTAAAGCAGCAAGAAATGTAATAAGATGTAAAGAGAGCTGCATAGGGAAGAACAGGCAAGAAAAAGTAGCTGGATCAGGTGTGTAGTTTCCGTCACTGGCACGTATCCTCCAAGAGAGCCTCATCCCCTCTCCACTGAAAGAGGTGCCGCCCTATCACTCAGGAAGGATGGTCCTAACTATCGTAAAGCATCGGCTTCTGGAATTTCGTTAAGTCTCATCATCCTCTGCATGGAGATGAAACTTTTTGAAATCACTGAAATCGATGAATTACCCTAAGCCCCAGTTTGTAATGTAAGAACTCCTTAAGAAGATATAAAAATCTAGTTGCTATTCATATCATCTTGTAAAGTGTATAAATCATATAGAAAGTATAGCATATTGCATAATGCATTAACAAAATATTGAGGAAAAATAATTAGAATGTAAACTTTTTTTGGTATTGTTTATAAAAATAAATTATTTGAAGTCAGTTGCTACAATAAGTCCTGGTAAGGGTTGTTGTTGTAGTGATAAGAATCAGACAAACTTAGAAATCTGTTCTTATGGTGTTCTTATGTTAACAAAGCTAATCTAAGTCCATCTTGTGTGCACTTGCCTGGCACATTGCGATTGTGGAAAGCATCTGGTGAAGGCTACTGGATTGAAGAAAAAGAATTGTTCAAGATTGTTCAAGCTGCATATATAAAAGGAGAAAGCCAAATAGTGAAGCATTAAAACAAGTGATAAGAAAGGAATCAAATACCAACTAAGATATATTGAAGTACACATTGTTAACTGCCCATTCACTCACCCTGCATAGACAATTCAGGAGGTATCAGCTACCGAGGTGTATGAAATAAAAAAAAAGACGTTTTGTGTTCATATCACAACCTTCACCCCTTTGCCTTTGCATCGTTTATGCCCATATTTCCTAAGTGATGATGTTGGATTGTCTAAACATATCGTTCATTCAAAATATGAAGCCTTGTCCTTTGTGTGATTCATTCTCACTTATTACATTTTGAAGTTTGTGTCCTCTTTCAGTGTCCAGTTATGTTCTTAATTGTGCTGCTTTTTCTTTAGTCATCACTTTAGCCAGACATCTACAGTGTACATAATAAAGGTGTAAGTAAATATGTGGATGACTGTACCAGGTGCTAAATTTCTTTACAGTCAAGGAAGAGGAAGTAAAAAAAATTCCAATGAGATTTAGGTCACTTGTGTTCCATGATAATTGCAGGTATTGTAGTGCAAGAAAATATTCAGCCTAGGTCATCCCAGAGACCTGTTAGATCAGGTGAGGCAATTTAGAAACCATTGGATTAAACTGGAAATCAGATTAATGACAAGGTAGTAACCAAAAGACCTGGTTTCCTGACGTATTGCGTAGTTGTTGCTGGAAATGAGTGAGACAAATCGGGCAAGAAAAGCACTTAAGGTTGATTATTCGTTATCAATGGTTTTCTTAAATTATAACTGACTACCTCCCTCTGTAAGACAGTAGAAACAACTAGTTTTATTCACTAGTTATCTTCACTTGCCAAGCTCATACTAGTGTGCAGGTGACTAGAAAAATGTATAGATGTGAAAAGTATAGAATATTAGAAAAATTCATCCACAAATCCTCCTACACTTCGCTTCAGCCAAATTGTGGAAAACCTGAAAAACTGTGAATATCCTTCACATAGTGAAAGAAAGCAAATGAGAAAAGTAAAGAAAGTAAATGATGATAGAAATAAGGACATTTGGAGAAGGATTGAACAGGACCTAGGCCAGCCAGAATGTGTGGCAACAAATGTCTCCCCAACTAGTACATAGGTGATATCACACCTGTGAATACTAAGTCTAGTTTAGAGAGATAAAATACAAAGTGAATAATTACCCAAATTAATCAGCATTATGATAATTTAAATAGGATGAAGAAATTTGTGACAGTTCACCTCTCCAAGATCTGATAAAGTGCATTGCTTCATTATAATTGAAGAAATGCAGTCATGTTTTTATATGTTTCTTTCTAAAGGCCTGTATATATTCTGTACATAATTGACTGATTGTTTGTTTTACATTAAGCCTGTTTATTGTTGACGGTTTGAGAATCTTAGATAATTATTTTCTCTTGTTGCTGCATGAGAACTTTGAACAACTCTTAACCCATCAGGTTTTGTAGGCATGGCCTCCTCCTCGCAGTGCTTGTGATTGGCTTACTGGGAGAAGGCCTCACCTATCAGAACTTACAGAGTGGGCTGCCCGTCCCAAGGTATCCGAATGCAGTCTCAAGTTTCCTAATCAACTCTCTTCTTCTTGTGGACTGTGATGTCGGAACCGACAAGAGGGGGCAGGCATCCCAACCATTTGCTTCATACTTTATCTAGGAAGAACCTCTAGAGCATTATTTGCTTGCTAGATTACAAAAATATTGGAATAAGTGACCATTAAACATTTCAGACGGCCGTAGTTCCTCAAAATGCTGTAACCTCTTCAGCTATTTACATCTCTGCTTAACCTAGAGAGACAGTATAGATGATCCAAGACTGGAGTAGTTCACTGTGATGTGGTGTTATTCTAACTAAACCTTGGATGTTTCACTAAGGCTAATTTTATGTTGTGAACATGAAAATTAGCTTGTATGAGAGGGCCTCTCAAGGCTCACAGTTTGTTGGTCAGTTCATAAATCTGTTGGTCAACTCTTCAGTTCCATCATACATCAGACCAATTTTGGTATTCATCTTGATATGTGACAGGATCAGTTATTATGAGCCTGATATGGAATCTTAGAAAGTGTTGATTTTCACATTCACAACACTTGATCCTTACGTGGAAAATTCTGCCCAGTGGTCAGTGATGTAAATCACATTACTAAGTGCAGCAGTACTTCTTGTCTTGGTCATTTTCTTCATTGTCTCTCTACATAATAAGGTGCCATGTACTCCCAAGTTATCTTACTGGCTCCCTCTTCCCCCTTCTTTATTATATTGTATCTATGTTTCTTTGCTTCAAACAGTTGTTTTCTTTGTCCACTCAAGGAAAGAAAATATTGTTAGCAAACTGCAGCTACCAATGACAATGCCAACTCTTTCCATTCTTTTCAGAATTATTAGTAGTGGTATAGGGTTTCAAATTATTGAGACTTTCTCCATTTAACTTTATGATGACTGCCTGTTAATGTATATAATACAAATAAAAGTTGTTGGTTAAATAATGTAACAACTATTCATCATCGTCATCCATTCCAAATCAAAATGAAGGCAGATGAGCTGTAATTATGAGATACTAGTCCACCTAATTCCAGGTATTATTGATTAGGCTCTCCCTTTCCATAATAATCCCTCTAACCCCTCAAGTACCTGAGGAGCAGGAAAAGACAACATGAACCTTCGCATATTCTAAAGGTGAGTTTCAGATGTAGTCCTTGTAACTTATCCATGAAAGCGATCAAAAGGGTTTTATGTTGTCTTCCCCTGATCCTCACATTCGCTTCAGAGTCGGAGACATCAGTGGGTTCTCAGCAGTGCACGGTCTAAGGGGAAGGTAGGAAGCAAGAATGGCACCACTTAGGGCTTCAAGAATCTTGCTTTCCCCTCCCAATAATTGTGAACCAGTCATTGAATGTCTCTGTGATAATCAAGAGAACCTCACCTGTTACATTTTTATGTTAAGCATTTTGTTTTACAAATTTTGTTGTACATGCTGTTTTGAATGAGGTATATAAATTCTTGAAACTTGCCAGTCTCGGTAATTTGGTAAATTGTTGCTAAAAACTAAAGTACTCAAAAGTAAACTAACGAAAAGCAAAATGTATTTTTTCTCTGGGGCACATTACTGGACCAGTGTGCTTCAACAGCTTTCTTGTTTGTATCCACTTGAGCAAAGAGGTCAGAGCACCATGTTTCTTGCCGCAACACTAATAAGGCTGAATTTCTCGTATCTTGATACAAAGAATGTCAGCCTTATAGATGGTGGCAGCTTGTTAAGTCCTGACCTCAGTTTTACAAATATCAGTGGCATATTCAGGCTTTTGACATAATTATTTTGGATGGCTTTAAAAAATGCATTATTCTTTGTGAACCTAAAATATGAACAATAAATATGTTGGGGGGAAATGATTATACTGTATGTATACATGTAAACACATACATCTAAATTTGATCCTACTTGAAAATTATGAAATATGCCAGGATTTGCCACTTAATATATTCTAAACTATCCCACAAATGGACTAAAAACTTGTGGATATAACTTAAGCACATCCCATTCAGCCATTACCTGTGCCTTCTATCCAAAGCTTCCATGGAGCGATTTAGGCCATGGCGCTCAAACATCACTTGAGTAACAGTAAAAGCAAAGCAATCAGTCAGTCACAATCCTTTCTTCACATTGTAATAACCAATCAGCTTATCGATCTACTAGACTGCTCAAGTCCTTTGCTGAACTAAAGTGATGTTTGAGGGTTTTGGCCAAAGCCTTGGTCAACACGTCCTTGAACTGTATCAGTCTGCTGCATGTTTATTGACTTTCATCATCTATTTGTAAGTATAATTATAAACAGCACTTGCATTACTACCAGGACAAAAAATACTTGTGGTTAAGGTCATCATTCCCTTAGTAATCTTATGGCCCTTAAGCAATACTGATATGTTGACCTTGGCTCTGACTTGGGTCACCGTTCCACTAACCCTGTGTGATGGGAGAGCAGAGCTGCATCTACATAGGTGATGAAGGTATGCAACTGCAAACCTTTGGTCACCATTTCAATCAAATTTATGGTCCAACTGTTACTGAGAACATGAACCCGATTGAAATACCATCTTAGCCATGTCATTCCCGTCACATCATTTGTTTTGCTAGATTAAATATGGCTGCTAAGTCTATGTTTACAGTCTTTGCCTTCAGGTTATAAGATTTTCAGGTGACGTTCTCTGTATTGAAGAAAAGTACTAGGTATTTAACATTTCTTCCTTGCTATTAAGGTCCATTGTTGTGTAAGATTATGAAAAGATTTGGACCTTGGTAGCTGCAGGATGGACTGGATTCTTTGAATCCCCTCATTATTTTGATCTTGTATCAAAGTGTGTGCTTTTTCATGCCAATAAACTAAGAAACCAGTTAAGGAATAGTTTTCCTTATCTTAAAGTTAACCTTTTATAGAAAAAAGACAGCATGTTACAAATTATTTATTTGTCTTTAAAATTAGACATTTTGTGATCAACTTTTATAAGCTCTCCTTAACTTATATCAAGACAGTTTCAGAAGGGTAATGCACACTTAACACAAGAATAACACATCCCAGATACTGAAGGAACGTTATAAAAATAAAAAAAATTACAACTCGATTTCTCATATAAAGGAAAAAAAAAAAAGCACAGATCTAAACTTGTAATGACAGGGCTATCAATATAAAATATTGCTAGTTACAAAATGGAAATTATTTTCACAGCAGACCTTGAGTATTTCTGCAGTGCTCTATATACATATCAAATTTACTTCTACCAGACTGCACCTGATATAAAACAGGTAAAGTAATTTTCTATAAGTGGGAAGGTAATACTGTGTGTGTATATATATTTATATATAAAACAAAAATCCATACTATACACCCTAAATATTACAGAGACCAATAAAAATTTCAACCATCGCAACTATGTCCCTTGCTAGAAAGAACTGACTGTCCAAAATCTTTCCACAGAAATGAAGACTGCTCACCACAATATGTAATGCCCAACCATAACACTCCCAATGCTATGTTTTAGGTAAAAGAAATATACTTAGAGAAAATCGTATACTTCTTGGAAGAAATTAACAATCTCTTCTACTGATCTTTTCAGCTGAAATATCCTGCCATTTACTACTGCGAAATTACATAGTGGATCAATATTCTACATAAAACTTAAACACTGTCAAGCATGGATGATGCATTACTGCCCTCCTGAATACTAACAGCTGTACACACTGATTGCAACATGCATCCCAATATTTAAAATTTCACTGAAAATCAGTTTTTAGAGGCAAATTTCGAGGTTTAAAGTTCACACAATCCTTTCAGAGAATGAATCATTTAAAATATAGGTGAAAAGAAATATTTTGTATTACCAAAATGAATGAAAACAATGTTAATAAACATTTATACTGCCGATCCACATATGTGTTCTGTAGTCATACTTGTTTAAGATTTACTTTATATATCAATGAGCAGTTGTTTACTACAAAAGCAAGCAGAAAATAAGTACAACCAAAGACAGTCATAGCTCAATAATTACCATAAACATTTATGAGACAGTGGTAGTATAAATCTCAAAAAAATTACCATAATGGTGATGCTGGTAAGACTTGCTATTTGGTATTTACATTATTATGAGGCAATCATTTACAAACATAAGCATGTAAAATAAAACCAAAAACAGCATCACCAATCAATTATCAAAAAATTATGCTTGGTTGTATGTGCCTCATTCACCTTAATGGTAACAGGACTTGCCCCCTACATGCATGAAAGTACTAAAACTGCAAAGATGATAATTAGCTAAAGGTTTGTACTACATTTTCTTAATGATACACAAAATACTAGGACATCTATGTCAAAATCATTACACTTCCAAATTTCATTCATTACTTATTTTTCTTGTCTTAACAAATAAGTTTTGATGTTTTCTGTCTTTTCAAAAAATTAGAATAAATTCATGATTACTACACTTTATTTTCACACTTGTTTACTGCTTCTCATCAGACTTGGTTAACTGTTAGGCATTACCAAAGGGATTACTTAGAGTAGCACTGTGTAATAATAACTGGTCTGAGGAATACAAACCCAGAGACCATATGCCATGAAATTGTGTATCTCCTTTAACATACAGTTTGTAAAAACAACAGTACACTAAAATTATTTACACTGACCATGGCTCATCTTTACTTTCTAACCTGCTTTGTTGCTGTGCCAATGTGACACTGGTTGACTTTGGTGGCAAAACGTAGTGAATTCAGTGTCTCGTGGATACAGATCTCTGATGGTGAGACATTGACAAACATAAGAGTCTTGGAGTTACCACCTATGCAGTTCTGAAGAAGGTGGGTCAGCTTGGAGTTTCGGTATGGGACATGGTTTTGCTATAAGGAATGTAAATATGCATTAGAATATATAATTTCTTATTTCAATAAAACTATGTACATACCTGTATCACCTATAGTTCATAAGTATGAATGGAAAAATTTATATATGTATTTATTATACTTGACCACCGTTTCCCGTGTCAGTGAGGTAGCGCCAGGAAACACACAAAGAAAGACCCATCCACTCATATACACACATATATACATATATGCACAATACATACATATACACGTATACATACACATGCATTTACACATATACATATTCATAATTGCTTACCTATATCCATTCCAGGTGACACCCCACCCCACAGGAAACAGCACTACCACCCCCTGCATTAGTGAGGTAGCACCAGGAAACAGATGGAAAAAAGCCACATCCACTCATACTCGGTCTCTAGATGTCATGTGTAATGCACCAAAACCACAGCTCCCTATCCACATCCAGGCCCCACTGACCTTTCCATGGTTTATCCCACATATTTCACATGCCCTGGTTCAGTCCATTGACAATACATCAACCCCACTATACCACATCATTCCAATATATTCTACGTAAATAGTTTCACTGTGAAAAGAGCATGTCAATCGGTTCACTGATGTGCTAAGGCTCCTAACAAACAGGTATACCCACACACTTGTGCTCTAAAATGAAATGCAGACATACCATCATCCTTTCAACTGACACTGCTTTAGTTTGCAAGTATTAAATTCTAAAAACCAACTTCAATTTAAGGAAAGACACTCTGAGCCTTGGCTGTTTGTGAAACCTATACAAGTTCATGATAGAAACAGTAAAAAAAAAAATTTCTCATGACTACAAATGTATATATTTTTTTTTCATACTATTCGCCATTTCCCGCAATAGCGAGGTAGCGTCAAGAACAGAGGACTGGGCCTTTGAGGGAATATCCTCACTTGGCCCCCTTCTCTGTTCCTTCTTTTGGAAAATTAAAAAAAAAACGAGAGGGGAGGATTTCCAGCCCCCCCGCTCCCTTCCTTCTACGACACGCAGGGAATACGTGGGAAGTATTCTTTCTCCCCTATCCCCAGGGATAAAATGTATATATATATGTATATATATAGATATTTATGTTCATACAGATAAATCAAAAAAAGCTATCATGAATGAATGAATCTGCTCCTTCATATTAAATGGACAGGCATCCACAAGCAAGATTATATCCTTCATTCAACACTAGAATAACATTTATTATATCTGATCATACCATTACAAAGAATGCTCTCTCTAACTGGCTTTTATGATCAAACCAAGATCTCTGGAACTATTACTGAATGTTGCTTCAATGCCAACAAGAAAATAATTACTTGTTGAATACCATTCTAAGATGTGTGTTATCCTTAAAAAAGTCAGAAATGGAAACCAAACCTTCAAAGAATGTTCTCACCTTTTGTGCAAGAGCCATGATAACATTGCCAAGGTTGGAAAGAGACTTGTTGATGTTCTGAGTCTCTGTCAGCCTAGCCCCTTCTGAACCAGATTCCTTAAGACGCTCAGAGCCCGCAAGATCAACCAAATTCAAGGTACCTGTGAAAACAATTTGAACATCCATCTTATCCTTACAGCAGTTTTGAAGGTCACTATTTTCAAATAGCCTAATGGTAACTTTATTTTAATAGGATGAACTCTATACAAGAATAAACTGTCAGTTCAAGACCAGCTAATCAAGCTAGGAAGCTAATCAAGAGGAAGAATTGCAGATGATGATGTAAGGATATTAGTGAAACTAAATAACAAGTTCATGTGTTCAAAGTGGAAGATACTATAGCCTCAACACCAGTGAGGGAGTGGAGAAGAGGTTTCAGAAAATGTTGAGATATCAAGAAACTGCACTAGAGTTTACCAGTAATGGGAACCTTTGCCATGGCCACCCTCTTCAAGGAGTTCCCGAAGGAAATGGCACTGCAGTGGTTGTCAAGTTGCACTTCTCTCACTCGGGTAGCTGTCTTTCCTTTCTGCCTCACCCACACATAGACTACTGGCTTTCTGTCCACAAACATACGATTTCTCCTTGTTACACATAATACTTGACAACACTTAACTCACACAGCTCATTCTTCATAATTAGATTTTCCTGCGGTGAGCAATATGCACTAGCCCTACCTTTGTAGGAGCAGTAGTAGGCAGGAGCATTAGGTAGAAACATAAGGGAGTAATAGGCAGGAGCATTAGGAAGGGACACATCAGGTAGTAGTAGTTAGCAAGAACATTAGGTAGGAACCCCTACAAACAATGTGCCAGAGTTGCCCTCCACCAGTGGCCCATTAAGGGTGAGGCACTAAAAGCTAATAAGTGGCACTAGAGTCCACTAGTTATGGCAACTCTAATGCTAAGGCTATCCCCTTGAGGGAGTTCCAGTTGAAAAGGGCATCAGATATATATAGATATATAGATTGAGATATCTGGAAGTGGACTTAGCAGCAGATGGAACCATGGAAGCAGAAGAGAGTCACAGGGTTGGGGAGGGGGCAGAGGTTCTGGGAGCGTTGAAGAATGTGTGGAAGGCGAGAACGCTATCTCAGAGAGCAAAGATGGGTATGTTTGAAGGAATAGGGGTTCTTACAATGTTATATGGTTGCAAGGCAAGGGCTGTAGATAGGGTTGTGCGGAGAAGGGTGCATGTGTTGGAAATGAAACGTTTGAGGACTACATGTGTGAGGTGGTTTGATCGAGTAAGTAATGAAAGGGTAAGAAAGATGTGTGGTAATAAAAAGAGTGTGGTTGAGAGAGCAGAAGAGGGTGTGTTGAAATGGTTTGGACACATGGAGAGAATGAGTGAGGAAAGATTGACACAGAGGGTATATGTGTCAGAGGTGGAGGGAAGAAGAAATGGGAGACCAAATTGGAGATGGAAGGATGGAGTGAAAAAGATTATGAGCGATTGGGGCCTGAACATACAGGAGGGTGAAAGGTGTGCATGGAATAGAGTGAATTGGAACGATGTGGTATACTGGGGTCGACATGCTGTCAATGGATTGGGCCAGGGCATGTGAAGTGTCTGGGGTAAACCATGGAAAGGTTTGTGGGGCCTGGACGTGGAAAGGGATCTGTGGTTTTGGTGCATTACATATGACAGCTGGAGACTGAGTGTGAAAGAATATGGCCTTTTTTTGTCTGCAGGGTTGAGGGACAAGTTAACTGGGATGTAAGTTTGAATGGAGAAAAATTGGAGAAAGAAGTGTTTTAGATATCTGGGAGTGGACATGGCAGCAAATGGGGCCACAGAAGCAGGAGTGAGTCACAGGATAGGGAAAGAGGTGAAGGTCCTGGGAGTGATGAATTTCTGAAAATAGTAAAAACAATAATAGTAAAACTTATTCTTCATGCTTGGTAAAACATCATTACCTTCACATGATTCTGAAGTTATGTTGTTGACTCCTGTGAGCTTGAGGCGGAAAACAGAATGTGAACGTGATGATCGCTCGTTCACATTTGTAGCAGCCACTGCTCTCTGCTGTTGTGCTAAATGTAGCAGACTATGAACTTTATTTTCATCCAACACTTGCACAACCTGGAATAAGGGTAAAATAATAAAGAACATGATGAATTATTTATTTTGCTGTAATACAGCATACCATGATTTTTGCTTCTTTGTCATGGTGAAGTTCAACTGATTAAAACTTCATTTCTTAAATCAACATGGTAAAATTTCTGGTCAACAGAGAAAACTGTTGTAGTGAGGTGGTCCACTTAAACACTTAGAAAAAAAAAGCTACTCAGTAATTTGCTTCACTGGGGCTGAAGTGTATAATGCATACTATCAACAAAAATTTTCTTTTCTGTATGAGTATTTCCTTCATGGCAGTTTTGTAGAGCAAATCAAGCTTTTAATCTAATGCTAGACAGAAAACTTGGAAGTATGTATTTATATAATACTTACATTGTACAAAATAAGCTATTTATCCATAATCATTAAAGCAGTTCCAAATTCCAAGGGAAAGATCACATACAGCCTCTTACATCTCTCATGCCCACCCACAACCTAGATTTAGTGCCTCACTTTTCCAACACACCTAAGTTGATTCATTATGAGACCAGTGTCTCTATTCACACCACCTCTTTACATAAAACTCTTCCAATACATTTGGTCCCTATATCACTCTTCTGGAATCATCATCCGAAATATTCCAAGCCCAAATCACTTCTCTGTGTATCTACCTCTCCTCTTTATAACTTCAATTCTACTACTATATGCAGTCTTAACTAATCCTGCAACTATCATATATTCTGCACAACCACATTATCCTTGAAGACATTGACAAGTGCACCTTCCAAATGATTTCTTCAGACCACATACCCTTCTCGTATCTCTGTTCTTTAGCTATCCACATAATTCTATTATGCTTATCATTTAACTCTACTGCTTTTTTTCATCTATCTAACCAGATCCATATACATATTATTTATTTTTTCCATATACTTGATCACCGTCTCCCGCATCAGCGAGAGCGCAAGGAAACAGACGAGAAATGGCCCAACCAACCCACATACACACATATATACATAGATGCCCAAACACATACATGTACTTACATATACATACACAGACTTGTATTTTATTTATTTATATATTATGCTTCGTCGCTGTCTCACGCATTAGTGAGGTAGCACAAGGAAACAGACAAAAGAATGGTCCAACCCACCCACATACACATGTATATACATAAACGTCCACACACACAAATATACATACCTATACATCTCAACATATACATATACATACACACACAGACATATACATATATACACATGTACCTAATTCATACTGTCTGCTTTTATTCATTCCCATCGCCACCCTGCCACACATGAAATAACAACCCCCTTCCCCCACATGTGCGCTAGGTAGCGCTAGGAAAAGACAACAAGGGCCACATTCGTACACACTCAGTCTCTAGCTGTCATGTATAATGCACTGAAACCAAAGCTCCCTTTCCACATCCAGGCCCCACAGAACTTTCCATGGTTTACCCCAGACTCTTCACATGCCCTGATTCAATCCATTGACAGCACGTCAACTCCGATTTACCACATCGTTCCAATTCACTCTATTCCTTGGACGCCTTTCACCCTCCTGCATGTCCAGGCCCCAATCAGTCAAAATCTTTTTCACTCCATCTGTCCACCTCCAATATGGTCTCCCACTTCTCGTTCCCTCCATCTCGGACACATATATCCTCTTTGTCAATCTTTCCTCATTCATTCTCTCCATGAGACCAAACCATTTCAAAACACCTTCTTTTGCTCTCTCAACCACACTCTTTTTATTACCACATATCTCTCTTACCCTAATATTACTTACTCGATCAAACCACCTCACACCACATACTGTCCTCAAACATCTCATTTCCAGCACATCCACCCTCCTCCGCACAACCCCATCTATAGACCATGCCTCGCAACTACATAACATTGTTGGAACCACTATTCCTTCAAACATACCCATTTTTGCTCTCTCAAATAACATTCTTGCCTTCCACACATTCACCCCCTCCCCCACCCGGTGACTCACTTCCGCTTCCATGGTTCCACCTGCTGCTAAATCCACTCCCAGATATCTAAAACCTATTCGCTATTTCCCGCATTAACGAGGTAACACCAGGAAACAGATAGAGAGGAAATGTACTTCTACCACAGCAATTCTTCTACAGGTGACCAAAGCCAGCTAGTCTACTACAGTACTTAAGAATTGTTTTTACACTTACTTTTAGATTGCTTACATAAGTATCATTCTTTTTGCTGTCGATCATCTTTATTTCATAACTCAGGTTTTTCGAGTCTTTAGAAGAGGAGAGAAGATCTCTAATGGTTTCATTATAAATCTCAAGAAAACTAGCTTCCACCTTGTATGTCCATCCCTGTTAGAAAAAAGAAAAGAGGAAACATTAGTGTATTCATCTATATATAATCATGCCAGGACCTCTTCCTATAAAAGAATCCTAATGTTACTTTGGGCCTCTTTCCAGTGGCTTCTGCAACCCACGGCTGAACTGCTTCCATAAGCAGGAAACTATGGACTCGTTTGGAATTAGTTTTTTGATGAGACTGAACTCCCAATGATACAGACTTGCCAAAGGTGACTTTTCACTCATGATGTAAACTCATTTACTCTGTCTCATACAAGCCTCTTGCCCTCCTGAATATTTGACCTAACAACCCAAACCCCTCTTCACTCAATTGCTCTATATCTGCAAGGAATAAGCACGAAAGCATTTAAAAGAAACCTTTTCCTGATAAGCCTAGGACTGATAATAAAGTAATATGAAGAGCAACAGAAAAAACAGTACTGTTCATCAACCTTTTGTTATAAACACTCTGAGGTATGTAAGTAATCCCTGTTCTTCCTGCACTTATAACACATAGATCCTATAAGTCAGTCTCTCTCTGTTCATCCTCTCCATATGTACAATCTATTTAAACACCTTCAATCAGAAAAGAATGTACTGAAAATAAAATGCCTGAGGATGACAGAAGCTGTGGGTTGAATTAATTTGTGTGACAGGACAGTGTTAAATAAAGGTATGGTTGTAAACATAGTCTGTCTGAAAGGGCTGATCTGGGTATACCGAAATGGTGTGGACAGATAAAGATAGAGTCCAAAGTAAAGAGGACAAGGAGCTGGGGTAAGCCAAAAAGGGTTATTAGGATAGGAAAAAGAAGGCTTTGGGGTATCAGCCTATCCAAAATATTGGCTGCCTGAAAAATCTTTTCAGCACCATCAGAAAGGTAATGTAATGAAAGCACTTGTCCTGCCAAGTTTAACAGTAGCATCACAGATCCTAACATTTTACAACACATAAACATGAGAAAGGATCAATACAAGGATAAATGAAAGATTGGACAGAACACAAGAGCACAGTATTAAGTCTCAGCAATGCTATACATTGAGAGCACAATTATCCATACCTTATCTTCTAACTCCTTCATGTTGGCAAAAATATGCCTCACTGTGCGAGGGATCATGCCTTCAAGTTCTTCACTACCATGGCCTTCCATTGTGAATGTCTTTCCAGAACCTGTCTGGCCATAAGCAAAGACACACACATTGTATCCATCCAGGGCAGACTGTGCTAGCTGAGAAATTTCCTCAAACACATCTGCTTGTGTTGCACTTGGACTGAACACTCGATCATATGTAAACTCAATGTTACCATTTCCTCTTCCTCCTTTAAGACCTGACATTGAGCTTCCATTCGGATCTGATAAATATAAGGTAAATACAGTTACCAAGAAATAGATATGAGCTATTCCAAGTTCCAATAACAAGAGGATAAAGAATATTATCATTATTGAAGATTTCAGAAACTCAATCTAATTTTCTATATTTTGAGTAATGTATCTTCCTGACAATCAAAAAGTTTAAACTTTCAAATTTTCAATCACAAAATATTGCAGCTATGAATCAAAGCACTAATTATTTCCTATCATACATCAAACTGAACCTAACCCATTAATAAGATAATTCCTTTTTCTAGCACACAATTTGAAATAATTAAGTTTTGACAACTGTAAGATCTAAAGAGGTTGTAGTTTCTAATATTGCTGAGCCTCAAATGAGTCCAAATGCACTTAATATGTAAGGCACATGTTATTAAGACCACAAAATGGCCACCATTCATGTTTATGAAGTATCTGCCATGCCTCTTCCACAGTTCCTCTTAACACCTAAACCAAGTTTTCAATTTCTAACTACCTCCTCACTATCCCAGCTTTCATGGAATAACTTTAACATACCAAATTTTGTATCATTCTTCTATTCCTTGTTTCCAAGTAATGGAATATATCTAACCACATTTCATCTTTTTCAACTCTCATTCAAAACAGGTGAGAATGAGGTCTCTGCTTTCAGCACACTATACATGTCAACTAGAGAATGGATGTAAGTAAATAAGGGAAACAGCAAACAATTATGGGAAAAAAAAACACGATTTCAATTTTGTCATCTTTCCTCTTACAATTGTATTGCGGTGTCTTCAAAGAACTAACTAACTCACCTCCACACTTGCACATCTCAAGAGTTCGTTCATCAATGAAGTTTATGTGATGAATAACATCGCTGTCTCCATTTTTCTTTATCTCATCACCTAGCAATGGGCGAACTCGGCAAAAAACACGAATATTACCCTGTAAAGATGAATAAATAAATCATGTTGCTATCAATTCATATCAGATAAGCTCATCATGCATGATGCATTGAAACCAAACACTATTAACCATAGCCAAGCCCCACAAACTAATTCTACTGTTTACCCTAACTGCTTCATAAGTAGCACAAATTCAGCATGTCACTCACTCTACTCGATGTTCATGCCTCGATACCCCAAGGCCTCCTGCCCTAACCTTCCAGCACTATACCACAGCCACATGAGGTAACTGAGCTCACTCTTTTGTACATAATGTTCACTTTTACATATATTACTTTTATTTGAAAAAGGTAAACCAGAAATCTGAAGACTTCCCCTTCATGAAAAACTTTTCACAATCCATCCAGCATTTGAAGGTTAACCCTTTTGATGTGCAACTCATCTATCTGACTAATCCCTCATGTGCAAAAGAAATTAATCATATATCAATAGGTGTACAAAAAATATAAAAATCCTTATTTTTCCTGTGAATTAATTCAATCAATCCTTGCTTATCAAAAAACATTATTTACCAAATAAGCCAATCTTAAGCATACAAAAAAATTCATAGCAACTTTTATTTATTTATTTATTTATTTATTATTTATTTATTTTGCTTTGTCGCTGTCTCCCGCGTTAGCGAGGTAGCGCAAGGAAACAGACGAAAGAATGGCCCAACCAACCCACATACACATGTATATACATACACGTCCACACACGCAAATATACATACCTATACATCACAGTGTACACATATATATACACACATAGACATATATACACATGTACATAATTCATACTGTCTGCCTTTATTTATTCCCATCGCCACCCCGCCACACATGGAATAACAACCCCCTCCCCCTCATGTGTGCGATGTAGCGCTAGGAAAAGACAACAAAGGCCCCATTCTCACTCCTTCAGTAAACAAAAATCATTAAAAACAATTTTTCCTTATGCATTCCTAGTTCATGAAAAATCCACTTTCCAGATTGCCCAATTCTAAGTACAAGTTGTTGGGGTATGGTGGTGGGTTTCACAGACATGATGAGTCCCAAAAGATAATTTCACTGAGACTCTCCCTTAACTAAGAAGCCTAGTATAACCTTTGCCTCAATTGTCATTACTGGCATCGATTAAGAAAAATATCTTACCAATTTTACCGTACACAGGGAAAAGGATATCACTTAAAACAAGATTAATTCATTCCATACCTTCAATTCTTGCACTTGATTATGAAGCTTCCTCCTGGCATTTTCTCCTTCGCGAAGTTTCTGTTCCAAATCCATAATTGTTTCCTTCTGCTGAGCTACTTCCACCTCCAGATCTGATACTCTGTTGTTTCGATCATCCAGCAACAATTTAGTTGATGACAGTTGTGCCTCGATGCCCGCATGAGCACTTGTCAGGTGGGATACTGTTGACTGAATATATTCATTCTCACTAAAAAAATTAGATCAGATGATGTCTGCAAATACTCAAAATGCACCGTTTGCCATTCTATGAGCTTGCAAAATAATACTTATACATATAAACAAAGAAAGACACACAGTCTGTTTTCACCTCCCCTATCAATGACATAAAGCTATAAGATCTTGACCCAGAGCAGCACAACCACAAGCACTAGGGTTATGTGTCCTGAAGACAATCAAATCTCTGTTTAGGTTTTATAAAAGAACAATCCCATGAAGTATTGCAAGGAGTCCCTTCGGGTAGATACCTTCTAATCTAGTTCTCCAAGGGAATAACTGGTATGCTAGTCAAAGAAAAGGACTTAAGACTAAAGGTCTATTTTCACCTTCCCTACTGATGGCACAGGGTTTATACCTAACTCAATTTATATGACTGAAAAGTGGTTGCATCAGTAAATACACAAACTGTTAGTAGGTTTTATTCTTGCAATGCAAATACCAGTGATAAATGAAGCCATCAGGAGCGGAACCAATAGCAACAGCATTATCACAAGGGTGATAAAGGTGGTGTTTCCCATCAACAGAAGTTAAACCCACTGTATTGTCATTGGAGTGCTAAGCCTAAGACTACAATCAAACTGTTATCTGTTAATTCTACATTCCATTTAATAATTCTTAGAATAAAGGACAGAAAATGAGTAGACTGACCCCTAAATTCCTAACACCTAAAGACCTATACTGCTTTAATGTCGATCACGTATAATAAACAATATTTTATTCATTTTGCTTTGTCGCTGTCTCCCGCGTTAGCGAGGTAGCGCAAGGAAACAGACGAAAGAATGGCCCAACCCACCCACATACACATGTATAATCATACACATCCACACACGCAAATATACGTACCTATACATCTCAACATAAAGATATATATACACACAGACATATACGTATATACACATGTACATAACTCATACTGTCTGCCCTTATTAATTCCCATCGCCACTCTGCCACACATGAAATAACAACCCCCTGCCCCTTCAAGTGTGCGAGGTAGCACTAGGAAAAGACAATAAAGGCCACATTCATTCACACTCAGTCTCTAGCTATCATGTAATAATGCACCAAAACGACAGCTCCCTTTCCACATCCAGGCCCCACAGAACTTTCCATGGTTTACCCCAGACGCTTCACATGCCCTGGTTCAATCCACTGACAGCACGTCGACCCCGCTATACCACATCGTTCCAATTCACTCTATTCCTTGCACGCCTTTCACCCTCCTGCATGTTCAGGCCCCGATCACTCAAAATCTTTTTCACTCCATCTTTCCACCTCCAATTTGGTCTCCCACTTCTCCTCGTTCCCTCCACCTCGGACACATATATCCTCTTTGTCAATCTTTCCTCACTCATTCTCTCCATGTAACCAAACCATTTCAAGACACCCTCTTCTGCTCTCTCAACCACACTGTTTTTATTACCACACATCTCTCTTACCCTATTATTACTAACTCGATCAAACCACCTCACACCACATACTGTCCTCAAACATCTCATTTCCAGCACATCCAGCCTCCTGCGCACAACTCTATCCATAGCCCATGCCTCGCAACCCTACAGCATTGTTAGAACCACTATTCCTTCAAACATACCCATTTTTGCTTTCTGAGATAATGTTCTCGACTTCCACACATTCTTCAACGCTCCCAGAATTTTCGCCCCCTCCCCCACCCTATGATTCACTTCCGATTCCATGGTTCCATCCACTGCCAAATCCACTCCCAGATATCTAAAACACTTCACTTCCTCCAGTTTTTCTCCATTCAAACTTACCTCAAACACTTCACTTCCTCCAGTTTTTCTCCATTCAAACTTACCTCCCAATTGACTTGACCCTCAACCCTACTGTACCTAATAACCTTGTTCTTATTCACATTTACTCTCAACTTTCTTCTTTCACACACTTTACCAAATTCAGTCACCAGCTTCTGCAGTTTCTCACATGAATCAGCCACCAGCACTGTATCATCAGCGAACAACAATAATAAATTAATAAATGATAAATAAATAAAGTAATATATGTATAACTTATGATCATACTTGATCGCCATTTCCTGCATCAGCGAGGTAGCAGCAGGAACCAGACAAAGGACCCATCCACTCATATACACACATATATGTATACATATATGCCCATACACATACATATAAACATATACATACATACACATATACAGCATTAATGGAATGGCCTTGATCAGGGACTCAGCTGCCCTCGCTGTCTCAGCTATCAATAAAAAGGAGGGAGGGGCTAAAGTAATGAGGATTGGTCACATTAAGAGAAGGCCTCGATATGAATATCATCTAGCAGGAAATGAGCTGCAGGAATCTGTGTGAGAGAGAGACTTGGGAACAAACACCTACAGAGAAAAGTTAAAACCAACTGTTTGCTGGCAAATACTATAACCGCATTTAAGTTCATGGACAAAGAAATATTCAACAAGTATCTCATTTCATTTATCCCTGGGGACTGGGGAAAAAGAATATTTCCCATGTATTCCCTGCATGTCGCAGAAGGTGACTAAAAGGGGAGGGAGCAGGTGGCTGGAAATCCTCAGCTCTCGTTTTCTTTTTAATTTTCCAAAAGAAGGAACAGAGAAAGGGGCCAGGTGAGGATATTCCCTCAAAGGCCCAGTCCTCTGTTCTTAATGCTACCTTGCTAATGCGGGAAATGGCGAATAGTATGAAAAAAAATGAAAAAATCTCATTTCATACATAAGCATAAACTAGAATATGCTTCCCAAGTTTGGTAAATGCACCTAAGAAAGTACAGACTTAAAAGAAAAGGTCCAGAGGACAGCAGCTAAGATGGCACTAGAATTGAGAAAACAGAGTTACAAAGAAAGGTCATAAATTTGCCCACCATGCAAGAGAGAAGATTGAGGGGAGTGACCCAATTACAACTTTCAAGTTTTTAAAACAAAATAACGACAGACAGTGAACAGTTCCTTGAAAGCTCTAGGAACAAACAACCAAGAGGACAGAACATTATAAAAGAAACTTGTCAAAAAAGATGTAAATAAGAACTTTTATAGTATCAGAAAGATGGATGAGTAGAACAAAATGAATAAAGGTATGGTTGATGTAGACAGCATACAGAAATTTCAAAAGTTGTATGATAGGATGGCCAAGACATGGCCCTGTGAATGTAAAACTCCCTCCCCATACACTACAAATAAGTAATTACACACATATACTCACCACTGCTTGTGACAACTTGCATAATGAAAACATACAAACCTCCCCCTCCCTAACTCCTTTTCTCTAACACTCATGGAAACTAACATTCACACACCAGTAAGTGTGTGACGATGATTCACTGAATTGTGTATTTATGTATAGTAGTGGTATACACCTGCAAGTCATATGCACAAAGCTATTTTGTGCAATGGTGGCTTCAGTGTTGTGGTGTATGTGAATAGTTGAGGTCTATATGCTCTGGTAATGTAAAAGGATTAACAAATGGTGATGTGTAATGGTGACAAATATGAACAGTTATAGCTCTGAAGTTAAGTGGGTGCAACATTTCATATGATATATCTTGTAACTGCATCTCCATTCCTAAGGGGTTTTCATAAGTGTTCCATTCAAACATAATGATGCCTTAGAAATACAGCACTAAATGATGTTAATAAAAAAGAATATTACTTTCATGTTCGCCAAGAAGCGGAGTTTATGATTAGAGGGTGTGATAGTACTATTAAAGAGGCTGATGCTGAAGGCAGACCACCTGTGACATGGGGAAACAGAGTAGATGGGTCATGGAGGGAAAGAAATGGGAGAAGAATACATGGAAGGGTGTATGCTAGGGAGGCAAGTAAGGACAGGAATAAGAGGAGACTTTTGTCATGGCCACCCCCTTGGTGGGAGCTGGCATCAGAAATACAGGTAGGTAGATAGATGATCCATTCTTCGTCTGTTTCACTAAACTACCTCGCTGACATGGGAAACAGTGATTAAGTATAATATAAACAAATACAGATCGATGATATGGTATGATTCAGTCATGAATAAAAAAATGACTTTGAAGATATGGATTCGGTAAAAGGTACCATGAAAAAAGTCAATC
This sequence comes from Panulirus ornatus, assembly GCF_036320965.1. NCBI lineage: Eukaryota > Metazoa > Arthropoda > Malacostraca > Decapoda > Palinuridae > Panulirus > Panulirus ornatus. Next base: position 6,962,142 of record NC_092273.1, read on the forward strand.
TTATAATTTCTTTGAATGGGACATAACCAACAACAAACACATTCACAAAGTACAACTAAAGGTAGCATCAATTCTATTTTTAGATATCTATAGATCAGCTATCAGGAATTAAGAGAGCAAACCACAACAAGTAGCTACAAAACGTTCATGCTCTGAGCAGCAAAGGCACTAGTTTCCTAACAAAAATTAAGGTGGATGCATTAGGTACCTGGTAACATACTGACTTATTTTTTGCTATCAACATTAAAAGGAGCACTAAAATCTCAGGGTACACACCTTAAGTCCAGCCAACTCATCTTGTCGAGATGTAAGCTCAGCCTCAAGGGATTTCATCTGCCGTTCAAGAGAAGATTTTTTAAACTCTAAATCCTGAATTGTATTCTCGTATCGTCGCTTATCAGCAATCCTCTCATCACACTCCTCTCTGTAAGAATACTATCCATTCAGTACCATGGAAAATGACAGCATATTCAAAAGTTTAATGCTGAATGTCAAAAAGCTTAAAGTACATCAAATTCAAAAGAGAAGCACAATAGAGAAAGAAGTGAAGGGGTATCTAAAGAAGGTCTTTATTCCCTTTACAGACTCCTTTCTCCTATTAGTAGTTCTATTTTCTGTGCCCACATCCAAACCACCGTTTCATCTATCTCACTGAGCTTAATCTAATACCTGTTACCTTTTTCATAATGCTCTTATCATCAAGATTGCAAATAAACCCAAACAAACAAGGCATCCCAACACTTTTCATGTCTGCAGGGTTAGAAACACCAATCCTGCAAAATCAAATCCTACAAAAGGTGCATCCCTGCATGGCCATGATTCACAAAATAATGTTAATGAGAACAGTAATAGCATATCTGCTACCAATTCTAGTCCTCTAAGTAGAAAAACATCATTTGTTCAGAGCAACCTAATTCTTTCATCAGCCAACATACATGTTTTGCTGAGCAAATAAATCACACTTCCACTGTAAGAAAAACATTTCTCCAAAAGCTTTTAACAGGCTTGCCACTAGATCTACCAAGTAACTTTTAAACTTTACATGTTTGAGCCATACAGTTCCTGTTGTAACAATAAGATCAAAGCAAACTTATAATATTCAGTTTTCTTTCATCTACCTTGATTAAAATTTCTGAGAATACTCTTAATTATGTCAATAAAAAGTACATGCAAGTTTTGGAAAGAGGGGCAAGTATGAAGTCTGCTGTGGATGAGAGAGCTTGGGAAGTAAGTCAGCTGTTGTTCGCTGATGTTACAGTGCTGGTGGCTGATTCGTGTGAGAAACTGCAGAAGCTGGTGACTGAGTTTGGTAAAGTGTGTGAAAGAAGAAAACTTAGAGTAAATGTGAATAAGAGCAAGGTTATTAGGTACAGTAGGGTTGAGGGACACGTCAATTGGGAGGTAAGTTTGAATGGAGAAAAATTGGAGGAAGTGAAGTGTTTTAGATATCTGGGAGTGGATTTGGCAGCGGATGGAACCATGGAAGCGGAAGTGAATCATAGGGTGGGGGAGGGGGCGAAAGTTCTGGGAGTGTTAAAGAATGTATGGAAGTAGACATTATCTCAGAAAGCAAAAATGGGTATATTTGAAGAAATAATGGTTCAATCTCAGAAAGCAAAAATGGGTATGTTTGAAGGAATAGTGGTTCAAACAATGTTATATGGTTGCAAGGCATGGGCTGTAGGTAGAGTTGTGCGGAGGAGGGTGGATGTGCTGGTAATGAGATGTTTGAGGACAATATGTGGTGTGATCGAGTAAGTAATAATAGGGTAAGAGAGATGTGTAGTAATAAAAAGAGTGTAGTTGAGAGAGCAGAAGAGGGTGTTCTGAAATGGTTTGGTCACATGGAGAGAATGAGTGAGGAAAGAATGACCAAGAGGATATGCGTGTCAGAGGTGGAGGGAACGAAGAGAAGTGGGAGACCAAATTGGAGGTGGAAAGATGGAGTGAAAAAGATTTTGAGTGGTTGGGGCCTGAACATGCAGGAGGGTGAAAGGCGTGCAAGGAATAGAGTGAATTGGAATGATGTGGTATACCGGGGTCGACCTGCTGTTAATGGATTGAACCAGGGCATGTGAAGCGTCTGAGGTAAACCATGGAAAGTTCTGTGGGGCATGGATGAGGAAAGGGAGCTTTGGTTTTGGTGCATTATTAGATGACAGCTAGAGACTGAGTGTGAATGAATGTGGCCTTCATTGTCTTTTCCTAGCACTACCTCACGCACATGAGGGGGGAGGGGGTTGTTATTTCATAAGTGGCGGGGTGGCGATGGGAATGAATAAAGGCAGACAGTATGAATTATGTATATGTGTATACATGTATATGTCTGTGTGTGTATATATATGTATACATTGAGATGTATAGGTATTTATATTTGCGTGTGTGGATGTGTATATATATACATGTGTATGTGGATGGGTTGGGCCATTCTTTCGTCTGTTTCCTTGCGCTAACTCACTAACGCGGGAGACAGCGACAAAGCAAAATAAGTAAAAAATAAACAAATAAAAAACTACATCAATTCTTAAATGATTTGTCCTTGAGAAACAATAACTGACATTAAATCAAAAGTAGACTTATCTGAGAGACTAAATCCACTCTTAAAAACCTCTATTTGCCTCTATTTAGAATCATTTATCTTTAAAAGCTAAACAGCATTCAACCTACATTAACTTCTTCACGTGAAAACTCTTAAATGAAGTAGGAACCTTATGATCTAAAGGCATAACTAACTCAGTCACCAGTTACTCTGACTGAAGCAAAAAGTCAATAATCTTTAGACTTGAATTTAAGGAAAAATAATATGAGGGGCTATAAGTGTTTTCAAGCAATGTACAATTCAGAAAATGAAAAAAAAACTTATAAAATTTTTTTGACGGTGCACAATACTCCAAAATCATTCTATAAGCTGTAACAAATACCCAATGAAAATCATGACAGAATCAAGACAAGAGCAAAAGACAGAGACAAGCCTGACTTATAGATAGAAAAGATTTAATTCTAGAGAATTCTGACTAAAAAGAAATTGGCTTGGAACACCATGATTTCTATCATAAAACAAAACACTAATTTTCAAAATGCATTTAGCAAAATTTCCAGCACCAATATATTAATAAGTGCACTAAAGTCGGAGGGGATATACATATCTCTACCTTCTCATGTCTTTCCCAATACATATAACCTGGCACATTTCAAAAGAGAGGTCTTTCACTCTCTAGAAAATCAAAAACTTTCCCTTGTCTTTTCTTTTTCTGTTTCATAATTCTCTCTATATTTCAATTAAGGCCCAGCCTTCATATGGAGTCTTGTCCAAGACTAGAGCCTTAAGAAAAAAAAATCAACCCTGATCTTATCTTGTCACATACAATGTCAAGATAATAGATGTGCACATGAAATGAAAAAAGATGTAATCTAAAACTAAAAGTTTTCTCCAACACCAAAGAACAGTTCACAAAAGGATCTCCATGCCTCAGGCAATTTCTTACAATGAGGCATTAAGAGATGGCCACTTCACAGAGCAAAATACTGACCATGAGAAACAGGAAGAATGCTGAAAATAGTTTCACTCTTTCCCTGTTATTTCCCACGTTTAGAGTGTAACAAGGCAGTATCAGGAACAGACAAAAACCATTTTCATTTGCTCACATCCAATGTCAACCTGTCATGCATCAGGCACCAAAATCAGAATTCCTTATCCACAGCCAAGCCCCACAACACCTCTCCAATAGTTTCCTGACAACTTGGTAAGCCCTAGTTCAATCCACTGACAACACCTTGCACTCTGTTCACCAACTGCTCCAATTTGCTTCATCAATTGCATCCCTTACACCCTCCTGCATATCCAAGCTCAAAAAACTCATAAGCATCTTTCACTCCACCCTTCCATCTCTTATTTCACTCCCAAACCCTTCTCCTTGCTCCCTCTACTTCTGACACATATATACTCTCGGTCAGTCTCCCTTCACCCATTCACTCCACACAAGTCAAAACTACTTCTGCACATCCTATTTAACTCTCTCAATTACACTCAGCTTACTACTAATACATCTTCTTGATCAACCTATTATCTACCATATGTTCTACATGATCATACCATCGTAACTACTTTCAACATGTGCCTCTCTGATAATTTCTTCACTAAAAAACATTCTCACATCTTCATTCTTTAACTATCATTCTAATTCTAACGACACCGCACAACATATCTATCCTTACCACTCTCATTTTCTATTCTAAACAATAAAAATTTGCGTTTTACATCCATACTGGAACTGCAACAATTATTCCTTCATGCTACCTCTTTCTACACATTACACTTTACTAATACACTATACTCACAGCAATAAGCAACTCAAGTTACAGGATGAATATGTGTCAAATGAAATGAACATCAAATAGCATGAGTATTTTCAACGAGTATTTAAGTGAATTGCACACATATTGATAACACTTTTTTTTTTTGTTTTTTTTTTCCGCTGTCCCCCGCGTTTGCGAGGTAGCGCAAGGAAACAGACGAAAGAAATGGCCCAACCCACCCCCATACACACGTATATACATACGTCCACACACGCAAAATATACATACCTACACAACTTTCCATGGTTTACCCCAGACGCTTCACATGCCCCGATTCAATCCACTGACAGCACGTCAACCCCGGTATACCACATCGCTCCAATTCACTCTATTCCTTGCCCTCCTTTCACCCTCCTGCATGTTCAGGCCCCGATCACACAAAATCTTTATCACTCCATCTTTCCACCTCCAATTTGGTCTCCCTCTTCTCCTCGTTCCCTCCACCTCCGACACATATATCCTCTTGGTCAATCTTTCCTCACTCATTCTCTCCATGTGCCCAAACCATTTCAAAACACCCTCTTCTGCTCTCTCAACCACGCTCTTTTTATTTCCACACATCTCTCTTACCCTTACGTTACTTATTCGATCAAACCACCTCACACCACACATTGTCCTCAAACATCTCATTTCCAGCACATCCATCCTCCTGCGCACAACTCTATCCATAGCCCACGCCTCGCAACCATACAACATTGTTGGAACCACTATTCCTTCAAACATACCCATTTTTGCTTTCCGAGATAATGTTCTCGACTTCCACACATTCTTCAAGGCTCCCAGAATTTTCGCCCCCTCCCCCACCCTATGATCCACTTCCGCTTCCATGGTTCCATCCGCTGCCAGATCCACTCCCAGATATCTAAAACACTGTTTACATACCTGATTTTATTTGTAAGTCTTTCAACCTCCTCTTGGTTAGCCTGAGATACTGTTTGTGTCTTCTGCAGATTCTGATTGAGATTCTGTTTTTCCATCTCAAGATTTTCAATGCGGGTATCATAACTGGCAAGCTTAACGAGGAAGTTATCACGCTCAACTGCCGAGGACCTGACCAAATTTTCCATGTCTTGAAGACGTCCCTTGAGATCCCATGCTGCTCTCTTCGGCTTTCCTGTTCACATACATAGTAAGAAGAATGAATAAATAAAAAGAAAAAGGATGTACAGAGCAACAGACTGGGGAGGAGCAGTGTGGTCTCAGAAGTGGCAGAGGTTGTGTGGCTCAGGAGTTTGTTTTAAGGAATGGAAACTGGAACAATATGATATACAAGGAAGCAACCTGTTATCAATGGGTTAAACCAGGTGTACGAAGTGGTAAGGGCAAACCACAGGAATGCTTGTGGTGTTTGGCAGCAGATAAAGGGGTTCTGTTTTCAGCTAGAGCTTGGATGTGCTTTGTCTGTCCCTGTCACTACTGTGCTAACACAGTAAAGGTTAAAGTGCAAAATCAAAGTATGTGAGGGAGGCTTGTAGAGATATGGATAAGTGAAACCTTTTTCAAAATTGTGCAAAAAATTCAAATGACAACAAATGTTAAATTTTTTTCATGAATGATACCACTACTGAACAAATACTAAAACAATATCTAGTTTTACTCCAAGAAGAATAATTACAAAAAACTAAAGGAAAAACAAGCTATTTAGGAAGGTGGAAAATACATGCAAAGGGATGTGTGCTGGGTGATAAAGAATGAGACACTTCAGGAAGAGTGTTAGCAATAAAAGATATAATCTGTAGAGTCTGGAGTGAGTAATTAAGGAAATGACTAAAGATGATGGGTGAATAACAGTGATTTTTGTGGAAATTATAATTAATAAGAACCTACTGGTAAATTACCACTTTTTTGAGAGAAAAAGATGTCTATAAACTTAAAAGCTATTGACACAGAACGATACATTTGGTGGCTTCCTTTAAACCATATCTATAAACTTAAAACTTTTCATAAAAAAAATTATATATTTTGGCTTCATTTAAAAATTCATCATTCCTTGTTCTGGTGATCAAACATTACCCTACACAGCATTTCTATTAGCTTACATGTCATGCAACAAATCACATGTAGATTCTCTACAACTACATAACGTTTAATAAAGCATAATAAAGATTATGAACCTTTGTTTTATGCATAAACAATTTGCGTGATGCATAACTAACCTGAAAAATCAAGGTCAATAAAACTTTCCAATAACTTACATTCACTGTCAACTTAAATCTTATTAAAGCATGACATGAAAAAAAATCCTTGGCTACACAACATAACATAACTAACCTTTACTGACTGCATCTTCACTGATATTATTTATCCCTGAGGCTGGTTTATTGGCAGAAATGGAACCTTTAGTGCTACCAGAAGTGTGGGTGTTGTTGACACGATTTGTTATATTGGTTCCAGGTCTCCGACTACCTATTCCTGTAACATCAAAGCATGTGCAACTCACAACTAAGAACATTAAGCTTGCGTAAAAATAAGAAAACAATACAGTACAAATGTGCAAGTGCGTTTATTTATATAAATCATGCCATCACAGTGAAACAAGGTTTTGAATACAGAACAACTGTCTATGGATTCTATATCATTATTTTGAGTTCTGTATTGGCCGACTGTTTTATTACTTTGAGAAAAAAAGTGTAAAATATGAAGTCTGTAAATCCAAACTTTTTCATTTTTTTCCTGTAATCTATATCTGTATTACCAACAAATATAAAACAACAAAAGCTCACAAAAAATTGGATACTTGGGTTTAGTTAAAAGAAGCAAAATATTGTTCACAACATACAAACTCCCAATATCTTTGGAGTTCTAATCTTGTAAGTTTAACCACTGATCTCAGTAAAATCTTATGTACTGCAAAAGCAGGTATAATTTAATCTAATATTCTAACACAAGCCTAACCATATGAACACATTTGTTCATCACTTTTCAGTAAACTAACCCACTCCAAATGATTAGCTTATGACAAGAGAATTTCAAAGATTTTAAATATCACTGTCTACTGTCTATATGAAAAATGGCAACCACTTGTTTACTGACTGCTACTTCACTCATGCTAGTACAACCATAAGTTACTTGTATATCTACAAAGGATTCTAGTCTCTTTTGGGAAAACAACTCATCTCACTTTTCAGCTCTTTAGCAAAGGCATAAATCTTAATAACCTATTGCTAGAACACAGAGTTTCAAAGCTTCAAATATAATTCTTTAACATCTAAACTGCACATGTGACAAAGTACAGGTACAGGTAACTCTACTGATTTGAATGCACCTATGACAAAATGTGAGCATACAAGTGCTAAAACTCATTCAACAACAATAGTGTGGAAATATAAAGGATACCCCAGGGGCTAAATCAAAAAAATTTCCTATTTATTGCATGCAACCATCAAGGCAGTATGAAAAATACACAGGAATCAAAATTTACCTTGCATGCGCAACAAGGCCTCAGTAATCAATCTTCCACTGTCTGGAACTCTAAGATCTATATACAGTCCCCCAATCTCAATACCATTCTTGTTTGGAGCATCAGTGCAGACAGAATTGCAAGTGGTCTCCTTGCCATTGGAGAAGACCGTACTGTCTTTCATATTTGGATCTGATATCGTCATCACTTTGTTACTTGAGCATACTGTACCCATCATTCAGAATGTACAAGTATGTGATTTTGGGTAACCTCATCAGGGATCTGTCCATGTCCATACCTAGGGTTAAAGCACTCTCTCTCAAGGTCTCTCACATATCTGGGTGGTACACAAGTAAACCTATCAAATACATCCACTTTCATCTGCAATATTTCAAACATTCTATAACTTTAAATGCAAAAAAGTGCATAAATTGCAATATATCATCAACATCACTGTACACTGGTAGAAGTAGACCTAGGATAAAAGGCACTGAAAGCAACAGCATAGAAAAAGAATTATCAAATGATGACAGAAACGATACAGCAGGTACAGTACAGTTATGTGTGTGTTTTGAATTTGGAAGGCTCCATCTCTTAATCTCTTTGCTATCTTGCCTCTTTACAGTACTCTCTACAGCACAACCATCTTTCATACAATTTCTTACTCGGATATGAAGTATATACACAAAAAAATGAATCTAAAAAGGTCAATTTAACTTACTGCAGTCTCAACAATGAAAAAAATAACTAACCTCAACAATATTAACATATGAAACAGGATTGGAGTGAAATACTATGCACATGTAATACATACGAGTATTCACAGCTGAAATGAGATATCAACTAATATCATAAATGAGCAAGGGGAGTGAGTAGGTATGACAGGATTCAAATCAACGCGCTGGGAGAGAGAGAGAGAGAGAGAGAGAGAGAGAGAGAGAGAGAGAGAGAGAGAGAGAGAGAGAGAGAGAGAGAGAGAGAGAGAGAGAGAGAGAGAGAGAGAGAGAGAATAGCTGTTGCCGGCAATACGAAGAACACTTATTCTATGATAATTCATGCACAACACACTATAACCTTATCTAAAATATGACGTCAATCTTCCATTCAAATTCGATGCTAAAGATGATAGCATTTCCTCCACCACCTCCGTGACCCGGGAAACCAGATAAACAAAAACGCCTTACCTTTTTGATATATATATATATATATATATATATATATATATATATATATATATATATACATATATATATATATATATATATATATATATATATATATATATACATATATATATATATATATATATATATATATATATATATATATATATATATATATATATGAAACCTAGCTTAAGTCAGGTGCCTAACTTATCGACAAACCCAAGAGGGGAAAGGATAAATGCTGCCTTCTCATCAAAATTTCAACGCTATGCACAGTCCAGCGTGTCAAAAGTCATTTTTCAAACTGCATGTAAAATCACTTCTTAATTTCCATTAGCATTTTTGGCACCAACTTTCACTTTCTGCTATCCGTACGTCATGAAGGTCTACAAGATGTTCTGAGATGATTACAATTATGGAGTTATTATTACCAACCTAACTAAAATGGGATCAGGTAATAAGTGTACAGTATAGTTCTAACTTCAGTGTAAAGATAACTCTTTCAACATTCTCGAAAACAGAGTCAGGGTTTTCATCCCGTGTATGTTCAGGATATCACTAAATATTTTCGTTACAGTGAAGCATTCCATCGCACTAACGCAAAAACCACGTACTTTTCCAGTTCAATTAGAAAGTTTTACTCATCTACGTACATCTAAATCACGACATGTCACCTGAAACTATATGTGGAATCTACCATTTTGATTTAGCATATTCACTCCAACACTTAATTACTGACACTTTTCCACAGTCATACTGATAAGTCAGCATAAATTACTTCATTTTCACGGCATGTAAAACCTTCCACACAGAGAGAAGTAGGTCAATCATTTCGCCCATAATTCATCTGGCATGTGACCTTTTACTGCCACAAGAAAGTCACCGACAAGAATTCCCCGAAGTTTCGAGTTATTCGAATTACTTGAGTCTTGTTCTTCTACGTCATCAACACACAAGTCTCAACCTGCAGAACTTCACTAAATAAAGCTTTCTCGCGGGTACAAAACGCCATTTCTCGTTATATGCCTCACAACAGCACCGTTCCCACAGTAGCTCCAAGCCATAGCTATTCGACTCATGACTTCCCACCCACGGGACTGCATGGCGCATGGCACACCGAGCTGGCGCTCTTTGACGACACAACCACCTGACGCTGTTGCCAAGTTCTTCACGTCTAGCTGTGTAATCACAACCAGGAACGTCCATTTATCATTATATCTCACGAAAGCTCCATACTAGGAGAGAGAGAGAGAGAGAGAGAGAGAGAGAGAGAGAGAGAGAGAGAGAGAGAGAGAGAGAGAGAGAGAGATTCATTTATTCTTTTTCCCCAGACAATTGCTATCAGCAGAAATACTATAATACTGCAAACAGGAATACACTCTAAGGAAACGAAATTGGGCCACGAAGTACCACGAATGCGTAAATTTCTTCATTACTAACATTTTCCTTGCTCGCTCAATTTCTGGCTATTATTCTACCGTCAGTCCGGACACATTTATCGGTGTCTGTTAATGAAAATCTCAGTGCGACTAGCAAGAAAATACCGTAAAAGTACCTATGAGCTGATATACTGCTTTCTTTTTCGACCAGAGAAGCTGAGTGAAGTATATATATATATATATATATATATATATATATATATATATATATATATATATATATATATATATATATATACTGTAATATGAGACGGTCCTCTCTCGGCATAATACTGATCCCTCTCCTCCAAACTAAACCCCATGAAAGCATCCCCACAATCTGCAAACGACTGCATAACACGTCAACTCAAAGACCAATGTTGGCACTGATGACATAACCTGACAACGTGTTAGGGGTTGTGCTGCGCCGGTGCACAGGATGCGACAGTGAAAATCCTAGTCATGGCTACAAAACGCATGTGTGTACATTACTGGGGAACTAAGGACGGCTGCCGATGGTACATGTGGCACTCACCGTTAAAGACACGAAGATGCAGGTTCACAAAAAGGTCAAACCATATATATAACAACACACCATTACAACTCTGACTCAACAAGGACCGTATCTTGATACACTGTGCTATATAGGATGACTTTCATTACCTAATTGCCTCTCCTGCTTTCGCGAGGTTGAATGGCCTCATTTGAAGATATTTGGAAGACATATGGTAAGCAATACATTACTTCTGAAAAAAGCTACAATTTCTTCATGTTGCATTGCCGATCATAAAACTGTTTAATAATGCTGCCTTCAAACCTCAATTCATGTAATTTGCAGAGATGAACGTTCTCTTCAGCTTAGTTAAAACACTATAGCAATGAAAAGAATATATTTATACCGCTTACGCCAAATAGCTTATATCTTACCTCCCGACGAAGTGGAAGTTTTGAATCTTTCAGTGAAATAAAGGTTGAAACCCCTGGAAAACGTGACTATGATTCGTTTGAGAAAATCATACTGGCTCCATAAGTCAGCAAGAACTTCATGATAAATCAAATTGCAGTTTCTAAATGACAGAGGTGAAACAGAAAGTACATATAATATCCAACAGGAAACCTTTCAGTTTTGTTGTAATATGAAATAAGAAATTTAATATTGTTTCTTCTCGCTTACAGAGAACTCAGAAGTACCTTTCAACTGAACCGTTTTATGGCAGCAATAAAGTGGGAGGAAAAGACACATCCACTTCACTTTCTGATGAAAGTTTGGTTAAAAAGAGTGACAGCTGTTCCAAAAGAAGTCAAAAAAGACATGTAAAATGTAGGAATAATGTTATATACATAGAGTCTGCCTCCAGAACAATTAGGAGTAAGTTACTGCACCATGATCCAAATGCTGTGTGAGAAATCACTAGCAAGTGAATTCATGTTGCCAACAACCTTGAGGCAACATATGAAGAATCATCTGAATCATCCATTAAAATAAGACAAACTTTGTGCCCAAAGGTGAACGCAGAAGCTGGTAATTAAAAGAGCAACAGACAAGGTTTTAATCAACAGCATCAAATTGAACAACCCAAAAAGAACTGTTAAAAGGCTAATAAACCCTCACACTGTTGGTCTATCTTTGGCCAATGTAGGAAAGGAACTTCACAACTGCTCCTGCTGAAGTCAAATAAATCTTCTGTTTAACACCACCATAAAACAGTGTCAAAGAAATCAGTCAAAGCATTAAGGCTTAAATACTTCCTGAGCTGAAGCTGTTGGAATGCTCTTTAAACAAAGCAGCACTATCACATTACAAATGAAGTCGACTCAGAAAAATATAAACTATTACTACTCTTTCAGTGACACCCTCCATTCCTCTAGTCACTACCATTTCTCATCCTACAACACATCTCTCTTACCATTTATTCAACCAACCCTCCTCACACCACATGTTTGTCCTCAAAGATTTCATTTCCATCACAACCACCCTCTCATCCATACACCATTGGGACTATTATACTATCAAACATATCCATCTTGACCCTCCCTGATAGTGACCTCTTTGTACACACTCCTGTACACCCAAGTTCTTAGCCCCCTTACTCACCCTATGGCTCACATCAGCATCAATGGTTCCATTCAATGCCATGTCAACTACCGTACATCTGAAACACTCCAAATCCTCCAGGTTCACTCCAATCAGACTCGCACTCCACTTAACCCGTCTTCCTCTATGTTAAACCTAATAATCTTGTTTTTATAAACATTCACCCTCAGCTTTCGCCTTTCACTATTCTCCCAAATTCTGAAACCAGCTTCTGCAGTTTCTCACTCATATCCACCACAAGTACATATGTCGTCAACAAACAGTAACTTACTTCCCAGACCCCCCATCCATAACAGACTCCAGACCTGCCCCACTCTCCAAGATACTCTGACAAGCATATATATATAATAATCATAAAAGGAAGCCTTTTAAAAAAAAAAATCAGTTCCAATTCCAAGCTCATAATAGCAGCAAAGAAATCATTTTCATTTTGATAATACCTTTGCAACTACTTGTGCTTGCTGATTTTGTACTATCACAGTGCATTACAAACAATTTTGCCTTCAAGCAGTCAAATCATGAATATTCCTGGACCTATTAGGGGACCTTGAGAACTCCATAGATATGCAGCATATTGTTTTTCTAAATCTATCTGTTCAGGAAACTTACCAAAAAATCCAGTGAAAAATTTCAGATTCCTAACATAATAAACAAACTAAACTGTACTCACCAACTGATGATAATCGACTCTGTGTAACTGTTGCAGCCGATATATTAGATGGACGACCAGTAAGATTGAGTGTCGATGCACCCATTTTTGATATAGAAAAATTGCTTTTGCTGGTGTTCTTGTTTCTTTGTCCACCAGCAGGTATATGAGCCATAGACTTTGATCTGAAAGAAGAGAGGAAAGTGATTGGTTCTCAGTGAATGTAGGTTTGCGGCAGGGGTGTGTGATGTCTCCATGGTTGTTTAATTTGTTTATGGACGGGGTTGTTAGGGAGGTGAATGCAAGAGTTTTGGAAAGAGGGGCAAGTATGAAGTCTGTTGGGGATGAGAGAGCTTGGGAAGTGAGTCAGTTGTTGTTCGCTGATGATACAGCGCTGGTGGCTGATTCATGTGAGAAACTGCAGAAGCTGGTGACTGAGTTTGGTAAAGTATGTGAAAGAAGAAAGTTAAGAGTAAATGTGAATAAGAGCAAGGTTATTAGGTACAGTAGGGTTGAGGGTCAAGTCAATTGGGAGGTGAGTTTGAATGGAGAAAAACTGGAGGAAGTGAAGTGTTTTAGATATCTGGGAGTGGATCTGGCAGCGGATGGAACCATGGAAGCGGAAGTGGATCATAGGGTGGGGGAGGGGGCGAAAATTCTGGGAGCCTTGAAGAATGTGTGGAAGTCGAGAACATTATCTCGGAAAGCAAAAATGGGTATGTTTGAAGGAATAGTGGTTCCAACAATGTTGTATGGTTGCGAGATGTGGGCTATGGATAGAGTTGTGCGCAGGAGGATGGATGTGCTGGAAATGAGATGTTTGAGGACAATGTGTGGTGTGAGGTGGTTTGATCGAGTAAGTAACGTAAGGGTAAGAGAGATGTGTGGAAATAAAAAGAGCGTGGTTGAGAGAGCAGAAGAGGGTGTTTTGAAATGGTTTGGGCACATGGAGAGAATGAGTGAGGAAAGATTGACCAAGAGGATATATGTGTCGGAGGTAGAGGGAACGAGGAGAAGAGGGAGACCAAATTGGAGGTGGAAAGATGGAGTGAAAAAGATTTTGTGTGATCGGGGCCTGAACATGCAGGAGGGTGAAAGGAGGGCAAGGAATAGAGTGAATTGGAGCGATGTGGTATACCGGGGTTGACGTGCTGTCAGTGGATTGAATCGGGGCATGTGAAGCGTCTGGGGTAAACCATGGAAAGCTGTGTAGGTATGTATATTTGCGTGTGTGGACGTATGTATGTACATGTGTATGGGGGTGGGTTGGGCCATTTCTTTCGTCTGTTTCCTTGCGCTACCTCGCAAACGCGGGAGACAGCGGCAAAAAAAAAAAAAAAAAAAAAAAAAAAAAGGCACATCACATAATTCAAAATATATATGAAAACAAGATTATCTATAATTCATATCATGGTTATGCATGTACAGGAATCATACTTCTAACTGTAAACTTACCTATGAAGTCTCCCACCAGCTGCAACACCTGAACGTGGGACACCATGCCTCACAGGGGGATGACTATCTTGAAATGAATCTTCTGAATCTGGAGATTTTGTATATGATTCGAATCAGTTTTTTGTAACTACTAAATCAATCTAAACCAAGACCTCTAAATTAAATATTACCCAAACCTAGGTAAACCTGAGACACTTTTACTGCCTACTGTCGTGCCTCAAGTTAGATAATCAGAAGAGAATCTAAGGAGCTCATTCATTTTCAAAAATTCCTTTGAAATGATATTTGTCTTTGCCTATTACAAATGCTCTATATTTGAAACTCCCATTATTCAGCAATTCTGAATTCTTGCAATTACAAAAAATAATGCAGGGTTTCCATATTGATATGCATATTCATGGGACTACATAGCTCAATATCTAATATGAACATCACCCTCACAGATGGTACCTACTGTAAACATGGAAAGTTTCTACCACAAATCAGCCTTCAATTATTTTGCTAACAATAATGTTAGCTGAGGTGACAACATTACTTACCACATACACTATGCACAGCGGAGGTGACATTACTTACCACATACACTGTGCATTGCGGAAGAACATAAAAATGTAGCATTTGCCAAATCTCTAAGTACTGATGATGGTGATTAAACTAACAATATTCTTTTGTACATAAATGCCTTTCCTGCTTTTGCAAGGTGGTTTTACGAACAAGATGATAATCTCACTTATAAAGAACCATCTCCTGTTCTCGTGTGCAATGTACCAAAACCAGAGCCTGCCTTTAACAACTATCCCAACTAAATGAGCAATATTAATACAAATACTACACAAAGTCCAGCAATAAATATTAAAAGTAATTTCTAAAAGAAAAAATTTACAAGTATTTGCTATTGCCCACATAAATGAGTAGACTTTAGAAAAGATGACTGAGCCTTAGTAAGAATAAAAATATTTTATTCCCCTGCTTACTTAATTAATTAAAAAGGAAGGGTTTCCAGTAAACCCCCACTCCCTCCCCTCTGAGTCACCTATCTCTCCATCTCTTGGGAAAAATTTAAATAGCTTAAATTATCATTTCAAATCAAATGATACCTTTTAGCAAACCTAACAGTAACAGAAGATCCTCAAATACTGCAACTAACCTACAGGAATATCACAAAAATCATATATCTAGCTGAGAAATCTACAATAAAATACAGTACTGTATATGCAATTGATAATCTTTTCTTCACTAAAACTTTGTTAGAACTCGTATTAGAATAATATTATGGTTTTTAGTTTATAGTAATATTATCCCCTTGACTATAAGGTGTTTGTGCTTTGCCAAGCACTCTGGCCATTTCCATTTATCATGTAAGGCAGTAAATCTATTAATTCTGGAAGAATCATACAGACAGCTGATTTCCCATGCAAAATATTTAAAACTGTTATTTGACAAACATTTCACAGATTTTGTAGACACTTCTAAAACAATCTTTTTCTTTGTGCATGTGTATGGTCAACTTAGAAAGGGGACAAGATAAAGTAATTTTTGAAAAAAAAAAAAAAATGAAATCAAAAGTTATTTGTGATTTAACACTAAAATATGCTCATAAACATTTGCTACCTGTATCTTCTAACTTCATCTACATTATCAAGTTTATTTCCTTGTCAACTCGCTGAACTTCAACTGGTATTCTATTACACTATCTCAGAAAATGAGCCTGACTTCTACATACAATATACAGTATATGGCACCCAGTGATCTGTATTGACCTCTGTAACCAAAATCAACAGACTCTAAACCTGAAAGATAATTACAAACCAAGAACTGTACGACTGAAAAGCCTGGTCATTTACAATAGGACTAAACCCTCAATACCTATCATCACAGAAGAAAACAGTTACAAAAGTCTTATGCCAACCACACAGTTACGCTTACCATTGGAGCTTCCAGATGAACTAAGCCTGAATTTTTTCTCTGGTGAGGAAATCAAATGACTGGCACTGGCTTGTCGCTTCATAGTTGATCCTGGGGGCTTTAACTTAGAGGGTTGGGACCGGAGACGGCTGGCAGGGGCTGGAAGTTTTGACATCCTGCCAATTCTGAAAGGTATCATCGGTGTCCTTTATGGCTGGTCAATCATCATCAATTCAACTAATCATGTGTTCTCAATATAACTTAAAAGCTGAAAACTTGATCATCAGCTATATGTTAATTTTTCCAAAATTATATAAAAAAAACAAATTTAAAAAATTATCAACATCTACAGAAAAGCATATTTATTAGTATCATAAATACCAGCTTTCCAGCCAATTTCATTCACAGACAAGTCTGACTAACCTCTTTCAAAAGTGTTCATTATGAATCTGTCTTCAAGAGCATTCAAAATCTAATACAAAATTTTCTCATATCAGGACTGAGGCATACATTGTTCAACAATTTCTATGGCACATTAATATTTAAGTATTACCAAAATCCACAGCATATAATTATGATAAAATTCTAGTTTAATTTTACATGCTTATCAATAGTTTTCAAAATGTGAGTTGATATGAACAGATTTCTATCAGTAGTTATAAATTGACAAGTATGAGCAGTTGCTCACGCTTGCCTTTTCCTCAACCAGAAAGTCACCGAAGAGCATCTGTTTGCCCATCAGTAGGTTACCACTACATCTATAAGCCAAGCATCAAATGCAAAAATAGGAAATGAATTCCCCAACATTCATTTTCATGTGTTCCGTGGTAATATAACTTAAAAATAATCACTTTTATCATCTGCTTTTTCTTTAATAACTTTGTCATGCCTTAACACTGCTCTTCAGAACATGCTGTGCTTGCCTGTTCGATTTATAATGCAAGCAATTTTTTTATTTCCATTTTGCCCACATTCAGCACTGCAAAATGCCAAGTCCTTAAATTCAAATGCACAATAATTGTGTTCTTGTCCTTAAAACAAAACTAACTTTCAATATCAAGAGGTTAAGACAATTCTCAACCATAAGCAAGGCTTGGTGAGGTTTTAGTAGGCTCTGTCAACTTTTACAAGTGTCTCACATGCTTCTACATTAAATAAATGCACTGCAGTTCTTATTCTATCCTCTAAGTATTACAAAAGCAATGCAGAACAACATCACCTAATATCTAAAGTCAGTTTTGATGCAAAAGTAAACCAAAAGATTATGGGGTAAACCTTATTTATCAATGAAAATTAAAACCATGAAACAGAACGGCACACTAACAGGTTTTTAAGAAAATAAAGCACTTAAGTGTAAAACACCTGGCCATACCTTACCTAAGGCTTGTAGACTGTACTTACATACAGAAACAAGAATGTCAATTAGTTAATATTAAACACCCTTTATCATTACTAAACCCTTACTCAACTTAGAATGAAAATATCGTCCTTAAAAGCATGATATTAAACTGAAATTCTATACTTTTAATAAGTTAGATTTAAAAACATACAGGCATACTGTAAATAGAAACTAACTGAGCAAAGGTCAGAAATCATTCTATTATCATGTCAGAAATCATTCTATTACCACATAAGTAATGAAAAAAATAATCAAAGACTTTCAAAAGTTTTATCAAATACAAGAAATTCCTAAAATACCACTTGGAAGCTAAATAGCATCAAGAACTTAACCTACCCTAGATTTTACATCCGCCACTATATGAATACAATTATCATATTAGCTAAAACATATTTTTGGTACTAAGGACCATGCAAGTACCTAAAAAACACTACATTTAAAATGAACCTGTAAAACAAATATTTGACAGCTTTGAGTCTGAGCTTTGAATTTATCTAGTCCATATTTGACAGTCTTCGCCGATATCATCCACACGGCAACCAAATTTCTTTATAAAATTTTTCCCATGAGTAAACACATCATACTTAACATCACCCCCCCCCCCCCAAATGTATATAATTCACCCTACATCCATTTCTCAAATAATTGTAAAGGCGTCCAAAAGACCTTCCCCAAAATATCATCAGTTCGCAATCTTTCCCTCAATATTTAACTTATTCCTAAGCCTTACCTAGAAACCTGCTCCTCACCACCACGACTTTAAACTGGCTCACTCACTGAGGTCGAGGTTAATTCTATAATTCCCTTTCTCGTTGCGTTATAAAGCAAAATAAAATCTGTCTTTCTCCGCCATAGATGTTTTGAAACTCGGGATCATTCATAACAACGCTCCTGATTGGCGGAGGAGATGTGTTGATGTCGGAGGTCTCGGCCAATCAGGAGGAAGGAATATTTAAACCCACATGCATGAGCCTCGCGATGCGCATATATCCCATACAATAATTAATCACTGGTAATTTTATATTCTTTCGTTCCTTAAATAACTACAGGATTACATAAGTATTATTAGGGTTTTCAAGACATTAAGTGTATAATAACAGAGCCTAAACTTCTTATTCTAACTTATTACCATCTATATCTCAAGCGCTTTGTTAAAGTTGAATATTTCTCTTGCACAAATGATTATCTACTTTATTTGTACGTATGAAATTCAGTGAAATGTGGAATTTGAGATACAAATATCTTGGAAAACAAGAAGAGTTAACGATTCATGAGATAATTCGCGTCGCTGAAAACAGTAAATTTGTGCTTGGTATGAGATCATCAGAGTTTTTAGAAAATAGTTTCTTCCGAGTGAAAAACGCCAAAATCATTCTAAAACATAAGACAATGAAATAAAACAAGCCTTATACAAGTACAGTGATTGTAGGATGAAGTAAAATTCACTGAAATCAAGTTACTTCTATGCAAATATCTTAGTGACATGCCGATGTAACCTATCATCCAAGTGTAACCTCGGCTTTACATGCATATATCATCATGTACAAAGTACTCATTTATTTTTCAAGCTGTGCCTCTGTCTTGCAGAACCATCTTCAAATAAACCCATAGCCCCTGAGACAGTAATACCTGATGGTATTATGATACATCCAACGTTTAGGGTCGCAGTGCGAATGGCTTAAGGTAATCTACGAGCTTACATCATACATAGCCATTTGATGCATATTTCTATAGATCTATATCCTTTTACATGAAAGAAAAACGAAGTTCACAGGAAATGACCTTCAATTTGAAAAAAAATATTCATATATACATAGTAACGTTATGGGGCCTCCTAAATCAATTATCAGTTATACATGTCTCGCAACATTAGTAATGCAGCCATGCCCAGGAAATCAATGCAATGTGTAAACTTACTCCACACCCTTTCTGCTCACAGCTCAGGCCCTTCTTGCCCACAAATCGACGGGAGTGCTGCAATGGTGTCGTCATCACTGCTCACTGAGGCAACCTATCCATATATATACAAGAGCGGAGGCTGCCGACGGTTGGCTTAAGATCCTCCTATTCCAGAAGGCACACCTACAGTTCTAATGGTTAATGCCTTAATGGGTTGGTATAAGAGCAGCCTCATATTTACCCATACCTCGCAGGTGCTTATCAAGTCCAATATTGGGGTGTTAAACAAAATCTGTACAGGCAATAGATAAAAAACTGATACCGATTGACAAGTTCTTATTATGAAAAATCAGCAAATATGTACTTGAAAATTTCAAAAATATTCAAGGGGGCTAAATCTACGGACTTGTAACTATGTTTCATGATAAAGAAGTATGTAATTACAACCCATTTTTCCATCAATACAATACCTATTCCCAAATTTCGTGGGGTTAAAGATACTTAATCATTTCTTCGTCCTTTAACCTTAGTGCTTATTCCAGGATCACTTTTCTTATTCTTGAAATCAACTTAGCTTTCTTCTTGTCCTATGCCCAGCTCAGCTTTTCACCTTTCAGTTACCCCAATATGATTTTTCTTGCGTTGCAACGTATATGGGGTTTTAGCAAGGGAAAAGTTGTGGATGGTGGTGGAAAATTGGAAGAGTAATTTCTTCATGCGATCCACAATCTATACTCGTCGTATAATTTAGCAGTCCAATTTCTCTAAAACGAGAAAATCATTAACCATTTCTGGTAATCGAGAGACGTTTCGTATCCAACTTTCATCCGTATTCAAGAAAACCCAGGTCTTATTAATGTTCGTTTTGCAATCCAATGTAGATCCTTACATATTCATGTCATAATGGCAGTCAATGCATACACCATTTCCACTTGGAATCAAAGCATTAGATGTCAAATTTTGCGCTAGTTATAAGAAGGTAGTAAGGATATTGAAAAGTGCTTGTCTTCATAACATTGTATTACAAGCCACGGAAATATACTTACACACGAGGACTGTTACCACTTACCCTGCCCGGACAACGAAGCCTGGTGTCGAGTACAACACAAACATGGAGTAGTGAGTGGGAATTCTGAGAGGGATGTCTCTCTTGGCAACACTTTAAAGAACGCTTACAAGTGAGATCTTTCTAAGACAGCACTGTATTACAATCTCCTTAAATCAAGCTTACAAATGGGCGTCTTTCTTAACAATATTGTCTCAAAATCTTGTCAATATATGCTCACAAATGGAGGTCCTCAGAGCGTTTTACTAAACACCAGTGAAATAAGCTCATGCTATTTCCCCCACAAGAACCAGAGGAGCTGGAAACCACTCAAGATTACGTTGACGACATCGATGTAAATGGTTCTCTACCTCTCCGTTCTGGACTTGATGCCTACCCCTATTTAAGCCTGTCTCCTCTCTTGTTTGTCTGGTGTTCGTCCTCACCGTACTAACTTCATCCTTAGGGAGTGGCTGACCTCACATTAGGACCTGGTTGACCTAATCCCAGGGCCCAGTTAGTATGGCCGTAAGGTCTGGTTGACCTAACCCAGGAGCTTGGTCGACCTTAAGTTGGGGCCTGGTTAACTTAACCCCCAGGGTTTAGTTAACCTGACCTCAGAGCCTGGTTGACATCATCCCAGACCATCAACAGATGTTATTTGTCTGATACTGGCAAAAGAACGTCAGCAGGTGTACTGTCAGGCCTGAAAAAGAAAAGAAATTCATTAGCTTTATACACAAATACAAATGTTATGAAAAAAAAGTATTCATATTATTCACAAAGGCCTGGCCACCTGCATGTCCCTAGATAATGGCCACCTGCATGTTCCTAGACAGTGGCCACCTGCATGCCCAGATCAGTGGCCACTTCCACGTCCCTAAATAATAACCAACTTAGTGATCCCCAAAAGCCCCCAGATGGCCATAGTCCCAGTGATCCCAAAAAGCCCCCAAATGGCCATAGTCCCAGTGATCCTAAAAGCCCCCAGATGGCCATAGTCCCTAGAATACAAGACCAAACTTTGAAAAAAAAAAAAAAAAGAAATAGACGATGGCTCATTGTCCCGTCTACTGCCGCATTACATTTCCTCCCTGTTTCTGGAGGAGGCGTTGTTCGTAAGGTCCGCTATGGTGTCCGGCAGTGGCATGCCCTTCATCTCCCGCAGGGCCATGGTCGCCACAGCCGCCAGCATCGACACGACCCCGAAGATCAGGGACGGGACCCATGGGACCATGGGGCCCTGTGGAATCAAGGACGTGAGTTATTAAAGGAAGCACGCAAGGGGAGATGAAGTCGTGGGCAGGAGGGTGGATAATGGGGAGTAAGTATAACCTGGGGGGTAAAATTGAAGATGAGGGGCAAAATAATGGTGACATGTAAAGGCAATGGGATTTTGAGGGCAATTTTATGGTTGATGTGTACTAAATGGGGTGTCAATGGAACTATGAAGGGATGAAATTCAAAGTAACTGGGACGTACATGGTAAAACTTGAGACAGCGGGACTTGAAGGGATCGACCGGGAGATGCATGCAGTTTAAAAAGAGAAAAAAATTGTGACATTAATCAAATTAGGTAATCAGTGAGGCTTCAAAGAGGAACCTGGGAGTCGGGGAAACTCTTTTAGCAAATTCAGGGCGTAAAATCAAAATTCAGTGGAACTAGAAGAGAAATAGGGGTCAGGAAAGCCTTGAAGGCTGACGAAGTAATACGGGAATTCGAGAATAAAATCAGAAATCAGTGGAATTACAAACGTAAAATTGAAGTCATCTGATTTACGTGAGAGTGAAAGGGGGTTAAGAAAATGTATTCAATCGATGTAATACAGTTGCTTATTTATGAACCATAAAGGAGAGTTGCGTGATTCAGACCAGATAGGTGGTGATGAAGGGTAGGATGGTGGAAGCCAGTTGAGCACATAAGCAGGCTGCACCGATGCCTTGGAGACGAACCTCGGTGGGGAAGAGCTCGGAGGAGTACACGTAGATGATCTGGAAGGCACCGCTGATGCACAGCTTCCCCAGCAGCGCCAGGGACATCACCAGCCACTGCATGTCTACGGAGCAGGGAACACTACATACATTATGTCATGTCAACTTCAGGGGCCGGTGCTCCTAAAGTCAGGGTGCAACTGTATCCCATTGGAGGAGTCTTTTTATTTACCATTCTGTCTTTATTAATATCCCCCCACTTAACACTACAATTTTTGTCTCTTTTTCCTGGTTTACCACTAGGCTCCTATCTGCTAAAATGATGCCTAACATGGTAGCAAAACAAGAAAATGCAGCAAAAGGCACCTCTAAACCCACCTCTCCCTCCGGCTAAACCTACAATTGGAAGAAAGATGATAGGAAAAGAGAATAACATGTAGCGTGGAGAAGGGGGATCAAGACTACCATGGAAAGTTCACAGGAAAGTACGAACAGGATCCTAACCAGTCTGACGCTCACGGAACAGAAGGTGGGGCCTGGGTAAAACAAAAAAATATATATTTCATAGAAGTAAAAGACGCAAGTAACATTACGATAACCGATCAGCGAGGTTGTTTACTTACGATATCACTCAAGTATCTAAAACTTAATGAATGTTTCGTAATGAGTACAAAGCATATATGTTTAAAATGAATTCTGAATCGTATAAAAAGACTACATTCAGGTAGAATCTTACGAAGAAAACACCAAGTGAAGATAATGTTAGGTGTTAATCAAGGTACGGCCTTGATTTGTACTTGTCTATAAATGGACCTTCCATCATAATATAAAAAATATATATTCATATATGGGTGATCTTGTAGTGAATCATGTCCACTCGACTTTTACTGCAAGGTGTCCACTGCTTGAAATATACTTTATCTTACCCTGTATGCTCAGTTAGACCTTATTTGATCTGAACCCATTAAAAGATACAACTGGTCCAAAAGGGTAGGCAATTTGTTAAGTATACCTGACGCCTCCATATCTTCGCGAGCCGTGATTTGGACTTGCCTGGTGGTATGAAGGCCAAAGTCAGGATGACGAGGCCGCAGACGAGGTAGCTGAGGGCGGTTGGCAACTTCCTGCCCCAACGGTCGATGATGGGAGCGGTGAGGGAGTAGCCAGGGACCTCCACAAGCCCGGTGAGCACGATGTAAACAAAGGGGTTTGCGCTGTAGTTGTCGCCGCTCAGGTTGAGGCCGTCGAACACCAGCGAGACGGCGAAGTAGTCCAGACACATGACCATGGTGATGACCGATATAGCTCGGGTCCTGTCCAGGGAGAAGGACCAGACACGATAAAAATCAACATCAGTGAAACGAAGTCCTGTGGTAAGCTGTACATTTCCCATTTTCATACGATTTACAAAAAACACAAAAAAGTTCTTCAGTCTATTACTGAAAATTAACGGGTTTCCCAAAACTAAAGTACAACAATCTGCTTACATAATATATAATGTATAAGAATTTATATCAGTGTTTAGATGAAGTGTGACTGGTTGACTGAGAAATGAGCACCTGGGTTGAGCTCGACAGTCTATTACCTACCATGCTTTCCCTCTGGTTTCTCTTACATCCTAGCCCCTACTGCATTCCCAAGAACGCATTAATTCCTTATCACCGTGCCATATCTCTAGTTTTATATTTCCTACGTAAAGATAAACTTGATGGCTTTGGATCTTTAAAAGCAAAGTTTCTTAAAAAGGTTTTGATGTTCTACATTATTCAATGATTTTGAAGTCGGGCTTCCACTGTCGTTAGTAGTCTCCACTTATATATAGTTCACAGAAAAGTATACCATATACCAAAAGTGTTGTCATTATAATTTCCACACTTCATTCCATAGCCGTTAGTAGTGTCCCCCAAATAACAATAAAACAACATATTTATGAGAAACTTCAGAATTACTGATCCACTTCCTGCGGTATCTGATCATTTTATGTATGGTTGTGCTTAACCTAGTAAATGTAGAAAAGTATGATATATAACAGCACTTTATTTACACAATCTCTTCATTTGTAAATACTCAAGAAATCATTCAGCAGATAAACCTGCATTATAAATGCATCAAAATTTTATACCTCCTGCATTTACTTTTCATTGATGCTTTTATGGCTGAAAATACTTGTACGATACGATAGCGGTATATATAGAAAGGTAATGGGGTTTTCATCTACAATGGTTCAAATACTGTTTCAAGCGTATGGTGGCTATTGCCTAAGGTGTTTTGAAATGCTGATAGTTCATATGTATGTCACTCATACAAGTCCGTTTATGCTTAACGTGGTTCATCATGAGTATGGTAGTTAGCTGTGAAGTTCACGTGTATAAACCATAAAACCAACGTACCTGAAGAGATTTGGGACAGTCAGGAATCGACATTTCTTCGTAGCGTCTGCTTCAGTGGCTGCATCTCGGTTTTTCGATGGCGTCGAGGACTGTCATATAGATGAAAAAAAAATCATTAATGTGCCACTGATTAGCATATACTTGCTGAACGTCTTAGTTTACAATTATAGCTAATTATTATTATTCATAAATATAAAAATCGAGTAAGTTCTACCCTGAGGGTGTGTCACACTTCTGACCGAACAAATATGATTCATGGATTAACATAGTCTCTGCTAATTAGACAGTCCATCTGTATTTCATTTTCTAATCTTTTCATGAGGATGAGTTCCTTTCTTCAAATTATTCTTAGAAGTGAAAAACATTATTGCAAACTAAATAATTACCTCAATAATTATGAACATTTGCACGTAATTGAATAAAAATTACATGTATATCCTAAAATGCTTCGAAATTACATTAATTGTCAAAGAATGTTTAACGAATGTTTATCTTCACGCTTAAATGATAAATACCAGTATATATATTGCATAACTATAAAATCACTACCTCTTCTTGGATATCTATCATAAGGGCACGGAGTTCTTCTTCGGGCGGGAGCGTGGCCTTGTTCCAGCGAGCTGCCTTGCGCAGGACGCGGAGGGCTTCATCATGGTAGTCTCGCACTATCAGCCACCGAGGGGACTCGTCCAAGAAGCTGGCGGGATATTGTTCACATATGAGGTACAAGACGTGGTGACATGTTAATATACCTTCAAGTATATGTTGTTCTCACTGACATATATATATATATATATATATATATATATATATATATATATATATATATATATATATATATATATATATATATTTTTTTTTTTTTCATACGATTCGCCATTTCCCGCATTTGCGAGGTAGCGTTAAGAACAGAGGACTGGGCCTTAGAGGGAAAATCCTCACCTGGCCCCCTTCTCTGTTCCTTCTTTTGGAAAATTAAAAAAAAAAAACGAGAGGGGAGGATTTCCAGCCACCCGCTCCCTCCCCTTTTAGTCGCCTTCTACGACACGCAGGGAATACGTGGGAAGTATTCTTTCTCCCCTATCCCCAGGGATAATATATATATATATATATATATATATATATATATATATATATATATATATATATATATATATATATAATATATATATATATATTTTTTTTTTCATACTATTCGCTATTTCCCGCGATAGCGAGGTAGCGTTAAGAACAGAGGACTGGGCCTTTGAGGGAATATCCTCACCTGGACCTCTTCTCTGTTCCTTCTTTTGGAAAAAAAAAAAAAAAAACGAGAGGGGAGGATTTCCAGCCCCCCGCTCCCCTCCCTTTTAGTCGCCTTCTACGACACGCAGGGAATACGTGGGAAGTATTCTTTCTCCCCTATCCCCAGGGAATAATATATATACATTATTATTTTTTTTTTTTTTTTTTGCTTTGTCGCTGTCTACCGCGTTTGCGAGGTAGCGCAAGGAAAGGATCACAATTTTGCGTGTGATCAAGATATTCCAGAGTCCACGGGGAAAATGAAACACGATAAGTTAACATGTGCACTTTCGTGTAATAATCACATCATCAGGGGAGACACAAGAGAGAAATATAAGTCAGTTGATATACAGCGAAGAGACGTAGCTAGGACGCCATTTGGTAAACATGCGATATATTGCAGTCAGTGGTGTGCGCATGATAACCACGAAAAAATGAAACCGATAAGTCCCGAGTGCACCTTCGTGTGTTTTGATAGTGTTTTGGCTATCGGAGGATGAAATTATAATTACACACACGGGTTAAAAATATATTATCGCTATATCATGTCCTAATATTGATTACCAAAGCACTTGCTTGCTTTTAATGAATTCTACATACGGCAGAGATCCTGTGGAGTAATGACATTTAGATGTTGATATCCGTTAAATCGAACGACAAACATATGTGAGACTCACTAAAGAGGTGGGAAGATGAGGAGCTGCGGGAGGGAGACGGCCGCTTGGAGCCACCGCCAGTCACGGATTAGGTAAGCCACCGCACCGAAGGCCATGGTGCCCAGCGCCCACGGCAGCCCTGTCAGGATACCCACCGTCGCCCGGTGCTTCGGCTCGCACACCTCCAACGCTGCAAGACGCACAACACAAAGGCAGAAGATGCCGTAAAAATCATATGTTAACTCGAAGGACAGCGAACAAGTAAGAGAGATCACCACGCACAGAAAAAACTACACAGGTAGAAACACGGTACAAATTTAAGCAAGAAAAAAATGGGGGAAAATCTCAAGTGAAGAATTTCGTCGTGAGGTATGATGTATTTCGCCATCGAGTCGTCACGTTACAAGACACTTTATCATACCTTCCAATTTGCGGAATTACAGTATGGCCATAAAAAAAACAACTGAGACTTGTGCTCCTATACAACTTATAGACGGTTTGGTTACATCAAGAATACACAGAAAATGAACAAGGAACGCCCTTAAGGATTCGGCTTGTGATCTGAATCATTTATCATAAAATGTTTACATAATTTTACAACTATCAAGGGAGTTCAAACACTTAGGAATTCATACTGAACCTCTATAGTAGCCCTAGAAGAGACATTCATTTGAAGAGAAAATGAATACTGACTCGTATGGAAACCTATGCTTGATAGGATGGTGTATGGCGCTGCGTTTCGAGACGGAAGATAATGTTGTAGTTACTCTTCTAAGTCCTTTACAGGTGTCGCCATCGATTTGAGTCATCTATAGTGTAGGAGTTCGTGCTCCGATAGGCACAGTCAATGTAGGATGTCTGCCATAATCACTAAAGTTTGGGAAAACGATAATGCATACCAAACATAAAGGCTTGTGGTGTTGTCGGAGGAAGAGCGCCGACAATATCTACCGAAGTGGGAAATAAGAGAATATTTTCTGAGCAGAAATTGGTTTTGAGGGAGAGACCAGCATTCGTAGATGAAGAAGGGTGCCAGTTCTCATCAAAGAAGTGAGTTGACATTACGCTTAGGTAGTAAACGGTATGAGTACTTTACCAAACATGAGAAATGATACCAATACTTAACGAAAGTAAAAAAAAATAATGTCTCGTACATACTGTATAGATGAAGGTGGTTGCCAATTCACACTGAAGATGAAAGGGTACAAGAATATAATTAAGAAGAAGAAGGAAGTCGGTAGGCAGTGAAGAGGAAGAAGGTTGCCTTTATTCACTGAGAATGAAGGGTGAAAAAAAAAATTGCGCATTGAACAAAGAAAAAACAGTAAGTCAGTATCTACCGAAGTTGAAGGGTGCCAATATTCACCTAAGATGAAAATAACGCATTACTCACCTGAGATGAAGAATATGGGATTAGTTCTCGGAGATGAAGAAAATGAAAGATGTTACTGATGAGTGAAGATGAACAAGAGTGCAAATACTCACCGCAGATACAGAAGCTTCATTCCCATTACTCAGGAAATGAATGAAAACGAAGAATGCAAGATGGCTGCAGGAAATCACTCATGACGATGAAGGTGAAGGGGTCTGTGGTCTACCAGGACTCACCAAATATGAAGAAGGTGAGAAGACTGACGCAGCCCATGCAGAAGCGCACAGCAAGGATGGCGGTGAAGTTCGTGAGCAAAATGAGGACCATCGAGCATAACGTGAACACGGCCTGGATCACCACCACCACCACCTTCCGCCCGTACCTCGAGAAGGCCCAGGAAACGTTACCAGGAGAATGCACACGACACTAGCTAGGATGGGTCGTGTGTATGTATAGGGGAAGGGGATGGATGGAATCGACTTGGTTGTCGAAACGATTGTCTCTTGTCAATCTGTCTGTCTGTATATCTGGTGTGATCTAAGTACTATTAATAAAGAGTATTCATATATCAGAGGGTACAAGCAATATATATATATATATATATATATATATATATATATATATATATATATATATATATATTCATATCAAATTATATACATATATATATACATATATATATATGAATATATATGTATATTCATATCAAATTATGAATATACATTTTCTCTGATTAAAGTGATAAAAGTGAAAAAAGTTTGATCATAATGCATCAAAATATCCACTAAGACATCCAACTTCATATCCCATAATTCTTAATTTGTGTATTTGAATTATCAGAATTTAAATGCTGAAGTTATTTATCGATGATACGTTATACAACCTTAATCATTCTAAAAAGTACATATAATGATGATTGATTTGATGAAAATATATGGGTTAGCCATTCATCGCTCCTCCATCCCACTCTATTTTAGTCTGAAGCGCACCTAGTACAGTCATGTTCTGTTAGTACATCTCCCACGTTAACATTGCAAGTACAGGTGTCACATACTGTGGCATGAAAGAAATACTCTGAGCATTTACTTTTGTACACACACACACACACACACACACACACACACACACACACACACACAAATAAACTCTTAAAGACTTAAAGTTACAGACTTATTTGATCGAAATTGTAACGTAGAAGCGGTAATGCAACTGATAGTAGCAAAATATCACCATAGTTGAAAAGAAGCGAGTTTCTCTCTTTATCTCACAAAACCAAACCGTTAAGAATGTCAATCGGTCAGCATATGTCAAAACACAGCCCTGTTGAGTGGCGTCCCCCATTCAAAGTGGCGCCCAGGGCACTTGGCCTACCTATCATACCCTAGATACGCCGCTGATTATTGTATCCCTAGTGAAAGATACTAAAATATGTGAATGGTTGGGTGATGTATTTCTGAAATATATCGACTAATGGAATGACGGAACATGGTGCGCTAAGTGAGCTAATGGAGATTTATGAAAAAGTACCGAGTTAATACACACACACACACACACACACACACACATATATACAAGTGTAACGACCTTTCTCTCTCCCTGTAACACATAGATAGTCATCACAGAGAAAGCAGTACCTGTCGGCCAGGTAGCCTCCTAGGAGCGGAGTGAGGAACGTGCCCAGCATGCAGATGCCGTGGTAGGTGGCGCGCAAGGACTTCCGTTCACACACCAGAGAAAACTGCGGAAGGCAAGATGGCTGACGGTCAGTTCAACACTCACTAGAAACGCTGCCTCAATTTCTGCTCAGCTTGATATCATCAGCTGAAGCTGGAAGATAAATCGTTTCAGGAAACCTAATATAAAAATCAGGGAACATTTTAAAAGGTGAAGTTGTAAGTCTAACCAAAATACATTAAGGACCTGATGGTAATAATAATAACCTTAAAAGTTCACAGTGCATTATCATAACCTCTCTTTCCTTCTCCATGAGCAGCGGTGGCCCTCAGAGTTCGGCCACGTCTCCTATGTTAATATTTCTTTTTTTCATCGAACAACTTTCTTCGTACGAAAGCTCATCAAATGCCCTTACACACCAACAAACCAAAGCTGGGCAGACATAATACACTCTCTCGCCCAACCTATGGAAATATTTTTGTAGCCGCTCCTCCCACTACCAAAATCTACTCATTCAAGTTTTAATCAATAATGTTGATGGTTTAATTCAACATCTGAAGATGTTAGTAGTTTTATAAATTTAATCATCTTTATAGGTTTAATCAATTTGTAGTCAAACTTAGGTTTAATTAATCTAAGTAACTTTATATGTTTACTCAATCTTTGAGCAACTTTAGAGGATTACTTAATAAACTTACGAAGTTCGATTCATTAACTAACACAGATATAAAGGTTTATTGCCCTTAAGCTTCTATCCGCCTACTGAAAGAGAATCCGACCCTGACCAAGAGAACTAGTTACATGTGTAAAAAAAAAAAAAAAAAACTAAACTGTTTTGGAGAACGCGAGGGTGCGTAGTGGCAATGACGGTGCCCATGAACCATGATGGTCTGTGACGGCGTTATCTGACGGAGATCAGTGTGTGTGTGTGTGTGTGTGGGGGGGGGGGGGGGCAGATAACAGAAGACCCCGACGGTCTATGACAAGGTTATCTGATAGAGAACAACGATTACCTCCCGTGTTCCTGATCTCTATTAACAAACCAGGATAGAGAAGACTGAAGGTAATGTATGCAATATATGTATAACCATATGTCTAGGGAGAAATAAGGCCCATTTCAGTATAGTTTCTGACTCTGGTTTTACCTACAATTGCTCTCCATATCTGGATTCTTATCTGCATGTACGCTCTCACTTTCTGTTTCTTTCTCTCTATATCCGGATTTTTATGCTTATCAGTAAGCAAATACACGTAGGTAGGACTTGCTACTTCGTGTGTTTATGTCTTGTTTATTGGATGATTCCTATTGTTTGCTGTTGTAAATCATGCTATTTGCTTTTTTCTTCATCTTCCTAAATAGATCTTGAAACATTATTTGCAGGCAACCAGAGGAATATCTTGGTGGTAACAATGTCGATAATTTCACTGATTATTTTTTTTTTTTCATTCACATGTTAGGTACCTCAAAATGTTATGATTACCAATTGCACACACACACACACACACACGCATACTTCCGCAATGGGAAGCATTCCTTCTCCCACGCATTCCTCACGTGTTGTGTAATTAGTCGAGTAATTAGCATATCAATATAATCATAATTAATATTGAGTATGTAATTAAGCGCTCAATTTTGCGAAATGCAGTCTTTTGACTCGATATCCTTAATCAACATATAGTATTCGACATATTCCCAGATTTTCATTAAAATCTGAAGAAGTTGAAAATCTGAACAAAATATTATGCTTGGATTTTTCTTGATTTTTTTGAAAAAATAGATTTTCCTGAAATTTTCAGTATAGATCTTTTTACGTCAACTGAATAGGAATCTGTGGTCAAAACCTTAAAATTCATGAGATTAATCGAGTAATTAGCACATTGATATAATTATACTTAATATTAAGTATGTAATTAAGCGCTTAATTTTACGAAATGCAGTCTTTTGACTCGATATCCTTAATCACCATATAGAATACGACATATTCCCAGATTTTCATTAAAATCTGAAGTTGAAAATCTGAGCAAAATATCCTTGGATTTTTCTTTTTTTGAAAAAATTGATTTTCCTAAAATTTTCAGCATAAATGCTTTTACGTCTGCTGAATAAGAATCTGTGGTCAAACCTTAAAATTCGTGCAATTACTCGAGTAATTAGCATATTAATATAATAATTAATATTAAGTATGTAATTAAGCGCTTAATTTTTCGAAATGCAGTCTTTTGACTTGATATCCTTCATCAACATATAGAATTCTACATATTCCCAGATTTTCATTAAAATCTGAAGAAGTTGAAAATCTGAGCAAAATATTATGCCAGGGCCTTGGATTTTTCTTGATTTTCTTGAAAAAATTGATTTTCCTGAAATTTTCAGCATAGATTTTTTTACGTCTCCTGAATAAGAATCTGTAGTCAAAACCTTAAAATTCGTGTAATTAGTCGAGTAATTAGCATATTAATATGTCTAATTAATATTAAGTATGTAATGAAGCGCTTAATTTTACGAAATGCAGTCTTTTGACTCAATATCCTTAATCACCATATAGAATATGACATATTCCCAGATTTTCATTAAAATCTGAAGAAGTCGAAAATCTGAGCAAAATATTATCCAAAGTTGCATGGTAGTAGAGATGTTCCAAGAGATGGGGCCCCCTACGAGTGTACAACACCCTCCCCGTACTGTACAGATAGTTGATTACACGACCTCAGAGGTGAGGGTGCTGGTGAAGACGGTGTCGTCGAAGTCCCACTCAGTACACGGTTTCGCCAAGGGGGAGTTGGTCACTTGGTAGCTGCAGGAGTCTCTGTCAGAGGGAGAACCAAGGTATTGTGTAGCCCACGGGAGCGAAGCTATATATATATATATATATATATATATATATATATATATATATATATATATATATATATATATATATATATATATATATATTCACTATATCAGAATAAATCTAACTTCAATGAAATGGACGAGAAAGTTCAATAGTGATATCGGCAGCACAGCATAATGTAATAATTTGGCGTGTTTTATAACACTAAGGCATCACGGAAGTTAACTTCATATATACATATAAAAAACTATTAGTGAATGTGACTGTAAAGGACTTAACCAAAGATTATTAGATTTTTTCTTAATTTCTTTTACAAATCGGATTTTCTTTTCTTCAGAGACATCGAAGAAACAGTACACCATCGACCAGTGTGTTCACAGTTAGTGTTTGGAATACAGTCTGCGTTGCTTACTCTGAAATCACCGTAACGCTCTCATTTTCAGGCGGAAGACAGGTGAAGTTGACGAATGGCGCCAGGTATACACCACTGATGAACTGTGGAGGCAATAGCAAAGACCCTGTAAAAATCAAAAGCCATATTTGTTAATGGAAAAAACTTTGATACATATATATATATATATATATATATATATATATATATATATATATATATATATATATATATATATATATATATATATGTAGCCTTTTGCGATATCTTTTGTTTCGTGTAGTGAAATTCTAGTCTGTAATCGGACCAGACCTTTAGGGTATACGATGAAATTCTGAGAGTGGATGGAAAAGATGTGATGCATTATCGTTTCTTACTTACAATAAGACGAGCTGAGAAAATACAGCATGTTCCACCTGCCCGTCCCCAGCTTAGTGAGAAGGTCGTCAAATTTACTGCTGCTCATCTTGTCCGTGGTTGGATCACCTGAAGAAGATGTAGGACGTTAGGGAAGGTAAATCGACGAGATTAACAAAAAAAAAAAAAAAAAAAAAAAAAAAAAGATATAGAGATGCTTACGAAGTAAATGTTTAGATGTAGAAATACAAATGAAGGATCTATTTCCGATAGGATATGCCACCTAACGAAAAAATAAAGTCCAAACACCTGACGAAGGAAGACACACAAAAGCTCAATTATCTAACAGAGGTAGACAAAGAAATACGTGGAAAAAAAAGTTCATCAAAAAGGAATGCGTATATAAGAAACTGCCTTAAATATGAAGACAACAAGAACTACTTCGAATATGATACAACAAAGGAACTACCTGAAGAAGGAAGACACACCACAAAATACCTAACGCATAAACGCACCAGTCACTAGAAGTTAATAACCAATCAGGACACATTCACTTATCGATATACATTGTAAACGTTACATCCTAGTGTATGAAGATCATCTCTCAACAGATGCTGGGAATCAAATGTAACGCTTGACCGTCTCCGCCATATATGATTTCATCCTGTTTTTTCCCCGGCAACACCTGGTGAATCAACTGCTCTATAACCTTACAATGCCATCTGCCCACATGGCCTACATTGAAGAGCTGCCAGAGACCAGGGTCACATTGTGCCACAGACTGTGCATTATTTTGAAACCAATATATACAATAAACTCATCTCTTGACTTCACAGAAGGAAAGAGAAATGGTAATCTTACCACATGAATCCCTGGTTTCAGTGGAAACCTCCAACCGTGTTCATGGAAACTAAGCATTTATCATAAAAACTCTCATTACCTGAAGATTTGCCCCCTACCCTCACCACACCCAAAACTAGGCTAAGTTAGGTTAGGTGAGGGCTGAAAAAAAAATCTAACCCGGCGTAGAAAAACGTACGTGGTGGCAAATCTCCAACTGATCCAAACTTCCGTTGATGTTTCTCAAGAATGTTAAAGGTGCTTTTCACCCAGTGATAGATGGTAAAATAAACGCCCTATGTGTCACAAGGCCGTGGTCACAACGTGTCGTTCATGTTCGGACCACCTTCACTCCCTTACAATTAGGGAAATCACCATCTCTAAGAGAATCGGGATTTTCTGTGGCTGCTGGTATCCACAGATCAAAACATCCCAGAAAATAACGAGGAGTATACGCCCATGATAGGCTAGGAGGAACATCTTGCAATCAGGCAGTAGCCTAGCCTTAGAAAGCATAAGATGAAAACTATACACGTAAAGTTGAGTCGGGTGAGCAAGGGCAAGAATGTGGGTCTGAGGTAACACAGGCCTTGGCATCCACCACCATCAGGAAGTAAGAGGGTGTAGGACTCACTTACAGCAGGTTACCACAAGGGCCAGAGTTGGGCAGGATGCGCATAGTAAGTTGCCAATTACTCTTGATGGTGAGTATTTTATCAATTGCTCTTCCTTGACCGTCTGTGGGGTGGGCTACCCCACCAGCTGAGTTCTTTTTGATGCAGTGACTCTTCACTTCTGCTGATGTAATATTACGCCCCTTAAGCTATTCATTCCATAAAGCTTGTTGAATGTGACGATTTACATTTATGAACATTTAAACGTCCATTATTTTCAAAGCTTTAGCTAGCTGTAATAATGCCTCTAATGAAAGTCTTTTGGTTAATATCTAATCTATCTGTAGTAACAGAGCAAAATAGAAATGATGTTTGAATAAGTCTGTTATGTACCGTGTGGACGCGCATGTGAAAAGCCAAATCTAAGACAAACATGGGGGTGTGTTGGCGTGATTCATTTTCCCCGATAACGGATTGCCGTTAGACAATGTCTTACAATGACATGGAAGGGAGACAGTTAAAATATGGCAGGCTGGGGGAAAGACGAGCGAACACCCAACTTGGTGGGTCACGGCTACGAAAAAATAAACAAGGAAAACGACAATACAATATGTTTGTTTTTTTCAAAGTAGCACAAGTGTCTGCTCCTCACATTCCCTAAGGAAGACACGGAGATGCAGATTACTTAATAAAGCACTTCAATGGCGCCAAAGTCCTACTGCTAATCCTACAGAGGCAATAATGTTCGTGAACTTAGTTCCAAGATATGAAGAAAAGCTACTCGCATAGCATTGTTCCTCTAAGTCTATCGGTTAGGTGATTAGGTGAAAAGTGACATTAGATTGAATTAGGATGTAAAAATGAAAAAAAAAAAAGCACTTCTTACAGAAGCCCTAATCAAACAACAGAGCAATCGAGATTCTCTTATCATGCTCTAGAGTTTGGGACTGATTCACATCGTCATACTTACACAAAGATGGAGGCAAAGCATTCCCCCTTAAAAAAGGCTATAGAAAAAAAATCGGGAACACAAATTTTAGAGATTCCCGAGAGGCAAACTAACTAAAGTTAGGGAATCAAACACTCTTCATAAGCTAGGCTATCATGGTTCTTAGGGCAGGGAAACAATTGTTGAGGCTCTAGAGAAAGACCTTGCGGATGTGATTTACAAAAGGCTTTGATAAAGCATTTCATAAAGGGAACATAATAACATGGCACATAAAATCCGTACGATGGAAATAACCGGAAAAAAAAACTGGGAGCTGGTTAAACCCCCCTTTTTTTTTTCTTACCTATGTAAACCACGCTATTTCCAGTGTCTCCACAGTGAAAGAAAAAGAAATCAGCTCCTAAAGGAACTGTTCTTGCACCTCTCCCGTAACTCAACCTTATTTCTGACAGTGACACGAATACAAGCCACAGTTACCCTTTGTGGATGACACTGGAATAAGTATGAAAATCACGCCAGTAGAGGATGATGCTAGGCTACAGAAAGACGTCTCCCATTGGGCCGCCGAGAACGAGCGAGCTTTCAGCACATGGTAAAGTTCGACTCCTCCGGTATGGGGAAAATTAAGTACAAAAAAAAATTAAGGACATGATACCAGACGGATACAAAAACTGTCACAAACTAACTCAGCCATGTGAACGCCCTCGGGGTGATCAAAAAAAAAAAATCTCTAACGACCTAACCTTCAGCGAAAGAAAGAAAAAGAAAAAAGTTACCTTCTTCAAAAAAGTGGATCCTGCTGACTTTCAAGATGAAACTGCAGAACCTGAGTGTGTTCAGAGATCTTTCACGGCCAAATGTGAAGGTGGGAGAGGAACTAGATTACTGGGAACGGCTGAAATCACTGAGGCCTGTACTCCATGAAGCGCAGATGGTGGAGGTAAGTCAGTCACCATCTCCATTCCTGGAGACTCCTGAAAATGCATGGCCACCCCCAGACTTATATTCGGAAATAACATCCGACTGGCTCGACATTCATGGAAGACTATAAGACTTTTACTCCGAAATCCAAAGATGCGATATGCACGAAGAGAGAGAGAGAGAGAGAGAGAGAGAGAGAGAGAGAGAGAGAGAGAGAGAGAGAGAGAGAGAGAGAGAGAGAGAGAGAAACACCTTATGCATCTAAGACCCCTGAATCTTCAACACTTTCCGTGGACTCAACAGAAACACTATGGGACGCACAGAGGAAAATCTTAAAAGTCCGTCCTGGACCAAGTAAGCTTGGGTCAACCAACACATTCACTTAAAAAAAAAAAAAACTAATTGTGCCTGTAATTTTCCTCACAGTGTTGGTGAACCTTTCTAAAATAATTACAGCATTTCAGTCTCTTACGAAATCGCGTGGCTACAGAAAAAGAAACTTCTAATTGTGCCTGTAATTTTTCTCACAGTGTGGGTGAACCTTTCTGAAATAATCGCAGCATTTCAGTCTCTTACGAAATCGCGCGGATACAGAGAAAGCATTGCAATACCCGAGCTAATTTTCGTTTACTTGAGAAGTATGAAGGTAAGATGTCTACCTGGTCAAAATAATTTTGGTAAAGCTAAAAGCGACTAACGAGGTTCCCTTGATTCAGGCACGAGGCTTGTGGACCACGAAAATAATATGCTAGTCTCCCTCTTCTGACATCACCTCCGCCCATGGCCTTCAGGGTTACGTAAAAGCACCGCCGCTACGAGTTAATATTTCGGTATAGCTCTTTCTTTTCTTTTATATCACCAGGCTTCGCTGTACCTTCGAGAATCCACTTAACATCACCGAAAGGACTCTTGCTCAAAAACTGAGCTTCCTCATGGAAACCAGAGAAGATTTCTTGTATACGTAACAAGTCTCCCTCTTGCAGACCACTAGCCTCTTTTGAGGGAGTCTCCTCTTCTTCGCCAGGGGTAGATCCTCCTCCACAAGTCGCACCAAAAAACCCGCGAAAAGATACACCGTCTGCAGACGGAGCGCACCTGGTCTAACAAGCAGGTGCTGGATGTGGCAGCAAGAGCCTTTAAGCAGCCGTTGCCCCAGAACACTGATAGACACTCCTCCCACCTACTCTAAGCAGCGAGCGTCACTTGTACCATGATAAGATTATTATACAAGGGCCGCGTATGGAGGTCTTCCTCTCCTCATTTTCGCACATGCCAGGGGGGGGTATCAAAAAGCAAGACCAGTGGGGCTAGCCAAGGAGGGTTTGAGTGATGGTGATTTTGGTTTGCTTTCTTATGGTAGCCGAGATGGCATAGGCCTTGTTCACGATGATTTTGGACTCTCTCTCTCTCTCTCTCTCTCTCTCTCTCTCTCTCTCTCTCTCTCTCTCTCTCTCCGAACTCCGCCTGTACTTGGTTACAACTGTGAGTGAAAAGTCTACCTCAATGGGCGTAAAGAGAGTATAACCTCAAAGAAGAACTTCTCACACCAAAGGAGTCCATGAGTCCCCCTGCTGCTGAGTGGAGCGCATCCTTGAAGCTCCAGGAGTGCAGTAAAAGACGTTTTAGAGTTACACAATAAAAACATGATTTTAATCGTGTTCAAAGGGTTAGATTTCAGTGGGGATTTAGAATGCTTTTCAGACGTGTATAACACACATCCTCATACACTTCTTATTAGGTCTGGTGCAAAATACAAGCGACACCAACACACGAAACAAGAACAGACGAGGACACTTAACCAATGCATGACAACGCGTCACATCACCCATATAGTCAGCCACCTCCATCGACGTGTTTTGAAGTGACGTGGGAAATTTGTGAATACTAGACAAGAGGTCAGTACCAGAAACAAGCCTGGAAAACTTGAACAAAATTGTCAAGTATAAGCAGTAATACAACTGATAGTAGCAAAATATCAATATAGTTGAAAAGTAGGCAAGTGACTTTTTTATCTTACAAAACCAGACCGTTAAAAATGTCAATTGGGCAGCATATGTCAAAAGAAAAAAAAAAACTTGAGTGGCGCCCCTGTTCAAGTGGCGCCCAGGGCACCTACTCTACCTGCCATACCCCACATACGCCTGAGCGGCGCCCCTGTTCAAGTGGCGCCCAGGGCACCTACTCCTACCTGCCATACCCTACATACGCCTGAGTGGCGCTCCTGTTCAAGTGGCGCCTAGGGCACCTACTCCTACCTGCCATACCCCAGATATGCCTGAGTGGCGCTCCTGTTCAAGTGGCGCCCAGGGCACCTACTCTACCTGCCATACCCCAGATATGCCTGAGTGGCGCCCCTGTTCAAGTGGCGCCCAGGGCACCTACTCTACCTGCCATACCCCAGATATGCCTGAGTGGCGCCCCTGTTCAAGTGGCGCCCAGGGCACCTACTTTACCTGCCATACCCCACATACGCCTCTGTAACTATTACCTTCAATTTTTTGGCATTTTTCTCAGAAAATACATTTCCTCTAAAGACTCAATATAAGAGCTATTTTGCATGCTGAATACAAATCTGGTGTTAAAATATCGTTTAGTTATCTTTATGACATTAATTTAAGCTGTTAAATGAAAATTTGTAAAATATTTTCTGCTCCTTTTCATCGTATCTACTGGGTATGTTATCTGTAACTGATAGCATTATGAAATATTGTCCATGATCATTTCAAGTATAGAAGTGTTTGAATATCTTATCTTTCAATTTTGAAAAAAAAAATTGGTGCCAAAAATACGCTGAACCTTCAATTTTTGGTATTTTTCTCAGAAAAGCAAATTTCCGTCATCAACTCATTATAAAAGTATTTTTCATGGTGAATACAAATATGGTGTTAAAATAACTTTTAGGCCTCTTAATGACGCTTAATTAAGCTGTTAAATGAAGTCAATTTTAAGATATTTGTGCTCCACTGCATCGTATTTGATGATTAAGTATTGATAAATTAGAGCATTATGATATATCTTCCATGAATACTTCAAGCATAGATGTGTATGAATATCTTATCTTTCAGTTTTGAAACAAAAAGTATTTTGAGCTAAAATACCGCTTACTATTCAGGGGCGAATCTAGCGGAAATAGCGTCTATGGCAAGCCCTGAAACTGCGCCCCTGGCTTGATTAAAGATGTACATACAGTTGATGTATATAAAAATATATACAGTGTACTTATAAACTACTGAAGAGTTAGCCCAAACTGAAAATGAATATAAACTCAAAGATATAAAGTTACAGACTTATTTGATCAAAACTGTAACGTAGAAGCAGTAATGCAACTGACAGCAGCAAAATATTACTATAGTTGAAAAGTAGACGAGTTTCTTTTCTTTTTTTTTTATCTTACAAAACCAAACCGTTAAAAAATGTCAATCAGGCACCATATGTCAAAACATAAACCTGTTGAGTGGCGTCCCCCCTTCAAGTGGCGCCCAGGGCACCTGCCCTACCTACCATACCCTAGATACACCATTGCCTGCCACTGACCTCTTAATGCTCGAAAAGGGCGCAATTTAAAAATCGCGTGAGCCCAAAATCGACTCGATTTTCTGAGTGAGGAAAGTCTCCATCTCCTCCTAAGGGTATCTAGGAGCCGTGACGTGGTTCTTGGTGTAAACATTACACCGTCATCTTTGATGGATGAGGACATCCTAGCAGCGGAAGAAGTCAAGGAGACACGAGCTACCGTCAGTGTGGCGCGTGTGAGATGTGTGACCCCGACGCGGAGTCTTCTATTACAAATGCGTTAGAAAATATATCAGAATTTGAATGTATTATCATGAATGTGAATACCGATATAATGGTGACTTACATTACAGTTTGAATGTATTATTATGAATGTGAATACCGATATAATGGTGACTTACATTACAGTTTGAATGTACTGTTATGAATGGGAATACCGATATAATGGTGACTTACATTACAGTTTGAATGTACTGTTATGAATGGGAATACCGATATAATGGTGACTTACATTACAGTTTGAATGTATTGTTATGAATGGGAATACCGATTGTTACGAACTCGATACCTGTTGGGGCAAGGTCGCCAGTAACATATATATGTTACAAATACTATATTAATCCTTGTCTTTGCAAGGACGTTAGATTCGTTATGTTGCACAACTCAGGATAACTATCTAAACGTTATGAGATTAAATTAAAGACCAGCATTACATTAAACCTACTTAAGATGAAAATATTCAAATGTACAAGGTGAACACATAAATCAGGGATGAATCACTGACGTTAACACTGAACAAGAGTTTAACAGTGAACATGAGTTAACACTGAACTGAACATGAGTTAACATTAAACATGGGTTAACACTGAACATGGGTTAACACTGAACATGAGTTAACATTTGTACATGAGTTAACATTCCAGATAAGATTTCAAGCCAGAAGATCTCTTTCCTTTATGACTTCTTCGATAACATTACACTGATCATTATAACGGGCTTACAGGCTTACATCACAGTACTCGGGTAACGGGCTTAAAGGCTTACATTACAGTACTCGGGTAACGGGCTTACAGGCTTGCATCACAGTAACGGCTTACAGCACAGCAGGGCTTACAGCAGGGGGTACCTCTTACCTCGCTGGCCTCAAGACAAGGGATCTCAGTGGTGCAATGGGTATATATTACTAAGACGAGTCTCCGCCCTGCTAGCAATAAAGCCACCCTTGATTGGCTATGGGACTCAGAGCACTTGTGATTGGTTGGGGTATTCTAGTGACGCACATTCTGGGCAGCTCACACTCCTCTTGATTGACAGCTCAAGGGCAAATGACCATCTGGTTTCAAAATTAAATTATTAAGCCCAACACTAGGTGGGAACAAAAGCTCCGAGCCACTCTCAGAGGAAGACATCTCTATACACATGGACACACTCACGTTATATACACGAACATGTGGGCACACGCGCACACGTTCATAACACGATATATAGACTTAAAAAGGGTTGTGATCTTAGGAGAGAACAAGCAGTGAGTAAAGGGTTGGATTTTCAACATGGCCTGGAAGCTATGCTACAATATATTTCAATGTATATATTTCAGGTTTAGAAGAGTTGCTTCCTGAGTCTTTTACATAAGTCTGCTTGTCCTTTAAAAATATGTCTATTCTATATTACAAATTGATGTGGAGTGACAAAATGATGTATTTTATACGCACCGAATACAAAATATTACATATATTAAGCTCTTATTACGTAAAGCCACGACTAAAATTGTGATACTACATAATTTCTTTAGATAAGGGGAAAATCCCACAAACAAAATGGCATATAGATTTGCATATAACAACTTGAAAAAAATGAGTTTGAATATAAAAGAGTAAAAGAGTAAACCTCTCCCCATAAAATACAACTGGTTATCACACACACACACACACACACACACACACACACAGTGCTGGGGGCCTCCGTGGCTTCG
The DNA here is from genome assembly GCF_036320965.1 of Panulirus ornatus. Classification (NCBI taxonomy): domain Eukaryota; kingdom Metazoa; phylum Arthropoda; class Malacostraca; order Decapoda; family Palinuridae; genus Panulirus; species Panulirus ornatus. The sequence goes on from NC_092273.1 coordinate 7,004,628, forward strand.
TGGATACTAACCACGAGTCAGCGCGGTCCCAGACGGAGTTCGCGGCAGTCGGTTCACAGCCAATCCCAGCTCTTCATCCTCTCCACAGGGAGGGTTGCTACGTGGATACCTGGCTTTATGTTGGAATGTGTACGCGTGCGAGTGTGAGCATATATTCCCTGGAGCAAAGACAAAGGACAGGTACATTTCGGATCGATCGACAGACTGACGGACACGCCCCTCACAACGGAGGGATGCGTCTGGCGGGTTCGAGAAAGATGGATGACGTAATGTCTTCAGTGTTGATGGTTGGCAGGCGAGTGGGCGGACGAGGCCTGTGGATGAGGCGTGTTCAACACTGAACTAGGGATGGTTGTAGTAGTAGCGGCCCAGGACTCGGCAAGGACACATCTCCAACCTGTTCCCCTCTCTAGTGAGTATGTGTGTGTGTGTGTGTGGGAGTTGGTGTGTGCGCGCGCGTTTTTCCCTAGTATGTACGTTTGGGTCTATAGTTAACCGCGAAACTTTGTGAAGTCACAAGAAGTGGGAATCAACTAGTAGAGCCGAAGGCAAGATAGAAAAAAAAATTGTACATATCTACGAGATAAGAAAACCTTTTTTTTTTTTCGCTATCCTTGAAAAAACTTCATGTTCCATACCATCAAAGTGCGTACGATGACAAGGAGCCAATAGAAGCGAGAAATCCAATCCTAACCACTGTTAAACTGTGATTGGGAGTAATTAGGGCAGCGGACTATCGCTAACCAGCCAAAATGAGAATGATTACGAGTAATTAGAGCGAGGGAACGCTGCCAACCGCTCTTACAACGGTGAACGATTAAAAGCCATCGGACCAACGAAACCAATGGCGCATTGCCCAACATCCTGTTATGCAAGGTCAAACCCCACGCATCCATGGCTCTGGGTTGGTTGTGCTCCATTTAAGCTCTTCCGGCAGTGTATCATTTCCATAAACAATGCGCAGAAGTCTTCACGAGCCGTCGCCTGGCGCATGACGTGTAACCTCCTCCTCCTCCTCCTTCTGACGCCAAGGATATTTGTGTGTTTTTTTTTAGGACTCTCCGTCTTCCTAGAAGAGACCCCCATACGGAAACGACATAAAATGACAAGAAATCGATAATCAGGATTCTTGATTGAGATAAAACTAGTCCAACCTATATTTCCTAGCTTTATACTACCCATGGGTCGTACCGTCGTACCCAAGGACCTGTACCGTCGTGCTCGGGGCTTATACTGTCTTGCTAAAAGACCGTACCGTCATGCTGAAGGACAGTACCGTCGTGCTGAAAGACAGTACCGTCGTGCTGAGAGGCAGCACCGTCGTGCTGAAAGACTGTACCGTCGTGCTGAAAGACAGTACCGTCGTGCTGAGAGGCAGCACCGTCGTGCTGAAAGGCAGCACCGTCGTGCTGAAAGACAGTACCGTCGTGCTGAGAGGCAGCACCGTCGTGCTGAAAGACAGCACCGTCGTGCTGAAAGACTGTACCGTAGTGCTGAAAGACAGCACCGTCGTGCTGAAAGACTGTATCGTCATGATGAAAGACAGTAACGTCGTGCTGAAGGACAGCACCGTCATGCTGAAGGACAGCACCGTCTTGCTGAAAGACAGTACCGTCGCGCTGAAGGACAGAACCGTCGTGCTGAAGGACAGTACCGTCGTGGTGAAGGAGTGTACCGTCATGCTGAAGGACTGTACCCTCGTGCTTAATTCTTGCACCGTCGTGATCAGGAGCGGCTCGATGTCCCCTTCTGGTCATCCTCGAGTGTACGGGAAACACTTCGTCGCCATCAACATTAAGTTTTCTTCTTCTTCTTCCTGTTCCGACATTATCGAAAATGTTATGCGTCAGAAGCCGTCACGGCAAGCTAGAGTAATACATCTTACATGAGCGACTGACTCTTAAACACTTGGACGAGTTCTCAGTCCATCCGTGAAGGAGGAACATGATATTACAAAACTCTGTTGACTGGAACGTCATAAACTGACCGATTCATATATATATATATATATATATATATATATATATATATATATATATATATATATATATATATATATATATATATGATTTTTTTCACGTACATCTCAAAATCTCAAAGCCTGAGGGATGATCTTCGTAGATTATTTTACAAGTTCAAATGAAGGGATGTACGGGACACAGAAAACGTGGACAGGACGCTACGAAAGAGAAAAAGGAAAACAAATATATATATATATATATATATATATATATATATATATATATATATATATATATATATATATATTTTTTTTTTTTTTTTTTCTTTATACTTTGTCGCTGTCTCCCGCGTTTGCGAGGTAGCGCAAGGAAACAGACGAAAGAAATGGCCCAACCCCCATACACACGTACATACACACGTCCACACACGCAAATATACATACCTACACAGCTTTCCATGGTTTACCCCAGACGCTTCACATGCCTTGATTCAATCCACTGACAGCACGTCAACCCCTGTATACCACATCGCTCCAATTCACTCTATTTCTTGCCCTCCTTTCACCCTCCTGCATGTTCAGGCCCCGATCACACAAAATCTTTTTCACTCCATCTTTCCACCTCCAATTTGGCCTCCCTCTTCTCCTCGTTCCCTCCACCTCCGACACATATATCCTCTTGGTCAATCTTTCCTCACTCATTCTCTCCATGTGCCCAAACCATTTCAAAACACCCTCTTCTGCTCTCTCAACCACGCTCTTTTTATTTCCACACATCTCTCTTACCCTTACGTTACTTACTCGATCAAACCACCTCACACCACACATTGTCCTCAAACATCTCATTTCCAGCACATCCATCCTCCTGCGCACAACTCTATCCATAGCCCACGCCTCGCAACCATACAACATTGTTGGAACCACTATTCCTTCAAACATACCCATTTTTGCTTTCCGAGATAATGTTCTCGACTTCCACACATTTTTCAAGGCTCCCAAAATTTTCGCCCCCTCCCCCACCCTATGATCCACTTCCGCTTCCATGGTTCCATCCGCTGACAGATCCACTCCCAGATATCTAAAACACTTCACTTCCTCCAGTTTTTCTCCATTCAAACTCACCTCCCAATTGACTTGACCCTCAACCCTACTGTACCTAATAACCTTGCTCTTATTCACATTTACTCTTAACTTTCTTCTTCCACACACTTTACCAAACTCAGTCACCAGCTTCTGCAGTTTCTCACATGAATCAGCCACCAGCGCTGTATCATCAGCGAACAACAACTGACTCACTTCCCAAGCTCTCTCATCCCCAACAGACTTCATACTTGCCCCTCTTTCCAGGACTCTTGCATTTACCTCCCTAACAACCCCATCCATAAACAAATTAAACAACCATGGAGACATCACACAACCCTGCCGCAAACCTACATTCACTGAGAACCAATCACTTTCCTCTCTTCCTACACGTACACATGCCTTACATCCTCGATAAAAACTTTTCACTGCTTCTAACAACTTGCCTCCCACACCATATATTCTTAATACCTTCCACAGAGCATCTCTATCAACTCTATCATATGCCTTCTCCAGATCCATAAATGCTACATACAAATCCATTTGCTTTTCTAAGTATTTCTCACATACATTCTTCAAAGCAAACACCTGATCCACACATCCTCTACCACTTCTGAAACCGCACTGCTCTTCCCCAATCTGATGCTCTGTACATGCCTTCACCCTCTCAATCAATACCCTCCCATATAATTTACCAGGAATACTCAACAAACTTATACCTCTGTAATTTGAGCACTCACTCTTATCCCCTTTGCCTTTGTACAATGGCACTATGCACGCATTCCGCCAATCCTCAGGCACCTCACCATGAGTCATACATACATTAAATAACCTTACCAACCAGTCAACAATACAGTCACCCCCTTTTTTAATAGATTCCACTGCAATACCATCCAAACCTGCTGCCTTGCCGGCTTTCATCTTCCGCAAAGCTTTTACTACCTCTTCTCTGTTTACCAAATCATTTTCCCCAACCCTCTCACTTTGCACACCACCTCGACCAAAACACCCTATATCTGCCACTCTGTCATCAGACACATTCAACAAACCTTCAAAATACTCATTCCATCTCCTTCTCACATCACCACTACTTGTTATCACCTCCCCATTTACTATTCGCCATTTCCCGCATTAGCGAGGTAGCGTTAAGAACAGAGGACTGGGCCCCTGAGGGAACATCATCGCCTGGCCCCCCTCTCTGTTCCTTCTCTTGGAGAAAACAAAAAAATGAGAGGAGGATTTCCAGCCCCCCCGCTCCCTTCCCTTTTAGTCGCCTTCTACGACACGCAGGGAATACGTGGGAAGTATTCTTTCTCCCCTATCCCTAGGGGGATATATATATATATATATATATATATATATATATATATATATATATATATATATATATATATATATATACACGAGTAGAGAGACAATGGACAATGAACTTGTCTTTAATATGCTTTCCACTTGGTCATTTCACACCGAGAAAATACCGCTAAATAAGGCTTCTGTTCACACACACACACACACACACACACACACACACACACAGCCTGCCAAATCATTCCAGGGGACACCTCGCGTGCAACACGTCCAGATGACGTGCATGACTCAACTCCCCCACATCAGTGCGCGTTGAAGTATTTCTTTCCGGCTCAGGACCATCCGTTGATCAGCGGCAGGAGACATGCAGAGGCAGGCCGTTGATAAGAGGCTAGGAGACGTACAGAGGCAGGCCGTTGATCAGCGGTAGGCCGTTGATCAGAGGCTAGGAGACGTACAGAGGCAGGCCGTTGATCAGCGGTAGGCCGTTAATCAGAGGCTAGGAGACGTACAGAGGCAGGCCGTTGATCAGCGGTAGGCCGTTGATCAGCGGCTAGGAGACGTACAGAGGCAGGCCGTTGATCAGCGGCTAAGATACGTGCAGAGGCAGGGGGGGTGAACGCTGGACCTGCCTCCTTTAGTCTTATACCCGTCGTGAACCTTGTGACACAAATCGTTTGTAATCACTTTTGAGAGTCGGGTGATGCACTCAAGAGGACAGGCGTTCCTGACCGTGGCGCGAAAAAGGGCCGTCCAGAGTTGAGGGCATAGGTTCGAATCCTGGTTACTTGCGGTAGTCGGTTCACAGTCAACTCAGCTGTTCATCCGCCCCTAAGGGTTGGTCGATAAAATGGGTACCTGGCTCGTGCCAGGATATATATTTTTTTTTTTATTATACTTTGTCGCTGTCTCCCGCGTTTGCGAGGTAGCGCAAGGAAACAGACGAAAGAAATGGCCCAACCCCCCCCCATACACATGTATATACATACGTCCACACACGCAAATATACATACCTACACAGCTTTCCATGGCTTACCCCAGACGCTTCACATGCCTTGATTCAATCCACTGACAGCACGTCAACCCCGGTATACCACATCGCTCCAATTCACTCTATTCCTTGCCCTCCTTTCACCCTCCTGCATGTTCAGGCCCCGACCACACAAAATCTTTTTCACTCCATCTTTCCACCTCCAATTTGGTCTACCACTTCTACTCGTTCCCTCCACCTCCGACACATATATCCTCTTGGTCAATCTTTCCTCACTCATTCTCTCCATGTGCCCAAACCATTTCAAAACACCCTCTTCTGCTCTCTCAACCACGCTCTTTTTATTTCCACACATCTCTCTTACCCTTACATTACTTACTCGATCAAACCACCTCGCACCACACATTGTCCTCAAACATCTCATTTCCAGCACATCCACCCTACTGCGCACAACTCTATCCATAGCCCACGCCTCGCAACCATACAACATTGTTGGAACCACTATTCCTTCAAACATACCCATTTTTGCTTTCCGAGATAATGTTCTCGACTTCCACACATTCTTCAAGGCTCCCAGGATTTTCGCCCCCTCCCCCACCCTATGATTCACTTCCGCTTCCATGGTTCCATCCGCTGCCAGATCCACTCCCAGATATCTAAAACACTTTACTTCCTCCAGTTTTTCTCCATTCAAACTTACCTCCCAATTGACTTGACCCTCAACCCTACTGTACCTAATAACCTTGCTCTTATTCACATTTACTCTTAACTTTCTTCTTTCCCACACTTTACCAAACTCAGTCACCAGCTTCTGTAGTTTCTCACATGAATCAGCCACCAGCGCTGTATCATCAGCGAACAACAACTGACTCACTTCCCAAGCTCTCTCATCCACAACAGACTTCATACTTGCCCCTCTTTCCAAAACTCTAGCATTTACCTCCCTAACAACCCCATCCATAAACAAATTAAACAACCATGGAGACATCACACACCCCTGCCGCAAACCTACATTCACTGAGAACCAATCACTTTCCTCTCTTCCTACACGTACACATGCCTTACATCCTCGATAAAAACTTTTCACTGCTTCTAACAACTTGCCTCCCACACCATATATTCTTAATACCTTCTACAGAGCATTTCTATCAACTCTATCATATGCCTTCTCCAGATCCATAAATGCTACATACAAATCCATTTGCTTTTCTAAGTATTTCTCACATACATTCTTCAAAGCAAACACCTGATCCACACATCCTCTACCACTTCTGAAACCACACTGCTCTTCCCCAATCTGATGCCCTGTACATGCCTTCACCCTCTCAATCAATACCCTCCCATATAATTTACCAGGAATACTCAACAAACTTATACCTCTATAATTTGAGCACTCACTCTTATCCCCTTTGCCTTTGTACAATGGCACTATGCACGCATTCCGCCAATACTCAGGCACCTCACCATGAGTCATACATACATTAAATAACCTTACCAACCAGTCAACAATACAGTCACCCCCTTTTTTAATAGATTCCACCGCAATACCATCCAAACCTGCTGCCTTGCCGGCCTTCATCTTCCGCAAAGCTTTTACTATCTCTTCTCTGTTTACCAAATCATTTTCCCTAACCCTCTAACTTTGCACACCACCTCGACCAAAACACCCTATATCTGCCACTCTATCATCAAACACATTCAACAAACCTTCAAAATACTCACTCCATCTCCTCACATCACCACTACTTGTTATCACCTCCCCATTAGCGCCCTTCACTGAAGTTCCCATTTGCTCCCTTGTCTTACGCACTTTATTTACCTCCTTCCAGAACATCTTTTTATTCTCCCTAAAATTTAATGATACTCTCTCACCCCAACTCTCATTTGCCCTCTTTTTCACCTCTTGCACCTTTCTCTTGACCTCCTGTCTCTTTCTTTTATACATCTCCCACTCAATTGCAATTTTTCCCTGCAAAAATCGTCCAAATGCCTCTCTCTTCTCTTTCACTAATAATCTTACTTCTTCATCCCACCACTCACTACCCTTTCTAATCAACCCACCTCCCACGCTTCTCATGCCACAAGCATCTTTTGCGCAATCCATCACTGCTTCCCTAAATACATCCCATTCCTCCCCCACTCCCCTTACTTCGATTGTTCTCACCTTTTTCCATTCTGTACTCAGTCTTTCCTGGTACTTCCTCACACAAGTCTCCTTCCCAAGCTCACTTACTCTCACCACCCTCTTCACCCCAACATTCACTCTTCTTTTCTGAAAACCCATACAAATCTTCACCTTAGCCTCCACAAGATAATGATCAGACATCCCTCCAGTTGCATCTCTCAGCACATTAACATCCAAAAGTCTCTCTTTCGCGCGCCTGTCAAGTAACACGTAATCCAATAACGCTCTCTGGCCATCTCTCCTACTTACATACGTATACTTATGTATATCTCGCTTTTTAAACCAGGTATTCCCAATCACCAGTACTTTTTCAGCACATAAATCTACAAGCTCTTCACCATTTCCATTAACAACACTGAACACCCCATGTATACCAATTATTCCCTCAACTGCCACACCACATTACTCACCTTTGCATTCAAATCACCCATCACTATAACCCGGTCTTGTGCATCAAAACCACTAACACACTCATTCAGCTGCTCCCAAAACACTTGCCTCTCACGATCTTTCTTCTCATGCCCAGGTGCATATGCACCAATAATCACCCATCTCTCTCCATCAACTTTCAGTTTTACCCATATTAATCGAGAATTTACTTTCTTACATTCTATCACATACTCCCACAACTCCTGTTTCAGGAGTACTGCTACTCCTTCCCTTGCTCTTGTCCGCTCACTAACCCCTGACTTTACTCCCAAGACATTCCCAAACCACTCTTCCCCTTTACCCTTGAGCTTCGTTTCACTCAGAGCCAAAACATCCAGGTTCCTTTCCTCATACTACCTATCTCTCCTTTTTTCACATCTTGGTTACATCCACACACATTTAGACACCCCAATCTGAGTCTACGAGGAGGACGAGCACTCCCCGCGTGACTCCTTCTGTTTCCCATTTTTAGAAAGTTAAAATACAAGGAGGGGAGGATTTCTGGCCCCCCGCTCCCGTCCCCTCTAGTCGCCTTCTACGACACGTGAGGAATGCGTGGGAAGTATTCTTTCACCCCTATCCCCAGGGACAATATATACATATATATATATATATATATATATATATATATATATATATATATATATATACACACACATACACACATATACACACATACATATATATATATATATATATATATATATATATATATATATATATATATATATATATATATATATATATATATATATATATATACATATGAAAAATGTAAGAAATAATTTAGAAAACTGAAACTTCTAGCTTGAAATGAAATGAAAAAATGAATGTCACATAATGGTTCAACCTCTGGCTATGGAAAAGGTAAATGTATAATTTATTTACACAAACGTCAATAGTAGTTTTCATCAATTTAACCACTGTATCATACTGCCTGGTCCACTTCTCTTATCATGAAACTGGAAATTGGCTTATGATGTTTCTCAATTGTCTTCATTATACAAAGTACAACCATATCTTGGATACATGAGGGTAGGTAGTTGGTCATCCGCCATAATAAAGCCTTGACAGACCAAAAGTTTATCTGGACCTCAACTTTTCCAGTACATTCATGAAAAACGCCTTTTTGCTTTCCATCTCTATCACTTTGAAAAATGCTCCCTTTGTTCACATTTCAATGAAAGAATAAGCTTCAATGTCTAAGCTACATTCTTTTCCAATTTCACTATTTTCTTGTCAGAGCACCATGTATGAAAACTATCACTCCAGTAACACAGCTATAAACATTCACTTCCCCTTTAAAAAAGTTCTGGGGAAGTCTGTCTCGATACACTGCGGGTCACTCTACCACCTGGCGAGGTTTGTGTTGCAATGGTTCTTAATTCACAAAAGTAGTAGCATCACTGGTGGGCGGAAGAACATTCTTGTAACCAAAGCGGGATCACAGTCCGTGCCACTACTTGTACCACCACGTCCAAGTATGTTCACCCAAAGCGGTTCCGTGCCCCAGCTTAGTTTTGTTATCCAGAATGACACAAAGAAGCTTCATAGACTGCACATATCCTTGAAGTTACTAGCCCAAAAGACTCGCCTGCTGCAGTAGTTGAAGAATCTACATCACGAAAAGGCACTTCCATCCAGGTTCCGTGTGTCGTTACCAAGATGTATCTGAGCGCCGTCCTCGTGTTTTCTAAACAAGGTGGTGGGATTTCTCTGCCATCAGATGTCGTCGTTGCCATCGGTCTGTGTCGTTTACCATATATATATATATATATATATATATATATATATATATATATATATATATATATATATATATATATATATATATATATATATATATATATTTATATATATATATATACCACCGCCACCCTCAGATCTTCCTCACCACAGACCATCCACTCTGCCCACATCACCGCCACCCTCATGTCTTCCCCACCACGGTGGATATCAACACATCCTCCTCAACCCATTGCACTTGACGAGACTTCCAAATTGCACAGTGTTCCCCTGCTGGCTGTCTCCATTGCACTTCCCACCACCCACCACCACACGAATGACCACCACCACCACCAACACCACACGAATCACCACATCACCAACACCACACGAATCACCACCACCACCAACACCACACGAATCACCACATCACCAACACCACACGAATCACCACCATCACCAACACCACACGAACCATTCACTCCTCACACCTACGATTTAAACTAAACTTTCCTATTTTCCCAACACACACACACACACACACACACACACACACACACACACACACACACACACACACACACACTTTCGTCTGCTGCACATCATACCTTTAAATACGTTCAGGTATGGGTGAAGACCATTGCTTTATCAGCTCAGGGTCAAACTACTTGTGCTCACGGGACTACCATGCGATATATATATATATATATATATATATATATATATATATATATATATATATATATATATATTGTTACGAACTCAGTACTTATTAAGGTCGCCAGTAACATATGTTACAAATACTACTGTTCCTTGTCTTGCAAGGACGTTATAGATTTGTCAAGTTGCACAACTCAGGATAACACAATAATAAAGTTATGGGATTGAATTAAAGACCAGCATTACGTTAAATCTACTTATAATGAAAGAATTCAAGTGTACAAAGATAGGCACATAAATCAAGCATGAATCATTACGTTAACACTGAAAGTGAGTTTAACATTGAACCATATGAGATAACATTCCAGATAAGATTTCAAGCCAGGAGATCTCTTTCTTGTGACACTTAGTTAGACCTGACGTGACACAATGAACTTCATCGTTACACTTATCTAAACCTGATGTAACACAGTAAACACTTAGCTAAATCTGATGTAACACAGTAAACACTTAGTTAAACCTGACGTGACACAGTAGTAACGGGCTTATAACACAGCACTAGGGTAACGGGCTTATAACAGTAACGGCTTTATAGCACAGCACTCGGGTAACGGGCTTACAGGCTTACAGGTTTACAGCAGGGGACACCACCCACCTCGCTGGGCTGGAGAGAGAGGAATCGAATCTCAGCGGGTGTAGTGGGTACAAGAAGACAAGCGTTCACCCTTGCTAATATAAACCTTACATTTTGATTGGCTATAGAAATATAAGCAATTCTTATTGGTTGGAGGGTCCCAGAGTCTCGGCGTAGTTACACTCTTCGGTTTCTTGCGAACTCAGCACCGATGACATACGGTCGTGAAATACCCCTGCAGCTGACCCCATCAGAATGCTGGGTGGACAGAAACTCCGAGCCAGCCTCTGGTATCACTCCTCGCCCTGATAAGAAATAGATACAACACACACGTGTTCGTAACAATATATATATATATATATATATATATATATATATATATATATATATATATATATATATATATATATATGGATAGAGTTGTGCGCAGGAGGATGGACGTGCTGGAAACGAGATGTTTGAGGAAAATGTGTGGTGTGAGGTGGTTTGATCGAGTAAGTAACGTAAGGGTAAGAGAGATGTGTGGAAATAAAAAGAGCGTGGTTGAGAGAGCAGAAGAGGGTGTTTTGAAATGGTTTGGGCACATGGAGAGAATGAGTGAGGAAAGATTGACCAAGAGGATATATGTGTCGGAGGTGGAGGGAACGAGGAGAAGAGGGAGACCAAATTGGAGGTGGAAAGATGGAGTGAAAAAGATTTTGTGTGATCGGGGCCTGAACATGCAGGAGGGTGAAAGGAGGGCAAGGAATAGAGTGAATTGGAGCGATGTGGTATACAGGGGTTGACGTGCTGTCAGTGGATTGAATCAAGGCATGTGAAGCGTCTGGGGTAAACCATGGAAAGCTGTGTAGGTATGTATATTTGCGTGTGTGGACGTGTGTATGTACATGTGTATGGGGGGGGGGGGGGGCCATTTCTTTCGTCTGTTTCCTTGCGCTACCTCGCAAGCGCGGGAGACAGCGACAATAAAAAAAAAAAAAAAAAAAAATATATATATATATATATATATATATATATATATATATATATATATATATATATATATATATATATAAACCATAGAAAAATGAAACACGACAAGTTCCCAAGTGCACTTTCGTATAATGATCACATCGTCATGGGAGAAACAAGAATGAGATAAAAGACGTAGAAGAAGTCAGTTTGATGCACAGGTAAGAGACGTTGCTAAGACGCCATTGGTAAACAAGCTAGAGACCGAGTGTGAACGAATATAACTTTTTTTTTGTCTATTTTTCTGACGCTATCTCGCTGACGCGGGGGGGGGGGGGGGGTGACTATGCTGTTTCCTGTGGGGGCGGCGGCAGGAGGGTGGTGGCGCCGGAAATGAATGAATGAAGGCCAACTACCATAATCGTGAGGGGACAAAAGAAAAAAACATAGTGCAACCGCCCTCTATGACAACAGATGATTACGTTTCACCTTTACGCCCTGAGACAAAGTCACCACTTCAAAAAAATATATATATATATGCCGCCATACCTCCAAGAGACTCGATTTGAATCTTACCGATAAGGAGTATCTCCGTATTCAAACGGGTTACCGCTTTCTTATCGTGTTATCAAGCCAATTAGTGCTCCGTATTCCCTAGCTTTTTGTCTCTCTTATCTGGGGTCAATCTTCTCTTCATCCTATGAGTACGTTAGGCCCCTTTGGATGGGTGGCTGGCCCTTTGCTTTGTTCGATAGCTGGTGGGTTGAAGTGGCTGGTTGGTTTAAGCCCATCCCGTGGACAGATGATTGGGTAGTTTGCTGTCTAGGTCATTCGATCTGTTTATTTGCTATGGCGCTTACTAGATACCTGAACAGCTGACGGGTCATCCAAACAAGCTTGTTTCTTGGTTAGCCGGATTTGGTCGACTGATTGGTCGACTGTCTGTTACCTCAGTTAGGTAAATCAGTAATAGGACTAGCGGATCGTTGGTTAGGTAACTGATTGGCTCGTCATTGAATGAGGAGGTAGCTAAGTGGTTGGTTAGGTAACTGATTGGCTCGTCACTGAATGAGGAAGTGACTGACTAGTTGGTTAAGCCTTTGTTGCGCCTGGCTATTATGGCTAAGCACGAATTCGATGCCTCTGCTTAATTGATTAGTTAGGTCGTTAACTCGCTAGTAAGCTGGTGAGTTAGTCAGTTGGCTGAGTACCTGGCTTGCTGCAAGCCAGGTATAAAGAGCTAACTAGTTCTGTACATGGTTGTTGGATAGTTAGGTCATTACAGGAGGTTAGCGAACTGGCTGGTTGGGAAGCCAACTGTTACAGTGGTAGGTTGGTATTTGAGGTGGTTAGTGACATGGATGACGAATTGGTTATGTCAACTAAGAACAGGAAATTACACCGTTTTATATAGTTAAGCTAACGAGCCAAGTGGTGCGGTTCGATCGTTAAAGATATAACGAGGAAAATTCCATGAAACAAAGTGGATACCACTGGAAAAAAAAATATTCAACCACTTCATATACTTTTACAGTAAACACTGAGACGAATCGTCCACTGATATATATATATATATATATATATATATATATATATATATATATATATATATATATATATTTCTTTCAAACTATTCGCCATTTCCCGCATTAGCAAGGTAGCATTACGAACAGTGGACTGGGCCTCTGAGGGAATATCCTCACCTGGCCCCCTTCTCTGCTCCTTCTTTTGGAAAATTAAAAAAAAAAAAAAAAAAAAAAAAGAGGGGAGGATTTCCAGCCCCCCGCTCCCTCCCCTTTTAGTCGCCTTCTACGACACGCAGGGAATACGTGGGAAGTATTCTTTCTCCCCTATCCCCAGGGATGATATATATA